>NW_028317815.1:6313750-6660000 GCF_062004578.1 Staurois parvus | reverse complement strand
TCAGGGACAGACAGAATTGTTACTGAGTGCCAGAGAATTGTTACTCAGGGACAGACAGAATTGTTACGGAGTGCCAGAGAATTGTTACTCAGGGACAGACAGAATTGCTACTGAGTGCCAGAGAATTGTTACTTAGGGCCACAGAAACTTTAATTAGGGCCACAGAATTTTTACTCAGGGACAGACAGAATTGTTACTGAGTGCCAGAGAATTGTTACTCAGGGACAGACAGAATTGTTACGGAGTGCCAGAGAATTGTTACTCAGGGCCCCAGAAACTTTACTTAGGGCCACAGAATTTTTACTCAGGGACAGACAGAATTGTTACTGAGTGCCAGAGAATTGTTACTCAGGGACAGACAGAATTGTTACTGAGTGCCAGAGAATTGTTACTTAGGGCCACAGAAACTTTACTTAGGGCCACAGAATTGTTACTCGCACAGACACAGAATTGTTACTCGCACAGACACAGAATTGTTACTGAAGGCCACAGAACTGTTACTTAGGGCCACAGAATTGTTACTCGCACAGACACAGAATTGTTACTCGCACAGACACAGAACTGTTACTGAGGGCCACAGAACTGTTACTTAGGGCCACAGAATTGTTACTCGCACAGACACAGAATTGTTACTCAGGGCCACAGAACTGTTACTTAGGGACAAAGAAACGCTAGTTAGGGCCACAGAATTCATACTCAGGGACAGACAGAATTGTTACGGAGTGCCAGAGAATTGTTACTCAGGGCCACAGAAACTTTACTTAGGGCCACAGAATTTTTACTCAGGGACAGACAGAATTGTTACTGAGTGCCAGAGAATTGTTACTCAGGGACAGACAGAATTGTTACGGAGTGCAAGAGAATTGTTACTCAGGGCCACAGAAACTTTACTTAGGGCCACAGAATTTTTACTCAGGGACAGACAGAATTGTTACTGAGTGCCAGAGAATTGTTACTCAGGGCCCCAGAAACTTTACTTAGGGCCACAGAATTTTTACTCAGGGACAGACAGAATTGTTACTGAGTGCCAGAGAATTGTTACTCAGGGACAGACAGAATTGTTACTGAGTGCCAGAGAATTGTTACTTAGGGCCACAGAAAATTTACTTAGGGCCACAGAATTGTTACTCGCACAGACACAGAATTGTTACTCGCACAGACACAGAATTGTTACTGAAGGCCACAGAACTTTTACTTAGGGCCACAGAATTGTTACTCGCACAGACACAGAATTGTTACTCGCACAGACACAGAACTGTTACTGAGGGCCACAGAACTGTTACTTAGGGCCACAGAATTGTTACTCGCACAGACACAGAATTGTTACTCAGGGCCACAGAACTGTTACTTAGGGACAAAGAAACGCTAGTTAGGGCCACAGAATTCATACTCAGGGACAGACAGAATTGTTACGGAGTGCCAGAGAATTGTTACTCAGGGCCACAGAAACTTTAATTAGGGCCACAGAATTTTTACTCAGGGACAGACAGAATTGTTACTGAGTGCCAGAGAATTGTTACTCAGGGACAGACAGAATTGTTACGGAGTGCCAGAGAATTGTTACTCAGGGCCACAGAAACTTTACTTAGGGCCACAGAATTTTTACTCAGGGACAGACAGAATTGTTACTGAGTGCCAGAGAATTGTTACTCAGGGACAGACAGAATTGTTACTGAGTGCCAGAGTTACTCAAGGCCACAGAAACTTTACTTAGGGCCACAGAATTTTTACTCAGGGACAGACAGAATTGTTACGGAGTGCCAGAGAATTGTTACTCAGGGCCACAGAAACTTTAATTAGGGCCACAGAATTTTTACTCAGGGACAGACAGAATTGTTACTGAGTGCCAGAGAATTGTTACTCAGGGACAGACAGAATTGTTACTGAGTGCCAGAGAATTGTTACTCAGGGCCACAGAAACTTTACTTAGGGCCACAGAATTTTTACTCAGGGACAGACAGAATTGTTACTGAGTGCCAGAGAATTGTTACTCAGGGACAGACAGAATTGTTACGGAGTGCCAGAGAATTGTTACTCAGGGCCACAGAAACTTTACTTAGGGCCACAGAATTTTTACTCAGGGACAGACAGAATTGTTACTGAGTGCCAGAGAATTGTTACTCAGGGCCACAGAAACTTTACTTAGGGCCACAGAATTTTTACTCAGGGACAGACAGAATTGTTACTGAGTGCCAGAGAATTGTTACTCAGGGACAGACAGAATTGTTACTGAGTGACAGAGAATTGTTACTCAGGGCCACAGAAACTTTACTTAGGGCCACAGAATTTTTACTCAGGGACAGACAGAATTGTTACTGAGTGCCAGAGAATTGTTACTCAGGGACAGACAGAATTGTTACTGAGTGCCAGAGAATTGTTACTCAGGGACAGACAGAATTGTTACTGAGTGCCAGAGAATTGTTACTCAGGGCCACAGAAACTTTACTTAGGGCCACAGAATTTTTACTCAGGGACAGACAGAATTGTTACTGAGTGCCAGAGAATTGTTACTCAGGGCCACAGAAACTTTACTTAGGGCCACAGAATTTTTACTCAGGGACAGACAGAATTGTTACTGAGTGCCAGAGAATTGTTACTCAGGGACAGACAGAATTGTTACTGAGTGCCAGAGAATTGTTACTCAGGGCCACAGAAACTTTACTTAGGGCCACAGAATTTTTACTCAGGGACAGACAGAATTGTTACTGAGTGCCAGAGAATTGTTACTCAGGGACACATAATCGTTGAATTAAAGAGTATGGCAGACAACATGCAGAGGAGTGGCAGAGGAGGCAATTTTTTAGGAGCGAGCAGACGTGGCAGCAGAGGAAGGGGTCGAGGCAGCACTATTCGCAGCCAGAGGCCAGTGCTCCCGGTGTCATCCAGCGGTCGTGTCTCCACCGACAACCCTGCCGTCATTGATTGGTTGGCTCGGTCGTCTTCCTCTTCCCAGGTCACCTCTGACACCTACAGCCAACGGTCGGTGGGTACGTCAGACACAACCGTTAGTTGGCATGGCCCGGGAGCAAGCCCACTGAAATCACATGTCCTCTACCTGCCCCTGTCCTTTGCTGTTCCCTCACCAAGCGAAGTATCGCATGCTGTGGGCTCAGCCCCACTGTACAGTGAGGAACAGCTAACAGAGGGCGGTCAGGAACGGGGGGAGACATCGGCCTTTTCAGCAGCCAGGCGAAGAAGTACTGGCGAGGAGAGTGGCTCTGTAGCCGGTCTAGAGACAGGTCTGTCTCCTGACCCAGACGCAGCCGAGGGGGCTAGTAGTGAGGCGGAGACCGTACCTGATGATGAGGAGGTTGATCGCACTTGGCTGCCTCGTCGTCATCAGGCAATTTCTTCCGCATCATCAGGAGAAGAGGGTGCCAGCTTGGCAGCGAGCGAAACAGTCGGTGGGTTGCCCAGGAGGCAGCAGGGTCGCATCAGTGTCAGTGGAGCCAAACGGCCACGGAGTAGAGCACCAGCTCCACTGCAGCCTACCACCACGGCCAGTAGTGGTGCCGGTGCGCACGGAGGAAGTAGCAGTCAGCCAGTGAGGAGTAGCGGGGGCAAAGTTTCCTACTCGGTGGTGTGGCAATTTTTCGTCAAACCGCCCGAGGAAGTAAACGTAGCCGTATGTCGACTATGTGGCCAGAAATGCAAGCGTGGCCAGGGGGCCCATGTTGGGACTACAGCGTTGCGTCAGCATATGCAGCGTCACCATTCATTGGCCTGGGAAAACCGTGATAAAGATACGGCGGTTCTGCCTGCCCCAGCCCCCGCTCCATCACCCGCTCCGTTACTTGCTCCGTCACCCGACGTCGTCAATCACCCTCTATCAGCCAGTCAAGGCTCCAACACCTCTGCTGAGGGGAGTTGTCGCTCGTTGGCATCTTCCGCTCGTTCAGATGCTCCTTCTCCTGCTACTCCTCTTCTCGGATTCCGTCAACAGTCTTTCTTGGAATCCGTTTCCAAGAGACAACAGTTTGCGAGCACGCACCCGACGGTGCAAAAGCTGAACGTCCTCCTGTCCAAGTTGCTGGTGCTGCAGTCCCTCCCTTTCCAACTGGTGGACTCAGCACCTTTCCGAGAAATGATGGCTTGTGCCGCGCCGCGGTGGAGAGTGCCAAGCCGTCATTTCTTTGCCCAAAAGGCAGTGCCAGCCCTGCATTCACATGTAGAAGAGATGGTGGGCCAGTCTTTGAGCATGTCGGTCTCTGACAAAGTGCACGGCAGCGCCGACGTGTGGAGCTGTAACTACGGTCAGGGACAGTACATGTCATTTACGGCCCACTGGGTGAACGTGGTGCCGGCACAGCCGCACCAGCAACTTGGACAGGTCACGACGCTTTTGCCTCCACGTTTGCACGTCCTTGGTCCAGCAAACATGTCCGCCTCTACCACCTCTTTTTCCGCCGTGTCCTCAGCCGCCACCCCCGTGCCAAGTCCCATTACCCGACCGGCATATCACATGTGCAGGGCGCAACGGTGTCACGCTGTGCTGCACCTGGTATGCCTTGGCGAACGTAGTCACACAGGGGAGGAACTGCTGAGTGTAATGAACAGAGAAATCGACAGATGGCTGTCTCCGCGCAAACTTAAAATCGGAACCATGTTGACCGACAACGGAAAGAACATGGGGTCTGCTCTGCGTCAAGGAAGGTTGTGCCATGCGCCATGCATGGCTCACGTGTTCAATCTGGTTGTCAAGCGGTTCCTAAAATCCACCATCCCACTGCAAGACATCCTTAAAATGTCACGTAAACTGTGCATGCATTTCAGCCATTCCTACACCGCAAAGAACACCCTCATTGAGCTGCAGCGGCAGAACAGAATTCCACAGCATCGCCTGATCTGCGACGTTGCAACAAGGTGGAATTCAACCCTACACATGTTAGACCGCCTTTACGAGCAGCGAAAGGCCATCACCGATTTCCTTATGTTACAAGCGGATAAAGGTACTCCCCTGTGTAACTTAGATGTCAGCCATTGGCAGCTCATGCGTGACACCTGCCGCTTGCTCAGGCCCTTTGAGGAGGCCACGCTATTCGTGAGTCGGCAGGACTATGGGATGAACGACGTCATTCCTCTGTTGCACGTCCTGGAACAAATGCTGTTAACAATGGCTGGTCAGGGTGCGGTAGACGTGGCGCACAGATCTCAACGCCACATGACCTCTGTGGGGGCAGGACAGGAAGAAGAGGAGGAGGTAGAGGAGGACATTTGTGCTCAGGAATTATTGAGTGAAATGGGTAGTTTTTCCACTCAGCGGACAGGAGTGGAGGAGCAGGAGCATCTGGTAGAGGAGGAGGAGGAGGAGACAGAGGACCCAGACGCACCGTGGCAGTATGCTGTGGAGATGGAGGCAGGGAGTCCCTCGCATTCCTTGGCACAAATGGCCCATAGCATGCTCGGTTGCTTGCGTAGCGACAGCCGAATAATAACCATCAGACAGAGGGATGACTTTTGGCTGTCCACCTTGTTGGACCCTCGCTACCGGTCCAAAATGGTGGCCTTTTTCACACCTGCTGAGAGGGAGGCCAAAATTACGTACTATAAAAACCACCTATGTAGTCAGTTGGTCTCTGCCTTTGTGCGCCAACGTCCATCCTCAGACACTGTGGGCCCTGTGCGCTCGCGTTCCGCTGGCATGGCAGCAGGGGAGGGGTGGGGTGGTAGGAGCAGTGGCAGCTCCACCAGCAGCGGCTGCCTCAGTCTGCAGTCGATGATGAGTAGCTTTCTTCACCAGCGCAGTGAGGAAACTACTAACCAGCCGCAGCAGCAGCAGCAGCATCAGGTGGACCTGGAGCAGGAGCTCAAACAACAGGCTTGGGCCTACTTGGACAGCACCCTGCCAACCGAGGTAGACAATCCCCTTGACTACTGGGCAACGAAACTTGACCTTTGGCCCCAACTAGCTGAATTTGCCCTTGAAAGGCTGTCATGCCCGGCCAGTAGCGTGGCATCGGAGCGCGTGTTTAGTGCGGCAGGAGGTATTGTAACTCCGCGGAGGACACGACTGTCCACCCAAAGTGTGGAGAGACTCACGTTTGTGAAAATGAATCAGGCGTGGATTAGTCTGGATTTCAAACCACCAGTTCCTGACACAACTGACTAAATCCGCCATGAATCATGCCTCAAACATGTGCCACTTTCAGGTCTCCTCACACACTGCTGGTGTGTTGAATTTTTTGACATAGGGTGCTGGCAGATTACGGGCCTCCTATAGCTGCTGCCAGGCCCCTAATCTGCCATAGGCCCCTATATACCGCCTCCTCATGCTGCTGCCAAGTCCAGAGTCTCTCATGGGTCCCTGTACGGCCTCCCATTGCTGCTGTCTCCATCGCCACACTCTGCCATGTGCCACATTCAGGTCTCTTCACACTGCTTGTGTTTTCAATTTTTTGACATAGGGTGCTGGCAGATTACGGGCCTCCCATAGCTGCTGCCAGGCCCCTAATCTGCCATGGGCCCCTATATACCACCTCCTCATGCTGCTGCCAAGTCCAGAGTCTCTCATGGGTCCCTGTACGGCCTCCCATTGCTGCTGTCTCCATCGCCACACTCTGCCATGTGCCACATTCAGGTCTCTTCACACTGCTTGTGTTTTCAATTTTTTGACATAGGGTGCTGGCAGATTACGGGCCTCCCATAGCTGCTGCCAGGCCCCTAATCTGCCATGGGCCCCTATATACCGCCTCCTCATGCTGCTGCCAAGTCCAGAGTCTCTCATGGGTCCCTGTACGGCCTCCCATTGCTGCTGTCTCCATCGCCACACTCTGCCATGTGCCACATTCAGGTCTCTTCACACTGCTTGTGTTTTCAATTTTTTGACATAGGGTGCTGGCAGATTACGGGCCTCCCATAGCTGCTGCCAGGCCCCTAATCTGCCATGGGCCCCTATATACCGCCTCCTCATGCTGCTGCCAAGTCCAGAGTCTCTCATGGGTCCCTGTACGGCCTCCCATTGCTGCTGTTTCCATCGCCACACTCTGCCATGTGCCACATTCAGGTCTCTTCACACTGCTGTTGTGTTGAATTTTTTGACATAGGGTGCTGGCAGATTACGGGCCTCCCATAGCTGCTGCCAGGCCCCTAATCTGCCATGGGCCCCTATATACCGCCTCCTCATGCTGCTGCCAAGTCCAGAGTCTCTCATGGGTCCCTGTACGGCCTCCCATTGCTGCTGTCTCCATCGCCACACTCTGCCATGTGCCACATTCAGGTCTCTTCACACTGCTTGTGTTTTCAATTTTTTGACATAGGGTGCTGGCAGATTACGGGCTTCCCATAGCTGCTGCCAGGCCCCTAATCTGCCATGGGCCCCTATATACCGTCTCCTCATGCTGCTGCCAAGTCCAGAGTCTCTCATGGGTCCCTGTACGGCCTCCCATTGCTGCTGTCTCCATCGCCACACTCTGCCATGTGCCACTTTCAGGTCTCCTCACACACTGCTGTTGTGTTGAATTTTTTGACATAGGGTGCTGGCAGATTACGGGCCTCCCATAGCTGCTGCCAGGCCCCTAATCTGCCATGGGCCCCTATATACCGCCTCCTCATGCTGCTGCCAAGTCCAGAGTCTCTCATGGGTCCCTGTACGGCCTCCCATTGCTGCTGTCTCCATCGCCACACTCTGCCATGTGCCACATTCAGGTCTCTTCACACTGCTTGTGTTTTCAATTTTTTGACATAGGGTGCTGGCAGATTACGGGCCTCCCATAGCTGCTGCCAGGCCCCTAATCTGCCATGGGCCCCTATATACCACCTCCTCATGCTGCTGCCAAGTCCAGAGTCTCTCATGGGTCCCTGTACGGCCTCCCATTGCTGCTGTCTCCATCGCCACACTCTGCCATGTGCCACTTTCAGGTCTCTTCACACTGCTTGTGTTTTCAATTTTTTGACATAGGGTGCTGGCAGATTACGGGCCTCCCATAGCTGCTGCCAGGCCCCTAATCTGCCATGGGCCCCTATATACCGCCTCCTCATGCTGCTGCCAAGTCCAGAGTCTCTCATGGGTCCCTGTACGGCCTCCCATTGCTGCTGTCTCCATCGCCACACTCTGCCATGTGCCACATTCAGGTCTCTTCACACTGCTTGTGTTTTCAATTTTTTGACATAGGGTGCTGGCAGATTACGGGCCTCCCATAGCTGCTGCCAGGCCCCTAATCTGCCATGGGCCCCTATATACCACCTCCTCATGCTGCTGCCAAGTCCAGAGTCTCTCATGGGTCCCTGTACGGCCTCCCATTGCTGCTGTCTCCATCGCCACACTCTGCCATGTGCCACATTCAGGTCTCTTCACACTGCTTGTGTTTTAAATTTTTTGACATAGGGTGCTGGCAGATTACGGGCCTCCCATAGCTGCTGCCAGGCCCCTAATCTGCCATGGGCCCCTATATACCGCCTCCTCATGCTGCTGCCAAGTCCAGAGTCTCTCATGGGTCCCTGTACGGCCTCCCATTGCTGCTGTCTCCATCGCCACACTCTGCCATGTGCCACATTCAGGTCTCTTCACACTGCTTGTGTTTTCAATTTTTTGACATAGGGTGCTGGCAGATTACGGGCCTCCCATAGCTGCTGCCAGGCCCCTAATCTGCCATGGGCCCCTATATACCGCCTCCTCATGCTGCTGCCAAGTCCAGAGTCTCTCATGGGTCCCTGTACGGCCTCCCATTGCTGCTGTCTCCATCGCCACACTCTGCCATGTGCCACTTTCAGGTCTCCTCACACACTGCTGTTGTGTTGAATTTTTTGACATAGGGTGCTGGCAGATTACGGGCCTCCCATAGCTGCTGCCAGGCCCCTAATCTGCCATGGGCCCCTATATACCGCCTCCTCATGCTGCTGCCAAGTCCAGAGTCTCTCATGGGTCCCTGTACGGCCTCCCATTGCTGCTGTTTCCATCGCCACACTCTGCCATGTGCCACATTCAGGTCTCTTCACACTGCTGGTGTGTTGAATTTTTTGACATAGGGTGCTGGCAGATTACAGGCCTCCCATAGCTGCTGCCAGGCCCCTAATCTGCCATGGGCCCCTATATACCGCCTCCTCATGCTGCTGCCAAGTCCAGAGTCTCTCATGGGTCCCTGTACGGCCTCCCATTGCTGCTGTCTCCATCGCCACACTCTGCCATGTGCCACTTTCAGGTCTCCTCACACACTGCTGTTGTGTTGAATTTTTTGACATAGGGTGCTGGCAGATTACGGGCCTCCCATAGCTACTGCCAGGCCCCTAATCTGCCATGGGCCCCTATATACCGCCTCCTCATGCTGCTGCCAAGTCCAGAGTCTCTCATGGGTCCCTGTACGGCCTCCCATTGCTGCTGTTTCCATCGCCACACTCTGCCATGTGCCACATTCAGGTCTCTTCACACTGCTGGTGTGTTGAATTTTTTGACATAGGGTGCTGGCAGATTACGGGCCTCCCATAGCTGCTGCCAGGCCCCTAATCTGCCATGGGCCCCTATATACCGCCTCCTCATGCTGCTGCCAAGTCCAGAGTCTCTCATGGGTCCCTGTACGGCCTCCCATTGCTGCTGCCAGGAGGCAGCAGGGTCGCAGCAGTGTCAGTGGAGGCAAACGGCCACGGAGTAGAGCACCAGCTCCACTGCAGCCTACCACCACGGCCAGTAGTGGTGCCGGTGTGCACGGAGGAAGTAGCAGTCAGCCAGTGAGGAGTAGAGGAGGCAAAGTTTCCTACTCTGCGGTGTGGCAATTTTTCGTCAAGCCGCCCGAGGAAGTAAACGTAGCCGTATGTCGACTATGTGGCCAGAAAGTCAAGCGTGGCCAGGGGGCCCATGTTGGGACTACAGCGTTGCGTCAGCATATGCAGCGTCGCCATTCGGTGGCCTGGGAAAACCGTGATAAAGATACGGCGGTTCTGCCTGCCCCAGCCCAGGGTTCCATTTTGTCATAGGGTGCTGGCAGATTACAGGCCTCCCATAGGTGCTGCCAGGCCCCAAATCTGCCATGGACCCCCGTACCGCCTGGTCACGCTGCTGCTGGGCCCACAGTGTGACCTGGGTCCCTGTACCGCCTCCCATTGCTCCCACTCTGCCATGTGCCACTTTCAGGTCTCCTCACACTCCTGCTGGTTTCCATTTTGTCATAGGTTGCTGTATGGCCTCCCATTGCTGCTGCCTCCACCGCCACACTGTGGCTCCAAACACTGGTTTTGGCCCCGTGACTGGCCAAATGAGTGAAGTGTGCGGTGATTCTAAGATCGACGGCACTCATCTGCATGTCATACTGAGTGACAGTATTATTTCTCTTCCCCAGCAGACTCCAAGGGCATTTAAATTAAAGGTACAGTGTTCTGCACTAATATTAAGTCTCTCTGAAGCCTAGAAACACCCTTTTTTAAGTTAAATTCACAGCGAATTTATTCGACTCGAATCGAATATTGTCCACGAATTCGCCGAATCAGTCGAATCGAATTTTTCATTTCTTCGCTCATCTCTAATAGTGTCTGAACGGATCAATATCTTTGATCAGATCAGCACTATACCAGCGTTAACATTAGTATAGTGTCCCCAAAAATGCAGCGTTAGCGGGATCAGCCCCTGCACCTGCCAACACCTGCGTTAAGCCCCTACGCTTACCCCCCCCTTCTCCCCCAGCAAGTGCAGTGTCAGTAGGTCACTGTCACTTGATACATTGCACACAAAACTGCAGTGTTCACAGAATCAGGCCTGATCTCTGTTAGAACTTGCCGGTAAATTTTAATGACTCTCATATGCAGCAGAGTGCCAGTACTAGTGCCACGCTATGTTTTGGTGAACTGGCGAGTACCAGCGGTCTAGTACATCTTGGTCTTTCACATAGCTCCTTGATTTTTGGAGCTGTTTTTCACAGAATATCTGTATGCGTTGATTGTGGATCAAAGCAATTTATATGCACAACAATTTATCTCCGCCAACCCAAATTCAAACCTTGCCAGACCAGTCGCATGGAAACTCATTACAGTTTCCAAATTTACTTTTTTTTTGGGCCTAACCCTCAACATGGGCATTACTAAAAGAAATGAATTGCGGTTGTATTGGTCCGCAGACCCGATTCATCATATGCCCGTGTTCTCTGCTGCCATGGCCAGGCATAGATATGAGAGTATAATGTGTTTTATGCATTTCAACGACAATACACTCTGTCATCTTCGGGGTGACCCTGAATCTGACCGGCTCCACAAAATTCAGCCCCTCATAAATCACCTTAACCAAAAATTTGCTGATGTCTATACTCCCCAGCAAAACATCTGCGTTGATGAGTCCCTGATTAATTTTTCTGGCCGCCTTGCATTCAAACAATTTCTCCCCAGCAAGCGTGCCAGATATGGGGTCAAGATATAGAAGACCTGTGAGAGGGCAACAGGGTATACTTATAACTTTCAGATTTACGAGGGAATAGATAGTCACATGGAGCCCCCCGGATGCCCAAACTGCATGGGAAGCAGTGGCAAGATAGTTTGGGACTTGGTGCCATCCTTCTCCATATGGGGTACCACTTATACGTGGACAATTGTAATTCAAGCGTGCCACTATTTAGACATTTGTACAATCTTGGAACTGGTGCATGTGGCAAAGTGTGACCTAATGTGTGCCCACCATTAGAAGTGAGTGGATGCAGGGCGGTATATTCTAATGGTGGGCATACCACACACTTTTTCTGGCAGAGATTTCTTCTCTTTTTTTCATTCAGTCCACAGGCTGCATACAAAAAAAAAAACATAGTATACTGTATATACCCAACAAGGACCTGCGACGTACTGGTACATTACTGGACTTTGAATGGTTACACCAGGATGATGCCTACAGCTGCAGGCATCATCCTGGTATAATTTTTTTTAGGCAGCGATCGGCTTTCATGTAAAAGCAATCCTAGTGGCTAATTAGCTGCAGGATTGTTTTTACAAGCAGCGGGAGATGATACCCCCCTCCCCCGCTGCCTTCCATGGCCTTCTCGGGCAGTCCCATGCCATCGGGGGAACCTGAGAATGCAGCCGGTGTTTCTGCCAGCTGACCATAGAGCTGATTGGAGACCAGAGTGGTGCCAATCATCTCTATAGTCTAAGAATTCGGAATCTATGAGCATTTCATCACTTCAGTTTCGCAGGATATAAACAGCGCCATTTGTAAATTGGGAATGCATCTGATCACACCAATTTTGGTTTGATTAGATAATGTAAGGGCAGAGGAGATATTCAGAGTCTGATAGACCCCAGATTTCTAAAAAAAGAATATATGACAATGCCCATTTAAGTTATAGGGGATATTTCCATTCCCTGTGATAGCATTAAAAGTGATCAAAAAAAAAATGAAAGGTACAGTGTAAAAATAATTTTAAAAATCCAAATAACTTAAAAAAAAGAAAAACTCGCCCCTCCCATGCAAGCACACCTGTATGCAAAAGAATTGACCCTGTACCGGTATGTATACAGTAGTTGCACCATACATGTGAGGTATCGCCGTGAACATCAGATCAAGGGCAGTAATTCTAACACTAGACCTCCTCTGTAAATCTAAAATGGTAGCTTTTAAAGGCTTTTAAAGTGTTGCCTATGGATATTAAAAATGTATGCAGATTGTCACCATTGCACGGGGCATGCACAGTTTTAAAGCATGTCATGTTTGGTATCTATTTACTCGACATACCATCATCTTTTATATCTTTTATATCTTACCAAATAATTGGCCAATATATTGTGTTTTTGTGCATTAAAAAAAAAGTGTATTTTTTTTTTTTTTTGCTTTTGAAAAATCGCTGCGCGAGTACTATGTGCCATAAAAAATTGTAGTACCCACCATTTTATTTACTAGGGTGTCTGCTTTAAAAAAATATATAATATTTGGGGGTTTAAATTAATGTCCTAGTGAAAAATACTGATTTTTTTCATGTGAACAAAAAGTGTCAGAAAAGGCTTAGACTTCAGGCGGTTAGAAGTGTGAGTGATGTGTGGCATAAACTTCTAATACTGGGTATAAAACGCCCCACCCCCCAAAATTACCCCTTTTTGGAAAGTAGACACCTTAAACTATTTGCTGAGAGGCGTGTTGTATCAATAGAAGAATTTATTTTGTTACCACAAGTTTTTGGAAAATGACAAACATTTTTTTTTTTTACACAAAATTGTCACTTAAATGATTTACTGCTCACACATGCCATGGGTATATGTGAAATTACTCCCCAAAATACATTCTGCTACTTCTCCAAAGTATGGGGGTACCACACGTGAGAGACGGTTTGGCAGTCTAGCCAAGTACAGGACCCCAAAATCCAATAAACACCTTCAGGCTTTTAAAGGGCTTTATTTCCTCATTACACTTCCTGACTACCTATCACAGTTTCAGAGGCCCTGAAATGCCAGGATAGCACCTACCCCCCCCCCCCAAAGAACCCCTTTTTGGAAAGTAGAAACCCCAAGGAATTTGGTAAGAAGCATGGTAAGCATTTTGCAGATCTCATTTGTTGCCACAAGTTTTTGGTCAATGAAGAAAAAAAACAAAAACATATTTTTTCTATTCTTTTTTTTTATTTCAAAACCTTGTGAGAAAAAATGAGATCTGTAAAATACTCACCATGCCTCTTTTTAAATTCCTTGGGGTGTCTACTTTCCAGAAAGGGGTCATTTGGGGGGGGTTGATGCTATCCTGGCATGTCAGGGCCTTCGAAACTCTAATAGGTATTAAGGAAGTGAAATGAGGAAGTTACGCACCTTCAGACTTTCAAAGTGGTCATTGGATTTCAGGCTTCTGTATGTGGCTAGGCTCCCAAAAAGTCTCACACATGTGGTATCCCCATACTCGGTAGAAGTAGCAGAATGTATTTTGGAGTGTAATTCCACATATGCCCATGGCTTGTGTGAGAAATGAATCATTTAAATGACAACTTTGTGTAAAAAAAAAAAAAATAATAAAATGTTTTTGTCATTTTCCAGAAACTTGTAGAAAAAAATAGATCTTACATGGACTCAATATGCCTCTCAGCAGATAGCTTAGGGTGTCTACTTTCCAAAAAGGGGTCATTTGAGAGTGTTTGTACTATCCTGGTATTTTAGCACCTCATGAAATGTGATGGGCGGTCAGAAAGTAAAAGCTGTGTAAATTCCATTATCTATGCCATAGTTTGTAGGCGCTATAACTTTCACACAAAGCAATGAATATACACTTACTGGGATTTTTTTTAACCAAAAACATGTAGCAGAATACATTTTTGCCTAAATTTATGACGAAATTTTAGTTTTTTTGGATATTTTTTATGACCGAAATGAGAAAATATTGTTTTTTTATTTTTTATAATTTTTTTCTTCAAAACTTTTTTTGTTTATAGCGCCAAAAATAACAAGTGCACAGGTGATCAAATACCACCAAAAGAAATCTCTATTTGTGTGAAAAAAAGGACATAAATTTTCATTTATGTACCATATTGCTTGACTGCGCAATTGTCCGTTAAACTAGCTCAGCGCTGTATAGCAAAAAAATTACGTAAATTGCAGTATCTATACCATAGTTTGTAGATGCTATAACTTTCACACAAAGCAATCAATATACACTTATTGGGATTTTTTTTTACCAAAAACATGGAGCAGAATACATTTTGGCCTAAATTTATAACTAACTTTGAGTTTACTATATATTTTACTATATATTTTTTATAGCTGAAAGTAAAAAATATCATTTTTCTTCAAAATTTTTGGTCTTTTTTTGTTTATAGCGTGAAAAATAAAAAGCGCACAGGTGATCAAATACCACCGAAAAAAAGCTCTATTTGTGTGAAAAAAAAGGACATAAATTTCATTTGAGTGCAGCATTGCATGACCACGCAATTATCAGCTGAATTAGTGCAGCGCAGTGTAGCAAAAAGAGGCCTGGTCATTAAGGGGGTAAATCCTCAGGAGTGCAAGTAGTTAAATAAAGTTGATGTCTTTATTGTTATGGTTTATTGTTATTCATATGTTTGTCTGAAGCAATTATGTGAAAGAACCCTCTTTTTAAGGATTTAATATGTGCAGAAGAAGGGAGGAGGGAGAGAGAAACTTTTGAGAAGCTTAGGACTTATAATGTAATGATGATAATGATCCTGAGAGCGCAAAGGTTAGAAAGTGACATACATATAAAAAATAATTCCTTTCAGGTGTGTAGTGCTTTTCCCTGCAGAAGCTGACATATCTTCCCTGTTCCCAGCTGACTCTTGCTGACACAGCAAGAGTGAAGAGAGAGTATTTATTGTTGCAACACGCAGTAAATCAATGACCAAAAGATATAAAAGCAGCACTAATCACTATAACAGGTATACCAGGACAGGTGAAAAATAATCTCTGAAAATAACAAGCAGACCAATATCTTTACCCCTAATCCCTATACTAAGGGGGGATCCTAACTTAAGGCAATGCAAGAATCCAAGGTCTATAGTCTCTGTACAACACCCTCCCACTGGCCAGGGTGTTGGTATACATTGTGGACCAAATCCGGTGTTGGAGCTCCTAAACATGAGTCCCATGAACCTGGGACTTGCGCTAGCCCAGTCTCAAGCTGGTAAGGTTGATCCTTAAATAATGTGCAGGAGGTTGTGGCCAGCAGCCTCTCACCACCACATAAGTTGATGTCCCTCTTCCCACTGTTCATCTGGGTTCAGTGATGCCAGCTGCAACATGACTCTATCATGATCTGGTGGCAACACGGGACTCAGCAATAGCATTCCCACTGACTTGGTGATGTCACTAGATGAGCCTCTCAGCATCTCCAGCACTGTGGCAAATCATACAGCAGCCAGGCGGTTCTCACCCACACATTGTGGCTACACAAGTAGATTCTGACATGACAGTGCTGGAAAACTGCACAGGACAACTATGAATTTCTGACATGATAACACACTTTTTCAATAGTATATTTAACAAACTAAAAGGTAGCAAAGTTCATAGTTTGAGTTTACGTATACTTTAAAGTGCTATTATATTCAAAAACCAAAAATGTATATATTGCAGCTTACCAATCCTGAGAGTTGCATTTTTTCCTTTATTTTCACCTGGTGATGCAGCCATTAACACACTTCCTGTCTTAGGTTGTCTCCACTCCACTGGATGAGCAACAGAGACATCTTTGGACAGCAACAATGTCAGTCGATAGAGAAGGTAGAGCCAGACTAGCAGATTTACTGTAGATGAACTTGGCTAGCATATAAATCTGAACTCCATCTAACACTTTTTAAAGATACAATAACAGTTTTCTTTTTCCTTTTGGGATAAAGGGTTTACATGAATTAATTAAAGCTGACCATTGTACCCTTGTCAGTGTTAAATGGTTTGTCTTGACTCTCTAACCACCACTTTTGCAGGACCCACCACTTTTGCAGGACAGCTTGGTATTTTAAAGGATGTTGTAAAATAAAAAGAAGCCTAAAAAGGAAACTAATGCAGCCTCAACATCTAAGAATTGGTATGCTGCAATAAATTACATTTTTGTTTTTAGGATTAGTACCAATTACATTGTGCCTACACTCCCACCACCCCTGGATGTTGTACAGCAGTGTTTCTCAACTCCAGTCCTCATGGACCCCCAACAGGTCATGTTTTCAGGATTTCCCTCAGATGAAACAGCTGTGGTAATTACTAAGGCAGTGAAACTGATCAAATCACCTGTGCAAAATAATGGAAATCCTGAAAACATGACCTGTTGGGGGTCCATGAGGACTGGAATTGAGAAACACTGTTGTACGGCAACATTTACTTGGCCTTTTGCGTCATTAAAAAAATCTAAGGACAACGCTAATGCAGGTTTTTTTTAGAATAGGCTCAGTTAACAAAGTATTAACCACTTGACCTCAAGAAGGTTTTTCATCACAGAGGTTGGGTCATAGAACTGCATTGCTGCACACCTTGGGTGGGGCTCTAGTGCACTTGTGCAAGATGATGTACTGGTCCTGGCTGTGTCGCCCGCTAGCAGTATAAATCTGCTAGAGGAACTTAACCCTGCTGAACTGAGTGAGATTCAAACCCTCTATGGTCAGCTTTAGCCTCTGTTTGACTGCCATTGGGCTTCACATGTGATCAGTTATGACTTCAGTTTGACAGTTTGGTTGAAACAGAAGCAAATGTGACGGCATTACCGGCATGCTGGGAATGTAACTAATTTTTTTAAACCGTTAACTTGATGGTTTAATTCTGCTATTACATAACAATAATCATGTGACTGTAATTTTCAAATTTCTTTAGACTCATCTGAAAATAAGGACTCGTTACATACATGCAGAAAAACTGATGGAACGAATGCACAGATTTCACTTGGCATGGTGTGCCTTAGGCCTTGTTCACACTATGTGCAGAGATGCAAGTTTTTCTGCACATGTTCTGCAAGGGCGTAAATAAAACAATTGTTATCTATGAGCCCTGTTCGCACCACAACACTACTATCACGTGTGGATGTTTTCTGCGCAGGAATCTGCACCGTGTGTACAACTTAATGAAATGCTCATGAAAATTGATGTAAACTCATGTCTCTGCAAGTGAAATCTGCTCTTTTTTTCCATCAGTATGGTGTGAATGAGGCCTAAATGTCATGTTTTGAAAATAATGATCTGCCTTCACACACCAACTTACTTAATGCCCAGGAGATTGCCAGTCATTTCAAAAACAAAATCGAAACAATTTGTGATGAGATATCCAGTGTCCAGTCTTCTCCTTCAACCAACACACAAGATCCAACACCACACTCAATACTTTCCTCCTTTGACCCTGCTACCACAGAAAGTTTCCAAACTCCTTTCCGAGGCTCACCTCACCACCTGTCCTACATCTTCAATCTCTCCCTCTCCTCCGGCACCTTCCCCTTCCCACTCAAACATGCACTGGTTACCCCCATACTTTAAAAACCCTTACTGGACCCCACCTGTATAAATAACCTAAGACCCCTCTCCATGCTCCTGTTTGCCTCCAAGCTTCTTGAATGCCTTGTCCACATGAGTCTCTACCTCAGTGAAAACAACCTCCTCAATCCACTACAGTCTGGCTTCTGCCCACAGTACTCCACTGAAACTGCCCTACTAAAACTCACTAATGACCTACTAGCTGCTAAAACCAATGGCTGCTTACCGCTTACTCATACTCTTAGACCTTTCTGCTGCCTTTGACACAGTTGACCACCTGCTCCTTCTCAATAAACTCCACTCCCTTGGCCTCTCCATGACTATTTCCAGCTTCTTCTCTTACCTATCTCAGAGCACTTTCAGTGTCACATACAACACCATCTCCTATGTTCCCCTTCTTCTTTCTGTTAGGATACCTCAAAGCTCTGTCCTTGTGCCCCTCCTTTTCTCTCTCTACACCTCTTTCCTGGGCCAGTTGATAACCACCCATGGCTTCCAGTACCACCTCTATTCTGATTACACCAAGATCTATCTCTCAACTCCCCAGCTCACACCCTCGATCTCTTCATGTATCAAAAATTTACTGAGGGACATATCAGTATAGATGTCACACCACTTCCTCAAACTCAATCTTTCTAAATCTGAGCTTGTAATATTTCCTCCTCCCCGATCCCCCCATGATTTTACATTAAGATCAACAGCACAACCATAGGTCCCTCTGCACAAGCCAGGGTACTAGGTGTAATCTTAGACTCTGACCTCTCCTTAGGCCCCCACATCCAATCACTGGCTAAATCCTGCCGCTTCAACCTCTGCAACATTTCCAGAATTCACCCCTTTCTGTTTAACAAACCACAAAAATACTTATTCACTCTTTGCCTATATCCTGCCTTGACTACTGCAACTCCCTCCTTACTGGTCTACTATAATAATAATGATCCCTGTTAAGCGTTAGCATTGTAAATTGGACCTATTGCATAAAAAATAAACCCATCTCTTTTATAGCATATTGACTGATCAACTAAAGAAGTACATTTTTACTAAACCAAGCAAACTGCAAAGAAATAGGAACTTCCTTTATATGTAATCAAATAATTGAAGTGAATACAGCTTCACTGAGATACCTGAAACATTGTACTCCTTTATCAAATAATTCCTACTGTGTATATTTCACAATGGCTTTGAAATGAGCAAATTTGTTCTACCTACTAGCTTCCATTCCGGGCCAATTCTGACATTCCTCTCCTACATGTAAGAAAACATAATTTTTTTTGCTAGAAAACTACTTAGAACACTCCAAACAATATATATACATACAATATATATAGTTTTTTGTTTTTTTTAAGCAGAGGTCCTAGAGAATAAAATGATGGGTGTCATTTCTGCAGTGGTTTTTCAAACACAAATTTGACATTTGTAGGAAAAAATAAAAGACGGTTATTCTGAATAAAACAGATACCAAACTGTGGCTGTTTACATATGCGTGTGGGACCTATGTGTGCGTACACATTTGAGCATGAGTATGGGGGATGGGGGTGCCTTAATATTTTTTTTTTATTTTTTTATTTTATTTAAACGTTTGTTTTGCACTGTATCTTTAATTTTTTAATCTCTCCTATTGCTATCAGAAGTAATGAACACCATCTCTTGTGATAGTATGGGTTACAACAGGTCCTCTTTATGGAGAGATCTGGGGTCTATTAGACCCCATATCTCTCTTCTGGCCTCCAAAACATCTGAACAAACCAAGATTGGTTTGATCAACTGCTTGCTCAAGCCCGGTAACGGCTTGTTTACATGAGACCAGAACCGGAAGTGACACTTTCAGGTTTCTGATGTCACACTCACGGTGTCCCAGGAACCGGATGCTGCTGATCATATCCTTACTGGACTTTCCAATCTCACTGGAGAGCCCGCTAAAGGGAGTGGGACCCCCTTCCTCTGCCTGTAAAATTAATTCAGGGGCTTCCTAGCTGCTAGGGTTACTTTTACATTGTGCAGAATTGCTCGGGCTAAAAAAGATTTATCGGTCACCCTTCTAATACAGAGACATACCGGTAAATCAATGGACGGGAAGCAGTTAATATGTACCTAGGACAGGTCAAATATTAAAAATAGTGTTCCTGAATGCATGTACAGTATATTACAGAGTTACACTTGCATCTGTATTTGTTTTACCCACATTCTATTAAAATGTTTTGTGTGATTCATCAACAATTTGTACATAGAATATCCTGGAACAATAAGAGTAATCAAATCATTTAAAGGCTTTTCTATTCCTTTAAAATGGTGAGTCCAGGAAAATTACACATTATTATTATTACTTACTGAATTTTTATAGCCCCAACAGTCTTTGCAGCACTTTACAAAATGAAGGGAGACAGTACAGTTATAGTTATAAAACAATTCAAGACAAAAGGGTTATGGGGCCCTTTATATGACAACATATAAATAACTATAAATAATTGTTAGCAATATTCAATGTAGCAATGCTACTACTCTAGCACGGTAAACTATTTTACATTTGCAATGCCCTGAATTTAAGTATACTTGTTAAAATAAACAAGATTCGAAAATAAATTACTATATTCTGCTAGCAGATTGTAAAATGTATTACTAGATCTTGTCTAACCAGAAAGCATATAATTATATTCAGGCAAACAGCTATATACCCAGTTTTATAACATATATGTCTACTGTTTGCCCTAACAAATCATTTGTATTTAGCCAACCTTTCTTGAAATATCAACACCTATGCAGCCTCCAGGGGAGGCATCTTGATGCTGTACCAGTTCTTTCAGACAACAAATGTGAAATTATCTCACCAACTGGTGTAGGAGGCAGACTTAGGCTGCATTCACATTTGAGAGATTTGTAGCTTGAAGCTCGAAGCTCAAAAACGCTTGAGAAAAAATAAATTATTCTCAATGAAGATGGTTCACATCTCCACTACAAGTTTTCTGAAGGAAAACACATGAAGCACAAATAAGTTCTAGAGCTTTTTTATCACTCAAATTGGGCAGATTTACTCATTTTTGGCATGCTTTTAATCCCATAGAAATAAATGAAAACACACAAATTGACCGCTTTTGCGAGTATTTTGCCATGATTTTCTGCTCAAATGAAAGTTAACTCTGAAAATGGAAATGACAAAATATTTCCCAGGAAATTTACAGATCTCCATTTTGTTTAGCAGACATGGATGAGGTAGTGTCTCTGTTGGATCCTAAGAATTTTAATAGGATGGTGAAGCATCACCCCTGCCTGTATGATTTCAAAGATCCATCCTACAAGTCCTGAGTGAGGAAGTGAAGATTGGCAGCCAAGTGTTCACAAACTTGGCAGACTTCAATGCCACTGTGAAGGATGATAAAGGAAAGCTAAACCCATGCAAACCCAGCCCCGCCCACACACACGCACACACTGACCCAAGTGAGATTATATACCTATTTATTTATTTATCTATCTATATGTTTAAGAAATATCACTTACTAGACCCACCCATTATCTCTCTCCTATTTCTGTGCCCTGCAGCTGCTGCCAGGAGGAGGGATAACAAGGCTACATGGGGACACACAAGTAATAAGGTGTCAGCATGTCACAAATACATGAGGGCACTCTCTGAACCCTATTACTGGATATTGTATGGATGATGTAAACAAAAATATACATATATTTTTAAAAATACAAGACTTCTTATCAATAAAGCATTTTTTATTATTCAATACAGCTTAGAAGATTTATTGTTTTGTGATATATTGTTTTATTAACCAACAGATACATGGTAACACTTTACATGTTTGTCAAAATGTACAATTATTCAATTGCCCCCAGATGCCATGGAACCTGTCCTATTGGAGACATAAAGTAGGATGAAAATTGATCCCTAATATGTGTACATTGTCTGCTTCCTGGAACCTCAATCCAATGAGCTTTTTCCATATTGTGTATTAATGAGTCCTCAAACAAGAATCCAACAAGCTGTCTGACAAAGTTGTGCAGGGCACATGCAGCTTTAACAGCACAGATTGCATTTTGCATGTTCAAGAAGCGTGCAGAAGCTACCACTTGTTAGACACAATTTCAAACACACATCCAACAACTCTACATGCTCTTGTTAACTAATAATTGAACACTTTCTTCTGTAAAGTTAGATTGTGACCAAAGTAGGGCTGTAGCAGATGCTCACCCAGGGCAAAGACATCATCCCCCACAAAAACACTGGACAGGTAGGGTCAGTTGTGCCCAGGAGTGGACTGTTTTCAGAAAGGTCAAGTCTATTTTTATGCAGCATCTGTCCAAATGAAGAATGGCCAAAAATGCTTGAGTCAGAGCTGCTGCCATATGACCCACTATCAATATAATGAAAGAAATAATTAGCATTAGCCACTGCCAATAAAGCAAATTAAAATTTTTCTTGTAATTAAAGTATTGGCTTCAGCTGGCCATTGGCTTTATGATCCTGATGTGTTTCCCATCAATCGCTCCAAAGCAATTTGGGAAAATGCAGTATTGCCAGAAAATGCCAGAGATCTGCAACCATTCTTCTGTTGTAGGTTTTTTCATAACAACATCCTTCAACACATCCCAAATAGCTGAGCAGGTGTCATGGACTATGTAACATAGATTTTGCAGCCACAAAGGAGTAGTGTAGACTAAACAGTAATTGTCTGGTTGCCAGGTACCTACAAAGAAATAAATTGATGTTTTTTTTCAACAGTGGAGCATCTGATAGGCAAGTGGAAGAGTCTGTGGGATGCCTACGCTCAACACCAATGTCAGCTAAGAGAGTTTAGGAGTGGATCTGCGGCATATGCTCCAGCAGACTATGTCCATACCAGAGACTTGGAATTTCTTCGGTCAGTTGTGGCTTTGAAGAGCTATCATTTGTATGTATGTCATTTAAAAAATGAAAATAGCAACTTCTAACAAAGTTTTTAATTTTTTCAGTACAGAAAGCTGCTGGGACAATCCTGCTGAAAGTGAGGATTTGGATCCAGATGCAAGCAGTCAGTAAGCAGGTCAAGAACCTCTGCAGAGCCAAATGCCAACTTCAGCAAGCTCTACCTCTGGGGCACCTGTGGTAGAAGAAGAGTCCACAACCATTCATCCTCATGTACCTCCAAGACCAAACACACATGCAATGAGAAAGAGGACTTCTTACCCTTAATTTAACTGTATGCTGGGCATAATGGCCAGTATGTCGGAATGCATGAACACTGACTGACATCTCATGTGCACTTATCGGCAAGGAGGGCATTATGGAGAAGGTACCATCAGAACTCCAGGCAGACATGTTGGCAGGTACCATATGATATATTGGAACTTTTGTCCCTCCAACCATCACATATAGGTCCTCTGAACCTCCACCACCAGTTAGCCTCTATGTTAATTGATTGCCCCCCCGCCACATTCTTTAGACCCGCTCATCTGTCAACACCCCATTCTGCCCTCTATCATCTGCCAACACAATATCCTGCCTAACCCTCCTCCACTGCGAACACAGCATCATGCCCCACCATCATTTACCAACACAACATCCTGTCCACCCCCCCCCCCCCCAACACCATATCCTTCTAATTGACAGAATGTTCATCAAAATCCCCCTTCCTCTACCTGGTCACATTATACTCATGCATGAATATGGTGATGTCACCCAATGAGCCAGCCAACTCCCCACACACCTACCACCACTTCAAATTTGTTAGCTCTATTTCTTTTTTTATTGTCCCTTTTTGGGAACTTTGCATTTTTGGAGGTGGTCTGACCTTGCTGACTTCAATCTCATGGCCATTATGTCCAACATAAATTTAAATTCTGGGGAAGAACTACGTCTTGTTGTGTGCTTGCCCATGTGTGACCAGGACTGGAATTCATACTCCTGTATCCATCTGGTACTATTTCATGATGAAGTATAACAAGTTTTGGGAATGTGGAGCCTGTTGTTTTGCCTTATATGGTATTATTTTTTTAATTACATTTATTTCTATATAATGTATACTGTATATGTTGACAAAAAAAATCTCTTTCGAGAATTTTTCTTATTTTTGTACAAAGTAAAGTTTTACATTATTTTCGACAAGTGTATTTGTTTTTTATTTTATGCATATAAAAAAATAAGCATATTTGTTTCTTCATGTACCAGTTCTAAGAAACGTTTTTTAAAAAATAATACAAATTACCTCAGTGTGATGATTAGTTGTTCGACAGGAGGTATACTATGTGTCCATTCGCTGCAAATGACTGTTAAGTAAACCCAGAAACTCGTCAAAATTGTCAGAAAAAAGGGAGGTTTAGTGGACACGATAAGAAAGCAACAATGACAACAATCATAAATCAAAAGAAGTTGGACTAACCTTTTTATGGACATCCTGGTGTACTCAAAAAATGTATCTTCATGAGCATGTAGGTCACTGTTGATCCAGTATCTGCATGCCCTTCTCTTCCTCTCTTTTTCACAAAGCAAAAATTATGTAACAGTGGCTGTTGCCACAAAACACGCCATCCCATCATCACTTATCTTTGCAGAGCACGATACATCACACAACACAGCAAAGAACAGGAAGAACAATGAAAAACAGGAAGGAAGAGATTTCACCCAGGAGGCAGATGAAAAACACAAATAACATAGCAATAAATGATGAAAAAGATGATATTTTTTCCTATTAGCAAATAAAAAACTGCCAAAGCTCAAAAATTCCTGGAAAACACTGTATGAAAATGCGCAAAAATGTGCACAAATCAGGCACACAAAAAAATGCACGAAAAACATTCATAGTTGCTATGCTCAAGTGTGAATCCAGCCTAAATGGATGGAAAGAATTCATAAAGACATTCTAAACACCACCCTGGGAGAGGCAACATACAAGGTCCTTTCCCAGTGGTATTTAGTCCACTCCAGGTCTATCCCAAAGCTTCCCCTATTTGCTTTCGAGGCAGTGGACTGGAAGACACCATACTTCATGTATAGTGGACTTGCCCCAAGATACGAGGGTTGTGGACTAAAATATTTTTTCTCATCTTCTCCAACTTCCCCAATAACTGTTAACATACCTAAAAATGGAAGAATGGTACTCCTGAATTAACCAATTGCAGATATCCCTAGACCTACCCTGACTCTGATATTCTTTATGTTTTAGGTGGGAAAAAAGTTGATTGCCAAGGCATGGAAGTACTAAATTGTTCAAATAGCCGCCACTAAGAATATATTCTCCTGGATTTTGCTTTATGAGAAACTGGCTATCAGCTTACAAGATAAACAATCCAAATTCAAAAAGATCTGGGACCTTCTGCTCTGATATCTGCAGTCTACGGATAAATGTAGCGAAGTTAGTAGAGAGTAGGGGTCCGGCACTGAAGTAACTATTGCACACTGACTGTAAATTAATCTAATCATTACTTCCTTCTTCTCTCTTCTCTCTTTTTCTTCTTCTTCTTCTTCCTCTTCCCACATTCACTTCTTTCCCCTATGTTCATTGAATGTCCAATATGTTTTTTCATGGGATTCACATCCTGGGCCATAGGTCCCTATTGGTTACATTTATATGTTAATGTATGTTACAGTAAATTACCAGTGGGCTTCTGTACTCTTAAGCTGGATGGGGCCTTGACTGAGTCCTATCTTGCCAGGCTGAATGTGAAAACAAATTAAAAAAAAAATTTTCAACCATTTTTTTTTCTCATCCTCCACATCTCTTGTAACATTCTGCTAAAACTTTGTAACAGTACTGCTTGGACCTTGAAGAAGGGGACACTCCCGAAAGCGTGTCCTCAAAATTGTATGTTAATGCAAATAAAAAAGGTATCAGGGACAGTACTCAATTGTTTCTGTTTCAACCATGAGAAATCCAGAATGTCTGCACTCTTTATCAGGACTTCAATGTCATCCACAGTGCTTAAAGCTTGTCAACTAAAGCAGCCCAAATTGGTACCATGGTTAAGCATGATATCTAAAACAATACAATGGTCATTGAATAAATAGACATACTGTACGTGCTTTATACTAATGTCCACATATACAGTAAATATACATGTAATTATGTACACCTTGCCACATCTTAATTAAAATACTTTGCCATTCCAAAACTATCCAATACTGGGTTAACCATAGATAAGGCAGACAGGTGTTAGCAAAAAGGAGATCCAAGGAAGAGGATTGAAAACAATAGAAGTCAATACATCAAAACAGTGTATTTCCCAAATGGGAGGAGGGTGAGGAAATTGCAAATTTCTAGACAGTGGTGCGGCAGACAGGGCATCAGACCCCAGCTTCCTTTACCAACTTGTGGTAAATGGCTGGTCAAACTCACACCACCCTGTCACTGATAAGGACAATGACACTCTCAGCCTTACCCTGCACAAAGATTTTCCAGCTCGCAGGACCGCAACCAATGGCCAGCAGATTGGGAACAATTATTTCTGGGTTTGGTTACATGCACAGTTAACCCTTTACAACCCAATTTACTGCTAACAGATAATTTTATCGTGAATATCAACTTTCACACTAACAATTATTACTTATGAATATTGTAAATGCCTATAATATACACTGTCACCACAGACAGGAATATTCCAGAGATTTACAGTAAAGTAGTACTCTTCAAAGAGACAGGGATTCTTTAAGCTCTGTGTTAATGCATTGGAGACATTGTTGACAAGGAAAAAGAAGCAATAATGCAACAGAACAATAAAAAAGGGTTTAAAAGTGAAAATGCGTAACAAAATTCTGGTTCTGTGAGTTCAGCAAAGTCCAGTCAATGAGCAAGATGAATCAGTGGCTCTCAAAAGTCTTGGCTGAGGTTAAAAGGAGAGCTCAGGAGTGCTGATGCAGTCCCTCTTTTCCCATCCCTGAGGAAGGTGTGGACAGAAACGATCTAACCAGTTAGAAGGTCTGAGGGGTGACCCATGAGATGTGACAGTCTTTACCATCATTCAGCTGTCCCTCTGTCAGATACGGTTTTCAAAATGTATTAATATTCCAAGTATACCACATGTCATAATAGGTTTACAAACATATTATTGTTCAGTATGTAATTGTCATTACAGAGATACTAAACATATCAGTCAGATAGACAGGTCACCCAGGAGGTGGAAGGCATCTATTCCACCTCCTGTATACTGTATGACATCCTAGTCATGTGTGATATTTGTGAAATATGTGTAGATTTCGAAAGTGTGAATTGGAGAAGGGGTTTATTGCAGGTCAAGTAGGATATTTATCAGTATAGATCAGGCCTAAATGGCTTTTACAATATCAATTATCTCTGTGTACGACATATTCAGGCACGCCATATATGCCTAATGGGTTTAATTACCCTGAAGTCTATAGCATGACAGAACTGAAATGTTTTACAGTTCACAATAGGCTAATCCCAATTCCCTCAGTGGGAAGTGCGGATAACCTTTCTAGTTGTTTAATGTTAACAGACATTAAGATTATAAGCAAACCCTGATATACTACAGTGTTTCAATCCAGATCTCCTAGTAAGGCATTCAATTAGTCACTTACAGATTTTCTAATAATGGGTCTGGGCTAAGTACTGTAGGTGTTATAGCCTTACTGGAAAAGCTGGGTATTTTTAAGTCATCACCTGGGAGAGTGTCACTGGCTGTGGAGTAAGTTGGCTCTTGTATCCTCCTAAAAAATGTCATGGCTGACTTATGAATTATGAACAACACGGCTGCCCTGTGTCTTCTCACACAATTTCTGAGATGCCCAGGTTGCATTATCATCAGAAGTGGGGCTGATATGACCTGGTACAAATGGCATCTTCTACTGTCACATGACCAGTTGTGCATCATATACAGTTATAGCCAAAAATATTGGCACCCCTGTCAGATAATGCACCACTTTACCCAGAAAATTGTTGCAATTACAAATGTTTAGGCAGTCTCATGTTTATTTCTTTTGTTTGTATTGGTATGACTCAAAAAAGTGGAGAAACAAAAATCCAAATCTGACATGCAAAACCCCCAAAAATAGACTGGAAAAAATTATTGTCACCCTCAATTTAATATTTGGTAGCAAACCCTTTGAAAAAAATTATTGAATTCAATTGCTTCCTGTAACCATCAATCAGTTTATTACACCTCTCTACTGGAATTTTGGTCCAATCTTCTTTTTCCAACTGCTCCAGGTCTCTCAGATTGGAAGGGTTCCTTTTCCCAACTGCTGTTTTGAGATCGCTCCATAGGTACTCCATAGGGACTGAGATCTGGACTCGTTGCTGGCCAGTGGCATCTTATGGCACTTATTTTTGCAAATTAAAAGAAAATTTGCAGTTTCATGGTTTGTTGATTTACTATTTTCTACTGTTTTTAAATGTATTTATTTATTTTATTTTTTTTTGGGGGGGGCGCAAGTAACTGGTATTGCCTAGCACCAGCCCTGACGATAACCCTTGTGAAACCTAAATAATATAGCCTGTTAACCACTAATTTGTTATCTTTATTGTACCAATACTGTTGTTTCTTCTCCCTAACACTAAGTAAACCTCTTGAAATATACATTACCTCTTTACAAAAAATAGGTAAATATTAACTGTTCATTTTAGCCAGGAGGTATATTCACAAATAAAACAAAGATCCATTTAGTTCTCCTCTGTAGGAGCTCTTCATTGAAATCTTTCCCTTGTGGATTTTAGTGAATTCTAACCATTGCTAGAAACAGAAGACATTCTGCTTTAAATTTATTTTAAAACACAAAATGTTGTTTGCAAATTACTGTTTTCAATAGTGTAAGTATGATCATATATCCTTTTTAGAGGGAATGTTCTCTCTTCCCAATGTAATAGGATCCACAGGGACACACGAGCAAATAAATCATGACAACAATTTGGCAGTTTATAAAATGTCTCAGGTTATATCATTGCCCATTTAGTAACATAACATTTTTTTCAGTACAAATAAACTTGCAGCGGGCACATTCTCCACATTTAAATATGCCATGTGGACGAATATTACACAAGTAACTGAGGAGAATGAAAAATGACTAGGTACCAACCTATTACATAGCAAGGGGCCCTTTCTAAATATAGGGTAAGATGTTTAATCAATAAATTTAGAAACAAGTTTATCATTCAATAAAAAGTTCAACGTCTTTCCCAAATCATTCATAAGAAAATACTCTGGTTGCTGAACTGTTTAATTATTTGTGTTTTAACAAGATTTTAGATTGTTTATTTTAAAATAACAACAGTAATCTCAGATTTTCTTTAGCCCACCTCTAAGCATGTTTTAAATTTTCTACTATACCCCGGTGCCAGTAAGTGGCTCTGCAATTTCTTAGCCTCCTTTTCAAAATCTTTTTCTTCGGTGCAGTTACATTTAAGACATATAGACTGTCTTTTTGGAATGTTATGTGTAAATCTATGAAAACTGCGAGCACGTAAAATGCTGTTCCCATATTGGTGGGAAATACTTGTTTCCTATACAATCAGGTCCTGACCGTCCCAATTGTCTCCATAGGGATCAAGAGATGCAACTGATGAGCATAAAAGTTAGCCATAAAAAATAGATTATAATGTTTCATGTTCAAAACACTGTTCCACCCAGAGGTACAGGTTTGCATGCAACAAGTCATCCTCATCCTTCTAGAATTGTTAGCAAATATATCATATATTTTAAATAAGAGGATCACCTCTAAACCTGTGGACTCAGATGGTCATAGATCATCCTGCTCACATTGCTGCTACAGCTTTTCATTTCAGAAGCAGTTGGCTCTCAGAATCTTACTTTTGTGAGCTTGGGGGGGGGGCATAAAAGATGGGTCTTACCCAAAATGGAATTTTCAGAAAATCTCAAGTATTCCCCATTTTCTAAAGCCTGATCC
Organism: Staurois parvus; assembly: GCF_062004578.1. Lineage (NCBI taxonomy): Eukaryota > Metazoa > Chordata > Amphibia > Anura > Ranidae > Staurois > Staurois parvus. The sequence goes on along the minus strand of NW_028317815.1, from coordinate 6,630,327 downwards.
ACCAATTACAAATTCCTGTTTGTACTCCATCAACTCACTAGATGGCAATAATCTGCACCATTCTTTGTCAGTCAAAATTTTACTGCACATATCAATATACTTTTCCTTATCAAAAACAACCAGATTTCCTCCCTTAGCCGATGGTTTTGTATCAATTTTATCATTTTAAAATTTCTCAATGCCTCTTGTTGGACTGTATTCAAATTATTTCTGGACCCACTCACTGTGAGTGTCTCGATATCATTTTGCATGTCTCTGACAAAGTGATCCACACTAGCATTAATTTTTAAAGGAGAACATTTTCTTAAATGTATGAGAATATTGTTTTAGTGTTACATTTGCATTTTTGTCCCTTTTATCACCAACAATTATATAATCTACAATGGTTTCTTCCTCTTCTAATTCCATAAGAATTTTTTAAATTTGATGTGTACTGGGGAAGGAAAGATATGTGTGCTAGGGGAGGGAGTAGGGAGAGAAATGTACTGGAGGGGGGAGAAATGTGTTTTGGGGGGTTGGAGGGAGAGAGATATGCACTTGGGGAGGGGGAAGAGATGTGTCCTGGCGAGGGGCAGAGAGGTGTGTACTGCAGTAGGGAGGGGGAGATGTATACTGGGTGGGGAAGAAATGTGTACTTGGGAGAATTGAGTACTAAGGGGAGAGGTAAATTTGACCCCTGAACTGTATGTAATGCAGGCTTGCCTATACATTATGGACCCCATCCCCTGCACTTGGTGTGTTATGTACTCCTGACTTCTGCACTCTGTGTGTTATGTACTCCTGCCCCTGAGCTCTGTGTATTAAGTATTACTGACCTTTCCACTCTGTGGATTGCATACTCTGGACCCCTATACACTGTGCTGTATACACATATGACACCAGAACTCTGTGCATAGTCCTATCCCCAAGATGTACATACTCCTGACCCCCACACTCTGTGTATTACCTACTTCTAACCCTTGCACTTTGTGCATTACCTACTCCTGACCTCTGAATTCTGTGTGCTACATGCTCTTGACCTTGCACTAGGGACTCACCAGAGTACACACCACAGAACAGAACACCAAAACCATTTGGTGCAGAAAGGGTTGGAAAGGTCTAGAGTCCACTCTGATTCAGAGAGGCATAAATTTAGTGCTGAAGATTACACTCATGAGCTACCTGGGTAATGGACAAGGCATTACTTCAGTATGTATAGAGGGAATCAGTGGATGCCAGCCTATGGATTTTGGAGGTTGTCCTAGAGAAAAGCACTTGCTTCCAGTGACTGAAGCCTGTGTTGAAGTGAGATTTGGTAGTTGTAACTGTGGCCTTGGGGCTAGTGTAACAGTGCCCTGTGACCACGGTATGGTGCTCTCTATCCTGGATACAAGGGGAGAACACCACTTTGTCACAAACAGTTGGAGTTTTTGGAGTTTTATGCACCTTTGCGATAAGGCGCCCCACTGTCCAGAAAATCATTCTAATTGAGCATTGATGGATTTATTTATTTATACACCACTTTAAATTTTCGTAGTCCACACATGATATCTTGGCAAATACTAAATAATTCACAGAAAATGAAAGGGTTCAGTCAGTGTTCAAATTTCAGGTGTATAGTAAGCCCTAAAAAGAACAAATGATAAGTTATTGGTGTAGTTGTGCTTAGATCAGAGTTTTTTTGGCAGTATTCAACATGAGGGCCCAAAAGTAGAAGGAATCAACAATATTGGAATTTAGCCTGACTTACTGAGGGTTTTTTTTTACCAAAATTAACTAAGGATAGTTGAGCAATTTGTGTGGCTTTTTAAAATTTAAAGCTGTGCTACAGGCACAAAAACGTTCTTTTATATACATTCCTCAATAGCTGCAAAATATATAAATCCATTTGTGTGTATCAAATGTCTTTGCAAGCCCAATTATAACCTTGTAAAAGTAGAAGTGATATAATCACTGTGCTGCATATAGCCTGTGTGGAGAGCAAAGCTGTGTGAGGGACCCATCGAATCACACCCACTGCCTGCAGAAAACTAGAGGAAGGGGCAGATACAAGACCAATCACCCTGCACAAGGAGAGAGCAGCAGTGACTGGAAGCTCCTGTAATAGTCACATCAAGATTCTTTTCTTATCTCGAAGTTCAGTATTAGGAAGGTTAGAAATGGATACATCACTATGCCTTCAAAAGTGTACTTATAACCAAGACTTTCTTTTAGTTTTGGATGGAAAGGCTAGAACCACTGTCACGTTATACTGCTTTCTGAGTCTCTGTTAGAAAGATTTCCTCTCAATTTATATTCTGGGGACAACACTTTACTAGACAGAAAATGAGGGTGTGACAGGCTAGCACTCTGTCATTGTGGAAAGCAGCAGCTACTGCAGGTTCAGCAGTAAAAGGGTGCTAGATCAGCTGTAAGATTCAGTGGAGACAGGTCAAGATAGCCAGGAGGCTGTACTTTGCTTTGTAGCATGTGTGATGCTAAAAGTGCTAAGAAGGAAACCTGATGTAAGGGTGTTTGCTGAGGAATAAAAGTGAGTGGAAAGCCCTTTAAACTCACATTGGCAATTGGACTTGAAGCTCTACATTTGATGCTTAATTTTCACAAGAGGAAACCTGCAACATGGAAACAGACAACAGTAAAAAGCTGCCAGAGGCTCTAGCAGTCCTCTACCTGACACTTCTGGATGTGTTGAATACTGTGTCCCCCACTGGATACTGCATGCAACAGACTGCTATGTCACTATAGTACACAATAATGATGGACAGCAATAGGGAATAACCATGGAACCCAGTGGAGGACACACTATCCAGACAGATACAGAATGTTGCAAGCTGGCTTTGCTTGTATAATTCATATGGTTTTTTAATTCCTTTATTTCTTTCTTTTCTTGGATTTTGTTGGCCAATTTATTTACTGTGTTTGAGCCATTAAAATTTGTATTGGGTTGGGTTGGTAGTGCCGCATTAAAAACTGTTTTGTACCAGTAACATAATTTGTGCGGCTTCGTAAAAGGAACAAATTGCAAAACAAATTGCACTTTAAGTGAGTTACAAACTTCCTTAGTTTCCAGATGGAAAAACAAATGTCGGTTACTATAAAATTAATGGATCCTGGATCTTCTTTCACCGTGCTCATAATGACTATGGATAAGCTCAAAGTTAAGTCCAAACACAAGTTACTGTTTGGATGTTGGTCCAGACAGCTGACTTTTTACTTGTTCACTGGTAGCCAAATTCATTGTACTGTAGTAGTAGAAATCTTCATCCTATACAAGAAAGTGGCAGGTGCCAGTATCCACCACATGCTTAGCAACCAGTGACACCACCTTGCTCCATTCATCTACTGGCTGGGTATCCCTTGCCATGTAAACATAGGAGCAGAGTTAGTGTGACATCACTGATCATGCACTGCTCAAAAAAATTAAAGGAACACTTTTTACTCAGAGTATAGCATTAAGTCAATCAAACTCCTGGAAAATTGATCTGGTCAGTTAAGTAGCAGAGGGGGTTGTTAAGCAGTTTCAGCTGCTTTGGTGTTAATGAAATTAACAACAGGTGCACTAGATGGGCAGCAATGAGACGACCCCCAACCAAAACAGGAATGGTTTTACAGCTGACATTTTTTCCCTACTCATCTTTTCTGACTGTTTTTCACTAGTTTTGCACTTGGCTAGGGTTAGTGTCACTACTGGTAGCATTAGGCGATACCTGGACCCTACAGACGTTGCAAAGGCAGTCAAACTCCTCCAGGGTGGCACATCAATACGTGCCTTTGCCAGAAGGTTTGCTGTGTCTCCCACCACAATCTCAAGAGCATAGAGGAGATTCCAGGAGACAGGCAGTTACTCTAAGAGAGCTGGACAGGGCCATAGAAGGTCCTTAAGCAATCAGCAGGACCGGTATCTGCTCATTTGTGCAAGGAGGAACAAGATGAGCACTGCCAGAGCCCTACAAAATGACCTCCAGCAGGCCACTGATGTGAATGTCTCTGACCAAACAATCAGAAACAGACTTCTTGAGGGTGGCCTGAGGGCCTGACAGCCTCTAGTGGGCCCTGTGCTCCCTGCCCGGCACTATAGAGCTCTATAGAGCTCTATAGAGCATTTGCCATTCAACACCGGTATTGTCCGGTCTGCCACTGGTAACCTGTGCTTTTCACAGATGAGAGCAGGTTCACCCTGAGCACATATGACAGACATGAAAGAGTCTGGAGTAGCCATGGAGAGCATTATGCTGCCCATTTTGGTGGTGGGTCAGTGATGGTCTGGGGAGGCATATTCATGGAGGGATTTACAGGCCTCTACAGGCTAGACAATGACACCCTGACTGCCATTAGGTATCGGGATGAAATCCTTGGACCATTGTCAGACCCTGCGCTGCTGCCGTAGATCCTGGGTTACTCCTGGTGCATGACAATGCCTGGCCTCATGTGGCAAGAGTATGCAGGCAGTTCCTGGAGAATTGATACCATTGAATGGCCCCCATGCTCACCTGACCTAAATCCAGTAGAACACCTCTGTGATATCATGTTTTGGTTCATCCAATACCTCCAGGTTGCACCTCAGACTGTCCAGGAGCTCAATGATGCCCTGGTCCAGATCTGGGAGGAAATACCCCAGGACACCATCCATCAGGCATGCATACAAGCCCGCAGGGGCCATACAAACTACTGACTACCATTTTGAGTTGCTGCAATTAAATTTCAGCAAAATGGACTAGGCTGCTGGATCACTTTTTTCACTTTGATTTTCGGGGTGATTTTGAATTCACTCCTCTGTTGGTTGATAATTTTCATTTCCAACAAATGATGGGGCATCCTTACATTCCTAACACATTACCCAGTCCATATCAGTATAGATATCCAGCATGGTATTTTCCCCATTGAGATCTGATATGTTTTCAAAGTGTTCCTTTAATTTTTTGGAGCAGTGTATATGACCAAATGGCCACAATTGGGCAATGACATTATTCAAATATGACCGTGGCTATATTTGGTCAATGAAGTCACCTAGAAGGCTCTGCCCCTTTGTTTACTTTAGTGGGTTTTGATGGGGACCGGGAGCTGTCATTTGGCATGAGTGAAGCAATGGGATTGGACATGACAGTGCTTTTTTTTCTTTCTGTGGGTAGATGGGCAGTATACATTTTGATTGACATAGATCTGCATTTCTGGATGATGTGATTGTTGATTAATTTACATCACTGGGCATTTTTATTGTTTTATTTTATTAAAGAACTCTCAAAAACTGTATGTGTGTCTACTTAATTTTCACTTTTTTGTGTGAATAAGAAGGGTACTATGATGTATCCCTTAATTATTGACACATAACTGGGGACCCCCTTATTGATAAGCCACCCCACTTGTAGATACCCACAGCCACTAGGCCAGCATTGTGGGGAAGAGGCTCTTGCCCTTGACAACATGGGAGCACGATGCTTTGCCTGTTGACGTTCATGTGTTTAAGGATGCTGTACAAGCACTTTAGTTGGGGCAGAGGCTCACTTTGATATTTTTGCCATGGGTGCCAGAGAACCTTTGCACTGCCTACAATTAAACATACTTAAAAAAAATGTGATGCACTGTGTGTTCTGACACCTTTCTATTGAAACTAGCATTCACTTTTCAGCAATCTGAGCTACAGCAGCTCTACTATCACAAACCAGCCTTCAGTTCCCCCAAGTGCAACAGTGAGCCTTGGCTATTCATGACCCTGTCACCAATTCACTGGTTTTCTTTCCTTGGACCACTTTGGTAGGTCCTAACCATTGCAAACTGGGAATATTCCACATGAGCGCCAATTTTGGAGTTGCTCTGACGTAGTCATCCAGCCATTACTATTTGTTCCTTGTCAAAGTCTCTCAAATCCTTACGTTTGTCCATTTTTTCTGATTTTAACACATCAATATCAGGGACAACATGTTTACTTGCTGCCTAATATACCTTGCCCACTTTCAGATGCCATTGTAGCGATGTAATCAATGTTATTCACTTTACCTGTCAGTGGTCATAATGTTATTAATGATCAGTGTATATACAGTTTAGGGATCTGGAATGTGTGTGATAAGTACAAATAATATACTATAGGTTTAAATCAAGAATGGCATTAGTCTCCATTATTGATTTGTATATTGACTGGAGATTAAAGCCCCAGAGTCGTTTAATCAAATCACAAAGTTATTCATGGATGCACTTTTTCAGGGCTCCTACACTTAGGAAGCCTGATCCAATGATCAAGCACAGGTGAACATTTTGAACGAAAAGAAAAACATAATTTTATTTCTGCTGGCACTTCACAGCAATGCTACAGATGTGCATTGGCAAAATACTTCAGTGATTTCTGGCAACACATATACAGTACTAACCATCTGGCCTTTTTAACAGTCATCAAATGGGAACTAATGTGATGTTTTATTATTGTTGTTAGGTTGATGCAAAAATGTCAGTTCTATGAAAGGAAGAGATTTTATTCTGAGAGCTATTGCAATTGTTTATGTGTTATTTGTTTGCTTTTGTTTCATGATAAAGTATACCTGTCATTAAAATGAACCTCATATAACAAACTAAAAGCTAAGATAAACCTCCTAATGTGCATGTACATAGCTTTTTCTCCATAGAACTTTACCTCAAGGACCCTGAAGCTCCCAGGCATGCTCAGAGGTTTCAGCTAAAGGTCAGTCGCATTCTTTCATTACATTTGGATATATGTAGAGGATGGGTGCCAAACCTCTTGCTAGCAATTGCATTATTTTCATACTGGGCATTCCAAGTTCATGCAAAGGTGAAGACTCTAGGGTCCATTTACATTTTTGAAGTGTATTAATGCACTTGCATTAATGCATGTTCTAACTTGCAATTACAAGCATTGCATTAGGGCAGCCCATTAAAAATAATAAATGCTGCCATTGCATTCTGTGTGTATCTATCTTGCAGTGCCTACTTTTGCATTGAAATGTTACATTAATAAAATAATCTGAATGACCGTCTTAATTTACCCATAGGCATGATTTGACAATTTCTGCTGGATTAAAGTGCTTGTAAAGGCTGAATGTTTTTACCCTAATGCATTGTATGTTCTGTGTTAGAGGATCTCCCCAGCCCCCCTTATGCTTACGTGAGCCTGATCTTGATCCAGCCATGTACATGAGAGCAGCAGCTCTCTCTGCTATCTCCCTCCTCAGTGGACAGATTGATAGCAGTAGGAGCCATTGGCTTCCGCTGTTGTCAATCAAATTCTGTGACAAGGAAGCGGGGGTGGCTAAGCCACCTTGCCTGTGTCTACGGAGCAAGCCCGCATGAGTGCCCTCATAGAAAGCAGATTTCTATGAGATCACTCATTTAAGAGATGGACCCAGGAGCAACGACAGGGGACCCGAGAAAAGGAGAATCGGCTGCTCTATGCAATACCATTGCACAGAGCAGGTAAGTCTAACATTGTTTTTTATTTTTAATGAAAGAAATTGAAGCTTTAGTATCACTTTAAGTATATGGGAGACTTCCAACCAACATTCAAGAACCAAATAACATTAACACAGGCTGGCTTTGGACCATCAAGTCCCAAAAGAACATTTAAAGCAGAATAAGATTTGCTAAAATGGGCACAGACCACCCATTTCAAACCCTTGATAATTAATTGAAAAGTTACTCATTGATTAAGTAAGATGTTAACAAGTATAAATACTCTCAATAGTTTCCCCACTGTGGTAAAGTGGGGAGTCTTTGCTCTTTTTGCTAATCACTTTGTCCAGCAGTACTGGATGTGTGAATTGTAGAACTCTCCTATCATCCTTATCACCTCTTTCCTCTAAGAGTAAATCCTCATATTTCAATAAGTTACATTTGACATCTCTTTGTCCTCTTCAATTATAGCTTCATAATTTGTCACAATAATGTTATTGTGACACGTTGGTGGGCTAAACCAAGTTCTTGCTTCTGATATGATTACTGCTGTTAGAGTTAATTTGCTACAGACACAGCATTTCATTGAGGAATACAGTAGCACTAAATTGTCATATTTTAGTATCACCATTTTCACATTTCTCACTTTTTAAATTGCCAGATGCTCCTCAAAACACACATAGACCAGTACTGTAGGTGAAAGTGGTAATAATGTCTAGTAAACAAAATGCTGCTCCCTTTGCAAGTTAAAGCAGAAATTCACCCAAAAGGAGACATTCTACTGTTCCTCCTCATCCCCTCCCCTCCCTGTCAACATTGTCATATTTTTTTTTAGGGGGGGTGCAGGTACAGTACCTGGTTTTGACAGGTACCGGCTCCCACTTCTGCTCTGATCGTCTAGGCGATTGGGGCAGAAGTTCATTTCCCACCCTCCTCTCCCCGCAGCCTCTGCGGGACCATTCACATGGCACAGCTCAGCTTACAAATGTGCAGTGGGCAGCTGGCTGTGAAGCCTCAACCAGTCAGTCGGCTGCCCACAGTTATGATGCTGAGGATGCTGAAGAAAACGTATGAATACATCCCTGGATTCCTAGACAGGTGAATGGCTGTTTTTTAAAAGTCAGCAGCTACAGTTTGTATAGCTGATGATTTTAATTTTCACACAGGGGACTAAAGCAACACTTTAATGGCATAATGTGTTAGTACACTACATAGACATCATATGCAAGCACATTATGAAAGACTTTCCTCTCAAATGAACCCCTCCAGAAGTGCGCTGTCAATTCTGATAGGGCTTCCATCTTCACCCAGTCTCCCTTCCGGGTTTGCGGGCTCCAGTCATTTCAATGCACGAGCCGCGATGATGTCACTCCTGCACATGTGCACGGGAGTGATGGCCATGGCACAGAGCTCTGGACTGACAACACATTCACCGTGATCTCAATTCAGAGCGCAGTGTGCATATGCCGTTGATGTCACAGCTGCAAAACGTGAATATCGTTTTGGAGATATTCAAGCTTATAATAAAACTTACCAGTAGGGAAAAGTGACCAATCGGTGTTTACTACCGCTTTAATGCATATAGAACTGAGTTCTGTGTTTTTGTAACAAAATTGTTGCAAATGAATCAGGTATTTCCTGATTAACCAGAACAGTAATTTTGTTTTTAGAATTTTACTGTAGATAAGTAAACTATTGTAGCTTTTAAGATTACCCTTGTGGAGTAATGTATGATGGAAGAGAAGGTGAAATAAAAGGCTTAAGTGAGAATTATGTTACATGTAAAAAATAAATCGGTAATGAACAAAAGCAGATTCATTATTTCTTGCCCTGCAACAAAAGAACAATAGTGCAACCATTCTTTCTCTTTTTAACTGCTAGTGGAAAACTGTGCTTTGCATTCAAATATGTCTCTGAGAAACCGAGAAAACTATTATCTGCACAGTGGCTAAAATGCCACTTATTCATATTCAAGTTTTTAAGTGTGCAAGGCTCTTATTAATGCAGGAATAATATATATATATATATATATATATATATATATATATATATAGTATGGGGTTTTTTTGTTTTCTTTTTCCTATTATTTTTTTTATTTATGTAAATATTTTTACCATAGCATGGTAATGAATAAAACTTGTTTGCCCTAGAGATAATACATATTATAATTGTTCTTGATTTATTTTTCTTTTAATTGCTTGAATTGTGAATTGTGTTTTATGATTCTTCTTAAATGTCTCTAAAAAAACTACAGAAAATGTATTTTATTCTGTGTGGTCTGCTGATTGGTAAGCAAATAAAATGCTTTAATTTGTGCTGAACATAATTTGTCAAGAAACAGGCATGAGCAAAAAAGGCAGCATATTCGAGCATGGTTGATTTGTTCTTTTTATTTTAGTTTATTGGACTTAAGAAGTGTACTTCCTTACTTCATTATTTCTGTAAACCAGTGCAAGAAGTGTAGACTGCCCTGTGAGGCCCAGAGCCTGGGTGGTAAAATTTAATATTTTAATTGGATAAGCCTTTTTTTAAAGCCAATCTAAGATGTTTTCTCCTATAATGATGGGAGAAACAAATCTCAGGCTTTGTAGAAATTTTTTTAAAACCGTTAGCTTTCAATAAAGACATCTATCGGAAATGTATGGGTACTGCGATGGGAAGTAAAATGGCACCCCAATATGCCAATTTATTTATGGCTGACCTGGAGGAAAAATTCCTGAACAGCATATCGCTATATTGATTATATTTTCATCATATGGACAGGAGGTGAAGAAAACCTAAAACATTTTTACTCATTGATCAACACTTTGCATCCATCAATCAAACAAAAAACGGAATACTTAAACACACAGGTCAACTTCCTAGACACCACAGTATACATTAGGGATGATACGCTTCACACCTCAATATACAGGAAACCCACTGACAGATGCAACTACCTCCACAGTTCTAGCTTCCACCCCCAACACACAAAACGTGCCATCATACACAGTCAGGCCATTAGATACCACCAAATATGTTCTGACCCAAGAGACAGAGATAAACATCTCAGGACACTAGCAGACTCCTTCCATAAGAAAGGTTACAAGGACAAAACTATCAACACCAGCATAAACACAGCCTTGAGAACCCGAAGAGAAAATCTACTTCAGTAGAAAGAGAAAAAAAAACAACCGTGTACCTCTAGTAACCACATACAACCCAGCACTAGAAGGAATAAGAAAAATAATCACAGATTTACAACCCATCATAACAGAGGATGGAACCCTAAAATAAATATTCTGGCAACCACCAATACTGGCTTTCAGACAACCCCCCAACCTCAAAAATAAACTAATCAGTAGGAAACTTCCTTCTGATCAAGATGTCACAAATAATGGAAGCAAACCCTGCAATAAAAAACGCTGCAAACTGTGCAGCCAAATCAATCCATCAAAAAGTGTCAGACACTCAAAAGGGATCTTCAGTATCTCCGGATCATACAGCTGCACCTCTAGTAATGTTGTGTACCTTATCCAGTGCAGAAAATGTAGCAAAGGATCTTACGTTGGCAAAATAGGACAGAAGTTGCAAACAAGGATGAATTTGCACAGACATACCATCAAGGAACATAAAGAAGATGACTTTTGCACACCTGTGGGACACCATTTTGCACAACCAGACCACACTATGGAAGACCTCAATATTTTAGTTCTTAAAGGAAATTTCAAATCCATTCAGGAAAGGAAAACTTTTGAACTAAGAATGATAATTCTATTTGACACAAGAGATAATGGCCTTAATTTGGACATGGGATTCCTCACTCATTATCCAACAGTTTTATGACCCCCTCAGTGAGTGTTGTCCCCCCCCCCCCAGTCTTTGCTTTTGCTGCGTCTTATCTCTAGTCTAATCCTAGTCTTTTAACCATTGTGTACATCTGTTTGTGTGTGTTTCTTTTTTTTTTGTCTTTTTTTTCCCCCTTTCAACATCTCTCCTAACATTCTGCTAAAACTTTGTAGTAGTACTGCCTGGACCTTGAAGAAGGGGACATACCCCGAAAGCTTGTCCTCAAAATTGTATGTTAGTGCAAATAAAAAAAGTATCACGTCAGAACACAATTGTTTCTGTCACAGATAATTAACATACAATATACAATACATTAAATGCACATATAATCTTATGGGAAGATTTATATTAAAATGAGTGGTCTGCAGATAGGGTCTTTTTAATGCCACTTCTGCTTGATAAATGTCCTTAGCTTTTACATTTTTCTACATCACTGCAGAAAATTGACTTTATATTGTGTGGCCCATAGACTCACTGGTGCATAGTATATTTCAACTTGTGCAGGTAATAATAACACCATAAAACAACAAAACTAATTTGACTGATAGACACTGCAAGAAAAATATTGTTAGACTGTGTCTTGCCTTGTTTTCATGGAATAGCAAGTTAAAGTGTTACTAAACCCAGGACCCTGAATTCACTATATTTGGTCTCCCACAGTACACAGAACATGGAAATGTAATTATTTTAGTAAATATAAACTGCTAAATACCTTTTCTCATCAGCAGTTAGAGCAATCTTGTGACTTCTATCAGTGTTCAGCAGAGCACTGGTTAAAGCTTGTAGGAGGAGTTTTTTTCTGCTCTAGGATGATGCAGAACCCCTGACCTCTGTCTGAATAGTGCCTAATGGCCCTGTGCTGATCACATGCACTCTCCCAAGAAAAAAAAAAGCAATACACACCAACCTGAGCATTTGCAGAGTGACTCCACATGATATGTCTTATCAAGAGATAAGAGAGGGGACACTGGAAGAAAGGTAAGATCAGAGAAGTCAGAATCAAATAGCCTTTTTACACAATGCAGAGGATTAACCCCTTAGGTTACACAGTGAGTATAACAAGCATGCTTTACTGCATATACAGACTGATTTTACTGTTGTGGGATTAGTAACACTAAGATACAACAAATGGAAGTTTTAAAATCAACAAGATCAATTGAAGAATAAAAATATGTGGGTTGCAGCCAGTGAGTCATCACTTAAAAAAATCACCAGTGATTTTCAAAGCTCATCGCATCTGGTACCTGGGACTGATATGTTTTTAACCCATACACCCCTCCCCCCCTCAGCGTCTGAAGAAATAAAGCAATCTGCACAGGTGCACTATGCTGGATTGTGGGTCTAGCCAAGTTGTGCTATCAGTTGGAGGGGCATAAGGGGCATAGTTAAATAATATGAGAGCCTACTCCCTCACACATACACATCACACAGCCCCATATGCCACAATTCTTTTACCCACAGAATATTCTATACCGGCTGTACCGTGCTTTTCTATACACATCCTATTTTAAAGAAGAACTTAAGGAGTAATGTACTTAGAGTGCAGTAGTCAGGATTATGGAATGTAAAATACAGTGAGGGGAATTTATCAAAACTGGAGCAGACAGAATCTGGAGCAGCTACACATGGCAACCAATCAGCTTCTATCTTCAATTTTTTCAGTTAAGCTTTGAAAATTAAATCTAGAAGCTACTCTAGATTATGTCTGCTCTAGTTTTAATAAATTCCCTTCAGTGTCTATAATGCAGGGGTCAGGAATATGTAAGGCACAGGCCACTTTACAGTGCACAACCAAAATGACCCCCTCTTTCCAGCACAAATCACCCCTGGAGACCAAATCCCCCACAATACAGATCTCCCCTAACATCTCTAAGTCCCCCACCAACCTACCCCCTCAGAAAAAACACCGTTAGCACAAACCACTGAGAGCAGACTCCCCTCCAAACACAGACTGATGCCCCCAACACAGATCCATCAGTACAGACAGACTTCCCAGCACAAAGCCCTCAGTACAAACTCCACTAGCACAGACCCATCTACACAGACCTCCCCCCTTCCCCAGCACAGGTCCTTCAGTACAGATGGATCCCCCCAACACAGACCAAGCCATGTCACCCTGAAAGTCACCCTCTATACACACTATATGGTGCGATATTTGTAGGGCCCTCTGATCCCTCTTGTAATGAATTGTATTGTAACTGTACTGACAACCTGCATTTGTACAAACCTTTAGTACTGAATAATAATAATATTAGCCTTCAAAGGGGTTTGCCATTTTCTGCCTTTATGATGAGTTTAATGATTGGGAAAGCCATCAGTTCAAGCCCAGACACATTCACATATCTCTAATAAAAAGTTGTTGGGAAGCAATGGGATGTAGAAGATGGCAGGGGAGCCTTTTTACTGCTGCAACACATGTGAACACCCATTAAATTCCAATTTAAACCCAAAACAGCTTGGACTTTTGGAACAAAATGACTATCTTACCCAAGCCAGTTAAACAAATTTGGACTTTGGACTGGTTCAATATTTGTTAGAACTTTTCTCATCTCTAGTAGTAGTATCTAGGCATGAGGATTAGAAACTAACATTTTACCGAGCTTAAAATAAGCGAATGTAGATATATATTATTCCTATGGACAGACTTAGCATACTGAGTCATTTTGCCACTTCTTTGCTTTATATGCCTTGTATGATTTTCTTCCTCTAAAAGCCCATAGAAATTCATTTCATCTTAGAAAACCACAAGCCTTAAAAATAAAACAGGAACATAATCATAATGTTGAATGAAAGACATTTTTCCCAAAATCTATTTATACCATTTGGTCCATCATTGAACCACAGAATCCAAAATGCTGCTGCGATGTTGAGTTTTCCCTGAATACATAAACACATCTCAAAATGAGAAATATAATTTATATTTAAAAATTTACTACGTCTACCATAAGGCTTGGAACTTACCTTTTAATTAGGAATGGAATGCATTAACAGAATATAATCTTTTCTATTCCTCTGCAGTGACTATTATCAGAAAAATAGCTTAAGAAATTTGGTCTTTCAAATACATTGTGTTAAACATTTTTTTTTGTTCTGCAAGCAATGTGTATTTCCGATCTATCTGACAAAGTATTCTGAAAGGGTATGGCATTTGCAAGGAATTACACAAGGAAAATGATTTGGCAGAAATGCTGCATAAAGTAATTCTCGTTTACAATCAGATTTTAGTGATTATGTCCAGGACCTTCTTTATTCTGCTCAAGTGATCAGGTTTTATTTTAAATTCACTGATTCATGTGAAACCGAAAATTAACCATCTGCCAGTGAAATTGTTATAAACCCTCTTTTAAAGCAAAGTGATTCAAATGGGCACTAAAAGCAGGTGCAGTTCAGAACTTTTAAAGAATACATCCATTGATTATTACAATATAGTTTGACTTCTTTACAGATTTCCAGTGAAAATCTTTTGCAGACATTTTTCTCATCATCTGTTCAGAAAGTTCATTCAAAAAGACTTACCGACCTTTGTATGCTTCATCTTTACTCTGTTATCTATCACCCCTTGTATACACTATGTAATATCACCCATAGACATAAAGAAAAATTAAAGACAATACTTTTTTTCATTTTGGTTAGAGTAATTTGGTTAGAGAAATGGACCCCTATCAGTTTTTTTTTTGGGGGGGGGGTTGCCATATGTATCCCCTTGGGGAGATTTACTTTAACTTTCTATCCTATAGCCAAAATAGGAAGTGAGTGGAAATCCCTGCAAATTAAGGGAATCCCTTGGGCCCCTCAGGTCACCAGAACTTATGTCCCCATTGGAAGGATTTCTTTTACTTTCACTTGCAATGATAATGGTAAACAGGACAAACAGAGACAGTGATCTCTCTAATGGGGGTACAGACAGCAAGAAAAACCTAATAGGTGTTTTAATCCATCTCCACTCTATCCAAAAGTAAAAAAAGTTTTGCCTTTAGTTATATTTTAAAGGACAACTTAACCTTTAGCAAAGTTTTGCTTTAATAAATACCCTACTTCAAATCACCCAAAGGTTATTTAGTTTCAATTTATTTAACCACTTCCCGACCGTCCTATAGCAGAAATACTGCTACAGGGTGGCACGGGGGCACAAAATCACCCATCTCCGGGTAGGGCGCACGCGCGCCCTACCTGCCACCATTCTTGGCTGCAGCTGTCAATCACTGGGCCCCAGCTGGTGATTACTCGCAGGCACCCGGTAATTGCCGAGTATGTCCGACAGGGAGAACTGTTTGTAAACAAAACAGTTTTCCTCCGTCAGCTCGTGCACACTGCTTTGGATGGCTGTGCACAGCCATGCAAAGCAATGTGCTTAGAGTGAAGCACACAGACACAGCTTATAGTAAAACAGCACACAGTGTAAGCACAACACAGCACACAGTTAACCCTATGATCGCTTCTCATGTTAACCCCTTCCTGCCCAGTGCCATTAGTACAGTGTCAGTGTTTCTTTTTAGCACTGATCACTGTATTGTTGTCACTGGGGATGTCAGTGACACCAAGTCAGTTCCTCCCAGTGTCAGAATGCTCTTCACAGTCCCGCAGTGCTGCTATAAGTCGCTGATCGCCGCCATTACTAGTAAAAATTTAAAAAAATCCCAGTATATATACCGCCACTTGTAAATGCTATAACTTTCATGTAAACCAATTAATTTACACGTATTGGGACTTGTTTTAGCAAAGACGTAGCAGAATACATTTTGGCCTAAATTTATGACAAAATTAGTTTTTTTAAAGTTTTTTACTGGACATGTTTAATAGCAAAAAGTCAAAAATATAGTTTTTTTCTCAAAATTGTCAGTCTTTTTTAGTTTATAGCGCAAAAAATAAAAAACACAGAAGCGATCAATTACCAAAAAAGAAAGCTCTATTCATGGAAAAAAAAGGACGTCAATTTAGTTTGGGTGCAGTGTTGCATGACTGCGCTATTGGCAGTTAAAGTAACGCAGCACCGTAATGCAAATGGCCTGGTCAGGAAGGGGGGTAAATCCTCTGGAGGGTAAGTGGTTAAATTAAGAATCCAACAGAAACAATGATGAAATGCTTCAACCAAGGCTATAAAGGTCACGCAGATTGAGGAACATGGCAAACTGGGTATTTCAGCAGGATTATCACACTGCTGGAATATCAAGGAACTAATTTTGATTACAGCACCAGATCACTATGTGCATCAAACTATTATAGCAGTCTACTTTTTTTTAATTTAGCTTATGATAATAAAGGTATCTGTTTTGATGTTTTTGTTTTTTGTTTTTGTTATTAGTCAAACCATTAGTTTCTATTGCAAGTCACGTTTACTGTTGAGTTTAGCCAATTCACTCAGCAATATGACAAAGAAGCAACTTACGAAGCAGAAACATCAGAAAGATATATGCCAGAATTGAATGAGTCATCTTATCAATGTCTAATCAAACAGTATTGTCAGCACAGCAGAGCAATACAAAGCACCTTGTCTACATGGTAAAACACAGCACAGCACACTGTTAACCCTTTGATTGCCCCAGATGTTAACCTTTTCCTGCCCAGTGTCATTAGTACAGTGACAGTGTTTTATTAGCACTGATCACTGTATTAGTGTCACTGGGGATGTCAGTGGCAGTTAGTCAGTTCCCAACCAGTGTCAGAATGTCCACTGCAGTCCCACATTCCCGCAATAAGTCGCTGATCGCCATCATTACTGGTAAAAATAAAAATAAAAATCCCAGTATATATACCGCCATTTGTAGTTGCTATAACTTTCACGTAAACCAGTTAATTTACATGTATTGGGATTTATTTTTCAGCAAAGACATGTCACAGAATACATTTTGTCCTAAATTTATGAAGAAACTTTATTTTTAACATTTTTTTTACTGGACATGTTTTATAGCAAAAAGTCAAAAATATTTTTTTTTTTTGCAAAATTATCGGTCTGTTTTGTTTATAGCGCAAAAAAAAAAAAACGCACAGGTGACCAAATACCACTGAAAGAAAGCTCTATTTGTAGGGAAAAAATACATAAATGTACAATGTTGCATGGCCGCACAATTGTAAGTTAAAGTAACGCAGCACAGTATTGCAAAAAATGGCCTGGTCAGTAAGAGGGGTAAATCCTCTAGAGGGCAAGTGGTTAAATCATGAGCACTACAGCTTTCATGTCTGTCTTCATTCCTTTGGCAGCCCTACTAATCTTCATAGAAGTATTTTCTAAGAGTTTTTTATATTAATTTTTATAGATTTCCTATGAAATCTATGAATTTTAATGTTCCCATTGCAAGATATCAGTGTGGATGCAAGCTCTTGAAATATATCTATATAACTAAAAATAAAGAATGCCATGCACCAAACCTAAAGTGTACTGCTGTTTTGTTTGTGTGGTATTCAATGTCACTGTGCAGTGGGAGAGCATGATTGCCTTTAGTTCTACATGGAAATAAAACTGAATGTAAAAAAATGGTAAGATGGACCTTTATGTTTGGTGTACTTATTTTACTTGTAAGATGTGATTTGGTTGCATTCCTTAAAATGAAATTTGCAAGTCGATTGCAAAACATTGGGTGATCACAGCTATGTAACAGGTAGATTGCAACTTCACTGTGCCAGCCTTCAGCTCCTGACCTCACCTGTGGCCTCTTACACCTGAGATCAGAGTGGCAAAGGGCATTGCATATGCGTTGTATGAGATTGCAAAGGGGAAACCTAGGAGACATTCTGTCATTTTGCCAGGCACCACTGCATCTGAGGTCTGGTGATTGAATCTTCCGAGGATGTGGTGTCAAGCATTTGTGCTGTGGTTGATTTTAGTTTAAGGTGGTAGATGTTTGTACTGGAACAGGGGTATTTTTTCTTTTGTGGGGAGGTGTATGTTAGTTACCCCTGCTCTTGTGTTGGTAATGCTGACCTCTGCACTATGCATTACCTACTATTGGCCGTTCTACTTTATACTACTCATTCCTGTCCCTGTTACATGCTATTGTCCTCTGAACTCTGCATTAAGTCCTGTATTACTTACTTACTCCTTACCTCTGCACTCTGTGTTATTTACTAATGACCTCTGAAGTTTGCATTACTTACTCCTGACCCCTTAATTAGACATTATCCTCTACTGAACCCTGAACTCTTCAAACCTTTCTTAACCACTTGCCCTCCTGAGGATTTACCCCCCTTCCTGACCAGGCCATATTTTGCGATACGGAGCTGCATTATTTTAACTGACAATTGTGCGGTCATGCAACACTGCACCCAAATGAAATTAACATTGTTTTTTTCCCACAAATAGAGCTTTCTTTTGGTGGGATTTGATCACCTGTGTGTTTTTTATTTTTTGTGCTATACACAAAAAAAACCAACAATTTTGGAAAAAAACCCTATATTTTTGACTTTTTGTTATTAAACATGTCCAGTAATAAAATTTTAAAAATCAAATAAATTTAGGCCAAAATGTATTCTGCTACATGTCTTTGCTAAAAAAAAATCTACTATCAATGGCGACGAGCAGTGACATATAGCTGGACTGCGGAGGTCATTCTAACACTGGGGGAAACTAACTTGGTGTCACTGACATCCCCAGTGACACCAATATAGTGATCAGTGCTAATAAAAAGCACTGACAGTATACTAATGGCACAGGGCAGGAAGGGGTTAACATGAGGGGGATGAAAGGGTTAACTGTGCGATGTGTGCTTTTTTTTACTATGTGGGCGGTGTGTGTGTTTCACTGCAATCATGCTGCTTTGTATGGCTCTGCTATGCAAAGCCATACAAAGCAGTGTGCAGGAGCTGATGGGGAGTGATCTGTATTGTTTACATACAGGTCTCTCCCCCGTCTTAAATCCTCAGAGATTGCCCGGTGCTCTCGGGGAAACACCATCTAGGACCCGCTGATTGACAGCCGAGGTCGCGAATGGTGGTGTGAATAGGGCGCACCCACCCAGAACTGCAAAATCACATATATATATATATATATATATATATGAGTTTGCACACCTGTGCTGCCCTGTAGCAGTATTTCTGCTATAGGACGGCACAAAAGTGGTTAAGCCTGGTACACAGGTACTGCATATCGGCCGGTATCAGGTGGTTCAAAAGAAACTGACCGATAATTGGCCCATGCGTACAGCAGCCTGTCTGACAGAAGCTGGCCAAAAAGTCCAGCTTCTGTACAACAGTCATGCTAGAAAAACATCAGCTGCTTGGCATCCAATTAGTGCTCTCAGCCAGTGGATGTGAACACTTACCGGAGTGTTCTGGCGGGGTGACAGTCCCCCTGTCAGAACATAATCGCTCAGAGGGAGATTGTTGTACTAACATTGAATAGTTATTAAAGAGACCTCCTTGCAAGCTCCTCAGTGGGCTGAACGAAAAAAAACTCAGTGTATAGCAGGCATGATTTTTAGTAGGGCCTTGCTAGGTTATCTCTTTACAAATGCATGCTCTCCTCAAAGTTGTTCAAGCAGCTCTCCATCTCTCTATGTTTGCCTACCCCTGATCTAACATATAAAAAAAAACAAAAAATAATATATTTTAGCACTCATATCTGCATGATCTGTTGAGAATCACACTAGGTAATCATAATTCATGAATTTTATAATTCTCTGAAGATTTGACAAATATGCTTCCACATAGTCAGGTGAAACAAAACATATCAGTTTGCCTGATATTGTTTATTGATTCACTCATCACTAATTACACATCCTGAAAGAACAATTCCAGCTTAATAAACCTTTAGCTGAAAGGGAATGGCTAATTTAAATGAAGCTGCTTTGCATCCGTGTAGATAGAACGGAGCTATTCTTGGATTTTGCCTGCATAAATATGATGCATTGCAGAAATTGCTTTATTTTCAGAAATGACCAGCCTACAGTGATAATTGGATGCTATACAGATTGACTACACTCCACTAAAACTTTACTGCTCGCTTTCTGCTGAGGTGATTTAACAAACCATTGCAAAATAGCTCCCATATCTGATTTCTATTATCAAGTAGAAAGTCCTAAACATTGGCTTCTCAGTAAGTACAAACAAAGGTAATCAGTGGCAGACTTGTCTCAAGGTCATTTGCCTCATGGAAAAAATTACTTAGGGAAATCAGATGAAGATTACAAGCAAAGTACAAGCGAAAAGAGCAATTAACATTTTTAAATAAATCCATTACAAGCTCATTTGTGTAACTGTTTAATAGTGCAAATCCTAATTATTCAGTATTTTTTCAGTACTAATTTTCTAGTAGTAGTGCTAAAATCGAATAAATATATTATATTATGTTATCAAGGCTAATTAATTCAGCATTTAAACTGACATGCTGTACACTTTTAAAGGCATAGTCATCTTTTAGATACTTTTAATATCAAATAAATACTTTAGCAATAGAAGTTGTCCCTTGTGGGAAAGTTAATTCTTATGTTAAAATGTTCCTATTTTATATTTTTTGTCTGTTAAATATAACATTCTAAAGGGTTGCTTGCCTGTTTGAGAAGTGCAAAAAATACCAGTTGATCCTGACAAAAATCCAGTGTTGTCCCGTGTTTGTTGATTTTTACATTCATATCTCAAACAGAGTTATTGGGATGTCTTAGGACTGCAGGGCTCCTCCTATGTCACAGAGAAGAGTGAGGAGATGTGCTAATACTTTTTCTGAGCGGAAAAGCTGCTCCTGCATACAGCAAGTGAGTGTTGCCACCCTAGGACTGGAAGTGTTACTGGTGGGATCACCAAGTGCAAATAAAGCAGAAAAAAAACCTAAAAAAAAAGTAATACACTCATCAAATATAAGAACTAATTAGCTTACAAAATTTTATTTGTATTTTTGGTTTTAGATACACTTTAATCAATTGATCTATTGATTTGCCAATAACTTTGTTATTAATTAAACTGTATTATATTTCAGCTTAGCAATCATTAGATGTGGTGGCAGCATCAGTTTTCTTTTCTTTGGATTTTTCCCTCTGTTTTCCCCTTCTGATCTGGCAAGTAATACACCTCCAGTATTAATGAAACACCACTCTGGAGGAATGAGCCAGGGCACAGCAGACAGCACTGTCGTCAGTCTGGGGAAGAGGGGAGTGTTAAATGTATTAGCAGATTTTAATACAATAACAAATTGAAGTCAAACTCCAGCTAGCACTTTATAATCAGCTACAGTGAACAGTTTTGTGATAAACTATTTAGAAAAAGAGAGACCACTTGATGGACTTTATAGGCGCTAATTTAGTTAGTGCCTATAAAGTCCATCAAGAGGTCTCTCTTTTTCTAAATAGTTTGAATAGGATCTAGCACTTTGGAGTGTTGTTTATATACCCACAGTAACCACCCTGTGTTGGGTTTCTATTCCCATATTTCAGTTTTGGGATAAAGGTTTTACATGCAGATATAAAAGCTGACTATTTTAATTGCCCCTGCCAGTGTTGAATGGTCTCATCCACGTAAACTATATTCAACTGTAGAGCTTGAGCTTCTGAAAAACAGCAGGCTTACTGGCTGAATAAAATAGGAAAAAAAGGGAGGCGCCACTGAGTGTAGTATTAGTATGTGGTTTCATACAGCAAAGGTAAGTTACACTCACAAGAGAGTAGAACAGTGATCGCTTGTGATCAGTGATGCACAAGTACAGTGTAGCCCAAAGTCCAGGGAAGGAGTCCTGCTGTCACAAATGGTGAGGAATGCCATCACCGCAGTCCTGGCAAGGAAACGCCGACCAGGAGTGGAAGAACCAGCGTGGAACGCATCTGCAGGTGGAAGTGACATCACCAGACATGGAACAGTGCTTGTGCAGGCATGCTATGCTCTCTGAGCTCTCCAGCTCCTTGTAAAGGCTGAATCACCAGATGAAAAAAGAAGAAAGAAAGTCTAAAAAAGGAAACTAATACAGCCATCACATCTATGAATTGGTAAGCTGCAATATAATAAATGATTGCTTTTGGGTTTAATACCGCTCTAAGAGACTGAAGAGTAATGTTTATTTTTTGTGGAAGAAAAGAAAACAAGCTTTTCTTTTCGTATGATTGATTTACAAGAACTGTTTTATTTTCTATAGATTGTTACAACAAAAAACTAAGGCAAAATGGAGTAAAAAAACATACTTCTTTCTATTTTGACCAGTGGTAGTTTAAATGCAGCTATTGTTAGTGCAAATAAAAAGTACACAATTTATTCTGAAATGTCTTTCATTAATTACATCACTGATATTATGTTCCTGATACAAAATATAGTATAATTATTTACTAATAAAATTAAACATGTTTATCAAAATAGAGAATTTTGGAAACCGCGCGAACTGTGCACAAAACCACAATCAGCTGCAAACACAATAGAGGATATCCTCTCTAATACCAAATTCTTTAAGATAAAGTGTTTAGTGTACTATCTGCAAACAATATGAATACAGAAGAGTTAATTAAAAACATGATTCAAAATATTCACCATGTAAATGAATAAAAACTAAAAAACAAAAAGTCCACAGGGAATAGATTCTAATATATTAACATTCAAATATATCAGTGGAAAAAAAACTAAAAGTCCACGGTGGGTGAATTAAAAAACATCAGCATTCAAAGTTCTTCTCTTCATCCACCAGCATCAATGCTACTCATCACCACAGTGCAAATAAGATGCAGGTTTACCAGACTAAAAGACTAAATTCTCTATATTCTCTATATGCTCCACCAGAAAGTCAACTCTTCATGTCAATCCAAATAATGATCACCAATACCATTCCTCAGATGTATAGTGAATTCAGAGTAGGTGGTATATATATATATATATGTATATAAAATAAGAATGCACTTACAAGCAAAGTACATGCATATGTGTATCAATAATCACCAAGCCGGCATGGAAAACAACAAATTTCGGTGATTTTATGCACGATGATGTCAGAGGAGGCTCCGCCCAACACATTTCGTCATAAGCAGAAGGCTTCCGGGGCTTAAGTAAGTGCATTCTTAGGTACTATTAAAGATTTTTAAGTGGTTTTACACTATGAGGATCTGCTTATTCTGCATGTATTTTGCATGAAAAAGGTTGCTGCAGCATTTTGAAAACTCAGCAGCTGGGAAATAGCACCATGTAAGTTCCTACATCTACGAACATGCTGCATTATTAGATGTATGGGGATGCCATTAAATATGAATAACAGCCTGGCATGTTTTTAAAGAGCAGTGCTTTTTGGCTGCGAGTGGTTGCAGGTGTGGGAACAGCTGTGATTCCCACACCCGCAACCACTCACAATAATGTGAACCTAGCCTTAAAGGTAATGTTCTGTATATCAGTTTTTGTATATATTTTCTTTAATTATGTTATTGTTAGGACATTAGCCAAATTAGTCTTTCCTGTTTACTAAAAAAAAAAAAAAAGCCGGTTGTGTTATGGCTCAAAAGCTCAAGCTCTAATTGTCATATTTGATATACCTAAATGCACCAGGGGAGTGACTCATTCCTCCTAATCCTTACTTAAAGTGACATTAAAGCTTTTTTCTTAATTCTTACTATCAGGCAATGACACATTTCACTGCTTTTTTATTTCTGCAGAGTTTCCATCCTCTGGATTTCAATGTGTCATGCAGCAATAGTGCAGTTCTCTTCTTTTATAGTGTCTCCTTTCCTTTACAGGGACCTGTAGAATCACTCTTGTATGTGCGCTTAAGGCCAAATCTCTCCAAACTCTTAGAAGCCGTGTCCCTGTTCCTGCATCCTTCCTCTACAAAACCAACAGATGAACAACAGATATCCATTATGTCTTGCTACACAGAGAATACTCTCCCAACAGGCGGTTTAGAGGTAGTTGTGCTTAGGGATCGAGAGCCAGTAGCCAGGAGCTCAGTGAATTCAAGTGTGGTACCATGATAGGTTGCCACCTGTGCAATAAATCCATCTGTGAAATTTCCTTGTTACTAAATATTCCACAGTCATCTGTGAGTTGTATTATAACAAAGTGGAAGCAACTGGGAGCAACAGCATTTTACAGGCTATGAAAAAGGACAGAGACGGGTCAGCGCATGCTGAAGCGCACAATGCGTAGAAGTCGCCAACTGTCTGCAGAGTCAGTAGCTAAAGACCTCCAAACTTCATGTGGACTTCATATTAACACAACACCAATGCATAGAGAGCTTCATAGAATGGATTTCCATGGCCAGGCAGCTGCATCCAAGCCTTACATCACCAAGTGCAATGCAAAGCGTCGGATGCAGGGGTGTAAAGCATGCCGCCACTGGACTCTAGAGCAGTGAATACATGTTCTCTGAAGTGACGAATTATGCTTCTTTGTCTGGCAATCCGATAGATGTGTCTGGGTTTGGCAGTTGCCAGGAGAACGGTACTTGCCTGACTTGGCCCTTTAGTTCCACTGATGGGAATACATAAGGCGTCAGCATGTCAAGACATTTTGGACAATTTCATGCTCCCAACTTTGTAAGAACAGTTTGGGGGTGGCCTCTTCCTGTTCCAACATAACTGGGCACCAGTGCACAAAGCAAGGTCCATAAAGACATGGATGAATGAGTTTGGGGTGGAGGAACTTAACTAGCTTGCATAAAGTACTGACCTAAATGCAATAGAACACCTTTGGGATGAATTAGAACAGAGACTGCGAGTCAAGCCTCCTCATCTGACATCAGTGCCTGACCTCACAAATGTAGTTCTGCAAAAATGGTCAAACATTCTCATAGACACACTCCTAAACCTTGTGGACAGCCTTCCCAGAAGAGTTGAAGCTGTTATAGCTGCAAAAGGTGGGCCAACTCTATATTGAACCCTACAGACTATGATTGAGATGCCATTAAAGTTCATGTTTGTGTAAAGAGGCAGGAGTCCCAATACTTTTGGCAATACAGTACACGTGTATATATATATATATGTATATATATATATATATATATATATATACTGTATATATATATATATATAAATATATATATTATATATATATATATATGGATTTATTTACTGCAGCTGTAACTTTTTAAACATTTGTACCCCTTAGGTTTATAAAATGTTATTCAATGAACCTTGAAGGAATGAAATTCAGACCTGTGGATGTTTGCATATGTTTAAATTGCAGCCAGAGTACCACATTTACATTGGTGTACATCCGACCATGAATCTTGCTCCCTTCCATGTTGGCCAAAATCACTGTCCAATAGAGAGTCAAGGGTAGTGAGATGGGTCACACCAGTAAGTGACTACAGGAGTTCTAGTTTCTGTTTGCAAAAAAGCATGACTTCATACTAGGGTATCGTGGTCATAAACTAAGCATGCATGTATTACCCAGTAGCTGGTTTACACTGATAGAAATGCTTGCTGCAATAAAATATCATTAATCGTTCTGAAAAATAAGTCACTTATTATTTAGATACTGCTATCTATATTTTTTTACATTTCCTAAATTACTGTACAGCCTAAACAATTGTACAGAACGATTTACATGCCACAATTATTATTGTAATACCAATAAATGTCATGTTCCAAGAAAAGTGTTTTATAAAAGAGCATAATGTTGACCCATTTAGGATGCATCCACGATATGTTTTTAGCAATATTCCTCTGAGCTATATAAATGTGAAAATGCGTACCAACATATGAAAAATAGAACATGGTACATTGTAAAATTTTAAAGCAGCAATAACAGTTCAGAAAGCTATACTGTAAATTACAGTATTGAAAGACATTTGTTCTATTTTTAATGCAAATTACACTAAAAGCTATCATGTGTGAATAAGCCTTAGCTAGAAAATGACTGGAGTGTCAACCAAATCGAGGATACAGTTGAACTGAGATTTCAGAATCTGTTAATATTTTCAGAAAATAACAAAAATAGAAAATAAAAGCTACAACAATAAAAAATATTTATAAATAAGTGTGTGGCAAGTTTAACTGGTGACATAATAAAGGCAAATTCAGTCTGCCTGCTCTGCTGATTTCAACAAAATAATGGAAAACCATACATGTAAATGTTACTAATTATCTTATAAACGTATTTAAATATGTCTTGTTAAACACTCGTCTTGGTAAATAAGTACTGAGAGTAACCCTCCAAACCAAATTACACAAGACACAGAGATCACCTGAAAAATCATACAGTTTTTCATCTGCATGCCATGCTCTCAATACCCACCCAAAAGGAATTTAATCATTTTGTATGGTAATGTTTTAGTTGTGGAAATAAATAATGTGAATATAACCATGTTTATGATTATTTTAAAGAAAATCATGAAGGCAGTAGTCTCGAGTGTTGCTGAACTGTTCTGGGCCTGGCTTCAAAATTTAAGATTAAGAACATTATAATGGTTTTTAAAAAATCAGTTCACCCAAAAATAATATGTTTTTTCAGCATAATCACCTAAAGCATTTTGAAAATATGAATCCAATGAGATATCAGTAAATTTGACCTTGGCACAGTTGTTTTCAAGCCTAGGTAACCAAAACAGTGGAGACATCGAATGTCTGGAGGAAAAGAGATTTAATCTCCAAATATAGAAAGGCTTCTTCACAGTAGGAGCTGTGAAAATGTTGAATAGACTGCCTCAAGAACTAGTTCTGACAGCTCAGTAGATTGTTTAAAAAAAAAGGCCTGGATTAATTCCTAAATGCACACAATATAAATGGATACTAATATTTAAAGGTAGTGTTGTTCCAGGGAATATCCAATAGCCTCTTGGGGGACAAGGAAGCATTTTTTCCCTGCTGGAGCAAATTGGATCATGCTTTATTGAGGTTTTCTTGCCTTCCTCCAAATTAACTGTGGGTATAGGATAGGGTATATGGATATTTTAGATTTGTGTGTATTTGTTTTTCTCTCTCTGTGGGTTGAACTGGATAGATTTTTTTTAAAACCAGGCTAACTATGTAACTTTTTTACTTAATCCAACCTCTAAAGTTAACTGTTAGACCAGTACCTGTATGAAACTATTAACCTATTTTTAAACCCTTGATGTTCAATCCTAACTGTAACTCTAAGCCTTAACATTAACCTATAAACCCTTACCCCTAACCAATCTCTTAGCCTAATCCTACACACTCACATTTAAAGAACCATATTTACTGCATTGGACCCCACAGAAAAGGCACATCTGCCAGTCTTGTGTTAAGATCTTGCAGGGAACTAAGATCTTGTCCCAAAAAATAAATGAGCTGATGTTCTCATGGATAGCCAGACACTGGCCAATAGTTTTAAAAGACTGTCCCAGCTGTAATTGGTGGAGCAGGTAAACAAAACTCAAAACAATAAAAGGGCCAGTCCTCCCAAATATCACCTAAAGAGACAATTGGCTAGTGGGTCACATCACCCAAAATGTCCTTATATCTTTAGGGGCTCCAGCAGTGTGACCTACCTGCCCAAATTATTTGCTCTTTTCCTTCCTCCCTCTGTGTTCTGGCTGTTCCAATCAGTGTTTGGGTGCTTTTACTCCTTCTCTTAATTTTTCACAATATAATTGATAAATGCAACAAGGAGGTTGGTTCTATCTTCTAATAAATAATCTAGCAGGTGTTCAGACCTAGAAAATGAAACACAAAAATCTATACACAGGAGTATTTGACAGATACGGTATACGAAATTATCAGGTGATTTAGGCCTACAGCATTTGCCAAAAAAATAGTTACCTGCATGAAAAGGTTGTATATCAGACACCTAAAACTGTTTATTGTAAATTACTAGTAACCATAAAATGTTTTAGCATTTATTATAAAAATCTGTTGTTATGTTTTGAAGGCAAATATTATATCTGTTTAAAATTCTTCAGCTAAGAATGTTATGGCTATTTATTTTGTAAAACAAAAAAACTAGCAAAAATATTAATTTGTCTTACTTCCCTTTTTGCTATTATTTGGCAAATATTTTCCTCTGACTCAAAATTATTATAACATCAACAGCAAAGGAGAGTAACTACTATACCCCATCATAAACACAAGTTCCCCTTTAGTAAGTCATAGCTATAATGTATACATTTTAAATCATCCCAAAAACACATTTAAAAGATGTCAGAAATAGAAATACAGAATGGGAACATGTTGATAACCATTAAGCTGATGTATGTACACTTTTAGAACCAAATGGTATTTATTTATTAATCAGTTCCCCGTCGCCCTATAGCAGAAATATTGCTACAGGGTGGCAGGGCTGGGAAAAATCACGTATACAGGTGAAACTAGAAAAATTAGAATATCGTGCAAAAGTTCATTTGTTTCAGTAATGAATCTTAAAAGGTGAAACTAATATATGAGATAGACTCATTACATGCAAAGCGAGATAGTTCAAGCCGTGATTTGTCATAATTGTGATGATTATGGCTTACAGCTCATGAAAACCCCAAATCCACAATCTCAGAAAATTAGAATATTACATGCAATCAATAAAACAAGGATTGTACATAGAACAATATTGGACCTCTGAAAAGTATAAGCATGCATATGTACTCAGTACTTGGTTTGGGCCCCTTTTGCAGCAATTACTGCCTCAATGCGGCGTGGCATGGAAGCTATCAGCCTGTGGCACTGCTGAGGTGTTATGGAAGACTAGGAGCCTTCAGCTCTTCTGCATTGTTCGGTCTCATGTCTCTCATCTTTCTCTTGGCAATGCCCCATAGATTCTCTATGGGGTTCAGGTCAGGCGAGTTTGCTGGCCAATCAAGCACAGTAATCCCACGGTCATTGAACCAGGTTTTGGTGCTTTTGACAGTGTGGGCAGGTGCCAAGTCCTGCTGGAAAATTAAGTCAGCATCCCCATAAAGCTCATCTGCGGAAGGAAGCATGAAGTGCTCCAAAATCTCCTGGTAGACGGCTGCATTTACACTGGACTTAATGAAGCACAGTGGACCAACACCAGCAGATGACATGGCTCCCCAAATCAACACAGACTGTGGAAACTTCACACTGGACTTCAAGCATCTTGCAGTGTGTGCCTCTCCATTCTTCCTCCGTACTCTGGGTCCTTGGTTTCCAAATGAGATGCAAAAGTTGCTCTCATCAGAAAAGAGGACTTTGGACCACTGAGCAACAGACCAGGTCTGTTTTTCTTTAGTCCAGGCAAGACGCTTCTGATGTTGTATGTTGTTCAGGAGCGGCTTGACAAGAGGAATATGACATTTGAAGCCCATGTCTAGGATCTGTCTGTGTGTGGTGGCTCTTGATGCACTGACTCCAGCTTCAGTCCACTCCTTGTGAAAGTCCCCAACACTTTTGAATGGCCTTTTCCTGACAATCCTCTCCAGGCTGTGGTCATCCCTGCTGCTTGTGCACTTTTTTTCTTCCACATTTTTCCCTTCCACATAACTTTCAATTAATGTGCTTTGATACAGCACTTTGGGAACATCCAACTTCTTTTGCAATTACCTTTTGAGGCTTTCCCTCCTTATGGAGGGTGTCAATGATGGTTTTCTGCACAACTGTCAGGTCAGTAGTCTTTCCCATGATTGTAATTCCTACTGAACCAGACTGAGAGACCATTTAAAGGCTCAGGAACCCTTTGCATGTGTTATGGCTTAATTAGCTGATTAGAGTGGGACACTTTGAGCCTAGAATATTGCACCTTTTCACACTATTCTAATTTTCTGAGATTGTGGATTTGGGGTTTTCATGAGCTGTAAGCCATAATCATCACAATTATGACAAATCACGGCTTGAACTATCTTGCTTTGCATGTAATGAGTCTATCTCATATATTAGTTTTACCTTTTAAGTTGCATTACTGAAATAAATGAACTTTTACAAGATATTCAAATTTTTTGAGTTTCACCTGTACATGTACATGTGATTTTGCATTTCCAGGTAAGGGTGCTTCGCCCTACCCACGCCGCCATTTCCGGCTATAGCTGTCGATCACCAGGTCCTGGTAAACAACACAGATCTCTCTGCCAGCACTGACATTCTACATAGCAGAGCAATACAAAGCAGCATGTTTCCCTTGTAAAACACATAGTAAAACAGCACACAGTTAACCCTTTGATCGACCCAGATGTTAACCCCTTCCTGCCCAGTGCCATTAGTACAGTGTCAGTGTCAGCACTTTTTATTAGCACTGATCACTGTATTAGTGTCACTGGGGATGTAAGTGGCAGTTACTCAGTCCCCCCCCCCCCCAGTGTCAGAATGCCTGCTGCAGTCCCACAGTTGCTGATCACCGCCATTACTAGCTTAAAAATAAATAAATAAATAAAAATTCCAGTATATACCGCCATTTGTAAACGCTATAACATTTACGTAAACCAATCAATTTACGCATATTAGGATTTTTTTAGCAAAGACATGTAGCAGAATACATTTTGGCCTAAATTTATGACAAAATTTGATTTTTAAATTTTTTTTTAATGGATATGTTTTATAGCAAAAAGTCAAAAATATAGTTTTTTTCTCAAAATTGTCGGTCTTTTTTTGTTTATAGCGCAAAAAAATAAAAACCACAGAGGCAATCAAATACCACCAAAAGAAAGCTCTGTGGGAAAAAAAGGACATACATTTCATTTGGGTGACTGATGTGAATGTACAATATATATGTAAAGCGCTGCACAAATTGACAGCGCTATATAAATACCTGAAATAAATAAATTTGGGTGCAGCGTTTCATGACCGTGTAATTGTCAGTTAAAGTAACGCAGCGCCGTATCGCAAAAAGGCCTGGTCAGGTGGGTAAATCCTCTGGAGGGCAAGTGGTTAATATATTATAATGTATCAGTAACTCCATCAAATAAACCTACAGTATGTTACATTTTTTGTAAGATAGGTGATAAGTTACAAATTAAAAATACATTATATTTTTATATATACAGTATAATTAAAAATATTGTACATTTCCAAATGATTTAAATGTTTTATAACAATTTAAATACAAGTGTGTGGCACTTTTATTGTATATTATACAAAGCCTCTTAGTGCAACTTTCCAGCTGCAGCTCTGACACCGATATCTGCAATGTTTAGCTATCTTATACTGCCACCTATTTGTTCAGAAAAGCATTTCATTCTACAAACGATTTTAACAAGCTGTACTAAATCCAACAAAACAAACAGAATTGAAGATAGTTAATATCTAAATTAGCTGCTTTTCATTTATGCAATGAACATATCCTCTAATGGTACTAACTGAGACTTTTTCCCAACACTCATAATCATCAATGTGTATGTTTAAATTTTTGGCTTTACAAACTACATAGATATTTCCCTGAACTGTAAAATTCTAAGTACTTAAATAGAGATGGTAAAGCTGAAAAGAAATGCTTGCAATTTCCGTTGAAATAAATAGCAATACAAAGAGAAGAATTTACAGTGAACCTGCCACCTGAGACTGTATATTAAAATGACGCAGTTTGCCATTTAATCAAGGTGCATATGCATACTCTTCCTTTTAATCAAAGCTGTTCCTGTGCATTTCAAGACCTACGACTGCAAATTTTGATTCTGAGCCCAAGTTAAGAACTGCAACACCCCTCAAGAGTCTAAAAGCAAAGCGGGAAATTAACCCCTTAAGAAAAATGTGATGTCCTACAGCGGATCAAGCACCAGATATATTGATTATTTTAAATGTTAGTATATTAAGTAATAAGTAAGTATAACACTAAAATGTATTTATTAGTTCTTTCAGAGGTCACAGCATTCCTACTAATAATGCCTTCATCTGGTTTTCTTCCCTGAACGACAGCGCCATCTATACTAAGGTATCTTCAAGAGTTAGCATCTACTTCCTGGACCTAGATGCGGGCTCAGAGATGACACAATAATGTAAGTCCTGATGCTTGTGCACTTACTGACTGTGTTTACAAATGTCTGACACAGAAGAACCATCTTCTGCAGCCTCCCACCTTGTGACTCTGGTATCTAGGGGAGTAAAGACTGAGGAAATGTTTCATTCTGCTTGCAGCATACTGATGTCATTACATTATTCTAGCCTAGGCAGAGGCATTTGACAAGAGCTTATGGGCTTTTTTTTGTTGATAAAATACAGCTAAAAAAAAAATTACTGACATGTCACAATATTGTGTATTGTGACGTGTCAGTAATTTATTCATGCATACTTGTAAAGTTATTATTACACACTTGTAAAGTAGACCTCTAAAACTTTGCATTATAACAAGTGTGTTCATTTTTATTTCTGCTCACATTTGTAGTTTTACATGACATTGTAGGTACCATTTTTCTACAACAATACAATGTTAGTATCAGGGGCGGACTGACAACTCATGGGGCCCCCGGGCAATAGGGGATCATGGGGCCCCTGTGTCCTTGACCAAACTCAAAAAGGGCCTATAAAAAAGGTACCAGGGGCCCCCTACTGACCCCGGGCCCTCGGGCAGTGCCCGAGTTTCCAAATGGTCAGTCCGCCCCTGGTTAGTATGTTTTAGGCACTGATAAAATGAGCAACATATTGAGCTTCTGTGAATTTATAATAGTATAAAGAAAATAATAACACATAATTGTTCATTACCCCGTACACAAATAAATACCTGCTTACTAATACCACTGAAGAACACATCTGTAGCCACATTTTTAATAAGGCAATGATATTATCAATAGTATGAAACAAGCATTGCTAACAACATTTTTTCTATTGACAGTTTAAAGTGTCTTTTTTTTTTTTTTTGCTATTCATCTAATAGTAATTGTGCATAGGGGCAGCTGCAAGCTCTTAATTGCTCCTTCCTTCCTTCCCTGACATTCTTTGATGTTTAAAAATCAATTTTATCACTATAAGCTTTTTCTTCGTTGGTACCTTGTATCCTTTCTAATATCAAAAGCAGCTCCGCATTATCCTCCTATTTATTTTAGAGGCAGTTCCTGATCAAGTGAGATTGCCAAATAGCCCAGATATTCTTGCTGAAAATGTATTAAAGCAGTCTTTAGTAGATCTTTGGAGAAGAAAAATAACAATTACACCATAGAACTAGCTTCTGTACTGACAGAGTGTGGAAAGGGATTCAGAAATCATCAATAGTCCCTAAGTAATGGAGATCTTGTCTTATGGATAAAGACATATAGATAAGATAGGTGGTGATACTTGAAACTGGGATCAACTGTACATTGGGCACAGCATCTGCACAGCCATTTTGAAAAGTCAGCCTCAGAACAGAAAAGATAAAATTGCAGATTGCAGAACAATGGCAGTATAACAATGGCACGTAATTGAAAATAAAACAGTATCCACTTACATATCAAAAAAGGAACATCCAGTCTGGTAGAGAAGCATCACACTCATGGAATATTTTTTATTATTTATTACAGGTACTTGTATAGCACTGTCAATTTATACAGTGCTTTACATATATATCGTATATTTACATCAGACCCTAACCTCAAGGAACTTACAATCTAATTCACATTCATACATCCACATACTAAGGACAATTTAGACAGGAGCCAATTAACTTACAAACATGTCTTTGGAGTGTGAGAGAAACCTGAGTGCCCGGAGGAAACCCATGCAGACAAAGGGAGGACATGCAAGCTCCATGCCATGGTTGGGGTTTAGAGCAACATCAGTGAGATGAAGGGGAAAGAGCCAGGATCCACACGCTACTCAATGGTATGAAACAGCAGGGACTAGAGGACTACAGGCAGCCGGCGAAAGCAGTGCCTGTACAGGAGAGATGCAGGAAGACAGGGTTTTGGCAGACACAGCCAGCATGATTCCCTGTGATCAGGGGAATCACTGGGGGGACAATATGTTTCTGTGCTAGTATGCCCCTTTCTAAAGCCTCCTAGCCTAGTAATCCTGAGGAGGATTATTGTCAAAGCTTTTAAGCCAACCTTAATATCCTTTATAAGTTAAAAAAAATACTGAAACAATAATTTTAAGGTTTTTAACTACCTTAAAGGGAAACAAACTAGACAAATTCAACCAAACTTAAAAAATATGGGTTAAAAAAATTGCCCTTCTTTTTGCAGTGCTTTCACATACAGTCTTTTTGAAGAACTCCAATTTCTGCGTTGTGTTTATTGATGCCAATATTCCCTCCCAGTCTAAGTCTTGGAGAGTAGCTCTCAGCCTTGGAAAATGAGCTCTCTTAAAATTGAGAGTTTTTCTATTTCCTGAATGTGCTTACTGTTTACAGCTAACAATAAATGAAACAATGTTGTGGTCACTGCTACTCAGATTCTTTTATATGGACATTCGTAATAAGCTCTGCATGGTTTGAGATTACCAGGTCCAGCAGAGCATCATTCCTAGTTGCGGCCTCTATGAACTGTACCATAAAATTGTCCTGTAGTAGGTTTAAACATTTTTGCCCTTTAACTGTTCCTGCACTACCATTACTCCAGTCAACTTCCAGGTAGTTAAAATTCGCCCATTATTATCACTGTCCCAGCCCTTGCAACCCTTTCGATCTGTGCTAGGAGCTGAGTCTCCACCTCCTCATTAACACTGGGAGGACTACAACAAACCCCAATGATTACCTTTGTAGTACGCACCCCCATGTGCAGTTCCATCCATAATGCTTCAGCCTCATCACACTCTCCATCAGCTAGATCCTCTTTCACACTCTCTCTGAGATCACTTGTCGCATAGAGACAGACACCACCACCTTTCCTATTTACCCTGTCTCCCCAAAAGAGAACATATCCAGGAATATTAATGGCCCAGTCATGTGAAGAATGAAGCCAAGATTCAGCAATACCAATTAAATCATAGTTCTCTTCATACACCAAAGCTTCCAACTCACCTATTTTGCTTAGCAGACTTCTGGCATTGGTGATCAAACACTTTAATTCATTAACACCTTGTTCACATGTATTTTGCATATTTGTTATTTTCATACAAATGGTACCAATTCCACTGGTTGTTTGTAACATGGGAACCTTGTTATTTATCTGCCATAGCCCTCCCCCCATCTTTTCCCATTCTACCCACCAATAAGTACTGACCCCTGTCTGATCTGTCTACCCCATTATAACCTAATTCTCCCTCCCCCCTTGATCCTAGTTTAAATAGTCCTCCAGCCTTCCCATAAACCTCTCCCCCAGCTTAGCAGACCCCCTTCCATCTAGGTGCAAACCATCTCTAGCATATAGGTTGCACTCCAATGAAAAGTCAGCCCAGTGCTCCGGAAACCCAAATCCTTCCCTCTTACACCAGGTCTTCAGCCATGCATTGAGTTCTCTAATATCCCTCTGTCTTTCCTGAGTTGCACATGGCACAGGTAATATTTCAGAGCAAGTGGACCTGCCAATTCTGGTGTTCAGTGGCAAATGCCAGTTGAGCTCTATGGTGCCGAGCAGTGAGCACAGGGCCCACTAGAGGACGTCGGGCCCCTCAGGCCACCCTTATGAAGTCTGTTCCTGATTGTTTGGTCAGAGACATTCACACCAGTGGCCTGCTGGAGGTCATTTTGAAGGGCTCTGGTAGTGCTCATCCTGTTCATACTTGCACGAAGGAGTAGATACCTGTCCTGCTGATGGGTTAAGGACATTCTACGACCCTGTCCAGCTCTCCTAGAGTAACTGCCTGTCTCCTGGAATTTCCTCCATGTTCTTGAGACTGTGCTGGGAGACAGCAAACCTGGAAATGGCATGTATTGATGTGCCATCCTGGAGGAGTTGGACTGCCTTTGCAACCTTTGTAGAGTCCAGGTAGCACCTCATGCTACCAGTACTGACACTGACCCTAGCCAAATGCAAATGCAAAACTAGTGAACAACAGTCAGAAAAGATGAGTAGGGAAAAAAATGTCAGTGGCCTCCACCTGTTAGACTATTCCTGTTCTGGGGGTCATCTCATTATTATCCATCTAGTGCACCTGTTGTTAATGTCATTAACACCAAAGCAGCTGAAACTGCTTACCAACCCCCTCTGCTACTTAACTGACCTGATCAATATCCCAGGAGTTTAATTGACTTGATGCTATACTCTGATGAAAAAGTGTTCCTTTAATTTTTTTGAGCAGTGTATCTTACTGAAAGCCTTTAACCTATAATGTGGTGAGGCATATATACTATATTGCCAAAACTATTAGGACACCCCTCCGAATCATTTGATTCAAGTGTTCCAATCACTTCCATGGCCACAGGTGTATAAAATCAAGCACCTAGGCAGGCAGACTGTTTCTACAAGCATTTGTGAAAGAATGGTTTGCTCTCAGGAGCTCAGTGAATTCAAGCGTGGTACCGTGATAGGTTGCCACCTGTGCAATAAGTCCATCCGTGAAATTTCCTTGCTACTAAATATTCCACGGTCAACTGTTAGTGGTATTATAACAAAGTGGAAGTAACTGGGAACAACAGCAACTCAGCCACAAAAAATTACAGAGCGGAGACAGCGCATGCTGAAGCGCATAGTGCGCAGAAATCGCCAACTGTCTGCAGAGTCAATAGCTAAAGACCTCCAAACTTCATGATGCTTTCAGATTAGCACAACACCAGTGCGTAGAGCGCTTCATAGAATGGGTTTCTATGGCCCAGCAACTGCATACAAGACTTACATCATCAAGTGCAATGCAAAGCATCAGATTCAGTGGTGTAAAGCTCGCCACCACTGGAATCTAGAGCAGTGGAGACATGTTCTCTGCAGTGATGAATCATGCTTCTTTGTCTGGAAATCTGATAGATGTTTCTGGGTTTGGCCGTTGCCAGGAGAATGGTACTTGCCTGACTCATTGTGCCAAGTGTAAAGTTTGGTGGAGGGGAGATTATGGTGTGGGGTTGTTTTTCAGGGGTTGGGCTTGGCGCCTTAGTTCCTGTGAAGTGAATTCTTAAGGCATCAGCATACCAAGACATTTTGGACAATTTCATGCTCCCAACTTTGTGGGAACAGTTTGGGAATGGCCCCTTCCTGGTCGAACATGACTGCACACCAGTGCACAAAGCAAGGTCCATAAAGACATGGATGTGCGAGTTTGGGGTGGAGTCCTGACCTCAACCCGATAGAACACCTCTGGGCTGAATTAGAGGCGCAACTGCGAGCCAGGCCTTCTTGTCCGACATCAATGCCTGACCTCACAAATGCGCTTCTGGAAGAATGGTTAAACATTCCCATAGACACACTCCTAAACCTTGTGGACAGTCTTCCAAGAAGATTTGAAGTTGTTATAGCTGCAAAGTGTGGGTCAACTCAATACTGAACCCTATGAACTAAGACTGGGATGCCATTAAAGTTCATGTGCGTGTAAAGGCAGGCGTCCCAATACTTTTGGCAATATAGTGTATATGAAACACCAAAACTTGCATTTTTTACTGGCCAAACCTATGTGCACCACTATTTTTTGTTTTTTACATAAGCTGAATATTTGTATTACTTACAACAATCTGTTTATTACCACACCTGCATGCCATTATCAGTATATGATCTGAATTGTAAATTACAAAATTTGAATAAAAATCTAGTGAAAGAAAAATCAACTTTACCTCAAGTGTGCAAGATGCAGTTTGTGTTGGTGTAACAAGAAAAAAAAATGTCACCATCTCACCTTTTCCAGTTTTTTGGATTGGTTTTTACTATTGGCTTCAAGTCCACTATGATAACACATACTATATGGCTGAAAGTATATCAATGCCTCTTCAGATGTTCTCAGTGAAGGGTACTGCTATTGATACAAAGACATCTTAAACAGCTGTGTACTTCCAACTTCCAAACTGTGTACTTCCAACCTCCAACTTCCAAACAGTTTGTAGAAGGACCGTTGCTGTTTCAGCATGACTTTTCCTCTTTTACAAAGCCAGGTCCATACCTGCTTAGTGTGACAAGTTTAGTGTAAAGCAGCTTGAGTGACCTGCAGAGATCTCTGACCCTAACCCTACAGAACACATTTGGGAAAAATGTAAACACTAATTGCAAGTCACATCTTCTTGTCTATTATTAGTACCTGACCTCACTAATGATCTTTTGGCTGAATGGGCATTCAGCCAAAAGGCACACTCCTAAATCTTGTAGAAAGCCTTCCCAGAAGAGTAAAAGCTGTTAGAGCTGAAAGGGGGGGGGGGACTCTTTTTCATAGGCAGATTTTCAGATGCTGTAACAATGTTGAATGTTGTGTTGGAACATACACATTAACAAAAGTGCCTTTTAAAGTTTTCTTAAAAGATAACATGACCTGTAGATTTAGGGACTGGTTACTATTTTAGCATTTTTGAAATCTTTGTTGTATTATCAGTACTTCCAAAATGTTGTCTGTTCAACAATTTCCTAAGCTCTCAAGAAGAAAATTTTAATAATCGCTTTCGCTAACTATGCATAGGGTTGTATTTTACTATGCAATTTTTACTGAGATAAATATATTGGCATACCAAAATAACTATGTCTTTAAAATCAACATTATTTATGTCTTTTAATTTCAAAGGGGAACAGTAGCAAGTTAATTTACAGTCCATGTGTAGCATTAATCTTTGTACTACATTTAAATAAGCATTGCATAAAAATCCACTTTCCTAATGAATGAAATTTATTTTGGCAGAGTATTTAGCATACTCACTGATATTTATCTGAGCAGGCAGTTTTTGAAGAATATCTAAAAACATTAGATTTCTTTATTAATAAAATTTCTGATTGGATTGTAAATGTGAAAACACATTTTATTTTAAAATGAAGTAATAGAAAAGTATAGAGCAGTTTGATTTAAATAAAATTTAAGCCTGGCCTTAAAGTAAAAAATTGAGCTAAGCATTTCCTTTGTTTTAGAGTGTGGAAAACATAGAACACTGTTTTTATTTGTGGAGTCTGTGTATTTTTGCATTCCTTTTGAGGAGAACCTTGTCATCTCCTGTCCAAGTGAAGGTGGTCACAAAGACAGGAACTAGAATTTTTTCAGGTACAAACTTGACAGAGGTTCTAAATATTTTTAAACCTTTTTCCTCCAATTCTAAAGTGTATATTTTGAAGAAAAACTGGTGATCAAAATATAGCGTCAAAATATACATATACATTGTCATCATTTAACAAGGAAGGCATTCTATTTATGCTAACTGCATCTTCAACAACAGAATGTCCTACATCCAGAACAGTCAAATAGATTAATATGTGGGTTCTAGCAACAGAGGGCTTCCTAATTGCTAAGGAGTGATAAACTGCACTTATAGCTGAATAACAGCTCCATGTAATCAAATTGAGCAAATTTGGGAAGGAAAAAAATTCCAGTTCATCAATGTCCATATTGTGAATAATTAACCTCAATATATTATAGGCATTTAATCTGGGACTCCTGACAGCTGGATTATGTTGGCCTTCAACGTCTATTACTGCTGTAACAGTATACCCTACTACACCCAGAAGTAGTTCCTCGACTGGCCAAAATGAAGAAAGAACTACAGTGGGTACTATGATGTGTCAGTGGGTATGTGGAGGAAAAGATGCTTTATAGCACTCTAGCCTTTGTGAAACATCTTTCCAGGCTTCAGTATTTAGTGGGTATTTTGCATTTCATATGGAAGAGAAAAATATATATGTGTGTGTGTGTGTGTGTGTGTGTGTGTGTAAAGCTAACCCCAGAGAAGCCTTTGGATTGTTTTGGTCTCTTCTGCCCTACACTAGTGATTGATGACGCACCCCAACCTGGCCCCAAACAATACCACAATATACTTGCATGTTGTGAATGGACGTTATGGAATATCAATGCCCTATAGAAATGAAATGGTAGGTAATGCTTGTTACACAAAGGGAGCTTTTCTTTTCTTTCAAGCCATCAGGCTGAACAAAACAAACACTCTCAGCTCACACTACTAACACATACAATGTTAGTGAGGTGATCTCTCCGCTGAGCCATTGCGTGCTGACAGTGGGACCGACCCCTCCAATAGGACACACTAATCAGATGCTCATTTTCCAGCATGTCCATTCGACAGATGCCGGTCCAACTGGCTTCTGTTGAACAAGATGCTGTACACACAGGCCGAAGGTTGGCCGGTTCCAGCCGAAATGACCATTTTTGGCCTGATTTTTGGCCAGTGTGTACCCAGCTTAAGACAGACAGCAAACTCAATTGGTGCAAGGTACAACTGTAAGCACAATTGTATCTAACAGTCCCAAACCCTAACAATTAATAAAAGATGTTTTCTCAAACTAGGTATGTCTCAGAGTGTGCAGCAATCAACAAAAAGGTTTTAAGTGAAGCGGATGATTAAGATTCTCTCACTATCAGCAGCTGGACCTTGATCTCTGGTAGTCCTGAGGTAGCCATCAAAAGGTCCCTCTTTCTGGCTGGCATCAAACAGCTGTGGCATATGTTCCTCACCCTAAGGATTCCACAACAGCTAGATACTGCTGGAACACAGTAATAGAAACAGGATTGAATCAGCAGCAGCGGTACAGGAATGGGTCACTTAGCCCGGGTTACCTAAAAAACTAAAAAAAAAAGGATTATTTATAGCAATTTAATGCACAAAAAATGTGTGTCAAGTCACATCAATGGAAGCAATGCACGTCCATTTTTCAAGCATTTTTATACATTATAATGCACTTTTATATGTGATCAGGCCCTTAAACACAGTAGAACTCGATTTGGGAAACATAAAGTTTGTTTATACTTCCCAGATAAATTCTACTGTGGTTAAATAAATCATATGTAGTAGGCCAATGTGAGTGTAACCTTACCTTTTAGTTGAGCCTTGAGTTGAAGTTCATTGGCACGTGCCGTTGCTGTTAACATGTTGTGTTACATTTATGTGCAGTTTTTCAAAATGCCTTTACTTTCTTTTCAAATCTTTTTTATCAAAATTTTACACACATATGTATCAACCACAATACAGGTTCACAGTAAAAAAAGAATCACAACTGTTTCTTCATATTATAATATACATACATGACCAAGATATGCGTAAAATATCAAAGATAGCAAGCACAAAAAAGTTATACTTCCAATCAATATCACTTACACAAAATAAACCGTATGTACATAGCGGTTTGTTGAATCTATCCACATAAGACCCGACACGGCGGGCCCACCTGAACCTGATTTCCAAGAAGAATATATATATAGATAACATGGAGAAGAAAAAGAAAGAAAAAAAAACAGAAACCAGATGGGAAGAAAAGAAGGGGAGGGGAA
The DNA here is from genome assembly GCF_062004578.1 of Staurois parvus. Taxonomy (NCBI): domain Eukaryota; kingdom Metazoa; phylum Chordata; class Amphibia; order Anura; family Ranidae; genus Staurois; species Staurois parvus. The sequence goes on along the minus strand of NW_028317815.1, from coordinate 6,589,162 downwards.
AAAGAATAAAGAAAGAGCAACCACAGAAAAAAGAAGAAACCAGAGCTGTCATATTATCCTTTATGGCTTATCATGCAATAATTTCTAAATAGTAACATGAAATGGCATAGATAATGCTTTCCAGTGGGACCATTTTGCATCAAACTTTTCCAAAGAAAAGTGACTAAATGCCAGAACCCTCTCATACACATAATGTGTCTATACTCTTTGGATGACTTCTGAGATGCAAGGAGAATTCAATGATTTCCATCTACTGGTAATAGCCAATCTAGCAGCAACAAGAATGTGACCTATAATTGTTCTATATTTACTAGGAAAGAGGTTCAACTGAAGGTTAAGAAAGGCCAAATGGGGAGTCGGAGAGGAAAATGTACCTGACACTCTAGAAATAAGTACGAAGACCTCCCTCCAGAATGTTTGTAGACAAGGGCACTTCCACAAAATGTGAAGTATATTTCCCTCTCCACCGCAATTTCTCCAACATAATGGGGTTGTGTTAGGATACATTTTAGACAATTTATAAGGAGTGAAGTAGCTATCAAAATGCCTTTACTTTCTCAGGGTGGGTAACAATAGTGAAGCATGCCTGTACAATGTGTGTCAGCACATTCTCTTGTTGTATCCATTGAGAGAGCATGTGACAGGATGACAACACAGGAGCACAACTGGGAGACATGGACGGAGCATTGTCACCCTCTAACAGGAAGTACCTGAACAAGGACCTCTAGGGCCATATCACAAGGTATTAGGATAATGAAAGCAGGGGCTGAAAATCAGTTTTGAAATTACTTTCACATGTTAAAGTTTATGTGAAATTTAATGATTGCTTTCTCATAAACATTAACCCATCATGCTCAGTATATTCATAAGGTATTATTATAATGAATATGTTTCAGAGTAAAATAGTGTTCAAGCTCAAAGTATAATTAAATGAAGAATTCCAGCATTTGCACTTAACACTAATGGGAATAGCTAACTTTTAGGAAAGATTTCTCTCTCCTACCCATGGAGAGCATCCTGCGGTTTCAGCCTAACTGGAGGTTTTTAATTAAAAATGAAGCACATAGAGGGAGTTAGTAAAAACATTGCATGGAATAGATTACATTATTTTATTATTTTAGGCAAAAGATAAAATAAGGTCCTGTTTTTCTGTGTTTTCAGATTATATCTGGGGTCAAGGATCTGGATTACGTTACTGTTTATAATGTAGTCTTGTTTTGAAATATCCTTTGCAGGATAGGGACAGTGTTAAGCAGGATCCAGTGTTTGATAAATACACATTTTTAATTTTTTTTAAGGGCTGGTCTGAAGAAAGAATGAAAATAAGGAGTGTTGACTCAGAACATACTGAACATACAAGATTATCTTGACTGCCAGGTAACTATCCCTTTCATAAAGAATTCAGCAACCTCAATTTTTTTCCCATTATGGGTTTTCTGCAAAGCAGGAAGTCATGATGCCAGATGAAAAAAGGAGCATCAGTAGAGCCAGAACCTGAAAGTACCTAACTTTCGCCAGAGTCTCTGGTTGTGAGGAAAGGAATTGTGTTGCAAGGAAATCTGACTCTTGCTGATAGCAACTAGGCAGTAACTAAAGATAATGGAATGTAGAGAGTAACAACAGACAGTAAACATAGATGAGCTGGACATTCATGGATCCAAAATCATCCAGTTCAGCAGGGACCAGACGAATTTCAATCCATATATTGCCACCCTGGTTGTACAGAAGTTGATCTGTCAATTGACTTCTGCATAACCACCCTGTTGTTTTTTTTCTGAATGATGAGTGCTGCCCAGTATAACCAGCAACACTATTCATTGTGTTCTGACAGCGGGGGAAGGCTCCCTGCCATGAGAGGACAATAGCTCATGTTAATATCTATAGATTATGAGATTTAAAGTGTTACTAAACCCACAACAATAAAATCAGTATGTATATGCAGTAAAGCATGCTTGTTATACTCACTGTGGAACCTAATGGGTTAATCCTCTGTATTGTGTACAAAGGCTGTTTGATGCTGACTTCTCTGCCCCTCCTCTTGTTGAAATGTCCACCTGATACAGACTGAATTTGTAATCACATGCACATGCTCAGTTTGGTGTGAATTGCTAGAGAGTTGTTTTTTTCTTGGGAGGGTGCATGTGATCAGCACAGGGCCAATCAGCTGATGAGAAAAGGTATTTAGCAGTTTATATTTACTAAAATAATTGCATTTCCATGTTGTGTGTACTGTGGGAGACCAGATATAGTGAATGCAGGGTCCTGGGTTTAGTGTCACTTTAATATTTCTCTAATATGATTTGGTAAATGAAGAGTTCTTACCCAGAAGTAAAAGCATCAACACAGCAACAGAAATTTAGTGGTAGATAGTGTGAGGGTCTAAACTAACACACAGCAATCTATCTATTTACAGAAAAGAAACATTATTAAGAGAGCTCTAACATACTGTACTACTAAATACATACAGTGAAACAGAAAAGACAAAGACAAATATTTATATATACTGTATATGCGGCCCTGACAGCTTTTCTGGCTTATACTACTGCAAGTTCTCTCACTGGCTGGTGCCCCATCTTACTTGGGCAAGAAACCCTCTCCCAATGCCCTGTGGGCACATATCTCTATGATCCTGAAATCTGAAGCCCTAAGCCTTCTGGCCGATATCTCTGCTGAATGAGAACATAAAACTTCTAGGCAAAATCCTGTGTACTTGCACCAATTGATCCACAGGGACCCGGTCAGATTCATCCCATGTCGTCAGGCAGCAGACAATGTCCAGAAAGTGGTATATCTTATCTCTTTAATGAGCGCAACATTCAGTGGTTTCTCCTTTCCCTCGACATCTATAAGGTGTTTGACACCCTTTCCTGGGAGTACCTGAGATATGTGTTACACCACTGGGGCTTTGGAGACTTATTCCTAAATTGGCTGTCAGTCTTATATTCTTTCCCAGAGATTTCTGTCTGCTATGTGGGCTTCTTTTCTGCCTCTTCCCCATTTTCCGGGGTGTCCCCTCTCCCCAGCCCTTTTCATCCTGGCCTTGGAACCCCTGGCAGCTGCCTTCCATGCTGACCACTACATTTCAAGGATTTTTTATGATGGTGTATCCTATAAAGTGAATTATCATGGATTGGGCGCATCAATGCTATCAAGATGACCATGCTTCCTAAGGTCCTGTACTATTTCCGGACACTACCAGTCCAAGTCCCCGCATTTTTCTGCACTTTATTTGAGCCCATAAATGCCCCAGGGTAGCTTGTACCACCCTCTTTGCCCATAGGCTGAGGGGTGGACTTGGAGTTCCGAATTTATCCAAATACTATTTGGCAGCACAAATTTCTCAGCTTACAATGCAGCATGTGACCTCAGACATTCCCCTGTGGGTGCTCCTTGAAATCCCCAATTGTCCACCCTCCTTTGGCTCCCCCCTCTTTCTTGCCCACCCCTTCCTCTCATGGGCCACAGCCTGGTACTCGGCCATCTTGATGTTCCCTTTTCTCCAGCTCCTACAACCTTCTGAACAACCCTGTTTTCCCACCTGCACTGGACCAACTTTTGCCTGATGGCCAGCCCGTGGATATTCTCAGGACAGCCACTTCCTGGGGGCCTGTACCTTCTCCTTGTGAGTATCTATCTCCAACTCTGCCATTGGATTTCCAACCTTCACCACAACTCCTCTTTCCCATTTCAGAAAACGTAATTTGAACACATCTGTCTTCACTCGCCAGGAGCTCGGGACACCATCTCCTCCATCTATTCTTCCCTATCCACAGGAAGCTCGTCCCACTCCCACCTGTACATTTCCAAATGGGAATGAGATGTAACAACCCCTATAGACGTGGAGGACTGGAGCAAGGCTTGGTCTGCTATAGCCAAATGTTCCTTCAACACTGCCATTATGGAGGTGGCCCATAAAGTCCTCCTCCGCTGTAATTGGGTCTCAGCCCACATAGCTCAATTGAATCCATCATGCAGTGATAGATGCTTCAGGGGCTGTGGCCAATGTGGAGATGAGATCTATATATGGCGGTCCTTCCCCCATATGGTGGGTTTTTGGTTGTGAGTCACTGCCTCCTTTCAACCTTCTTTCATGTACCCTTCTGTAGGGACCCCCTGACATGCACTTCTCCACTGCCCGCTTCATGTCTCTTCTCTTGCCAAAAAACTGGCCACATACCTTTTCATAGCCGTGAAATGCACCATTGCTAGGACATGGAAGAAGTCCTCAATGGGGTTCTCAGAGGTAAAGAGCATCTTGACCACTTTTATGATTCATGAGAAAATAACGAGTATACTCCAAGACTCCCATCCCAAGTGCCTTAAAGTGTGGTGCCCCTGGTGGTCCTATGCTCTTCCCTCTCTGCCTCTGATTAGCCTGGGAATTCTGGGCCATTGTGAGACACCACCTGACTTGCAGGCACCTTTTTCTGTTCTCCTCTAACTCTGCTCCTTTCTCTCTTTGTTCTCCCTTGCTCTCTCATTGTTTTCTTTCCCACCTTTTTCTTACCCCTGCCTTATCGCCTCCCTCTCCCCCCTCAATTTTTTTTCATTTTTCTCTTTCCCATTACTTTGCCCCCCTCCTCTACCTATGGTAGGGTAAACCCACCCTTCCAAGCTACCACACCCTGGGTCTCCATACCCAATAGTATGCTGCCATCTCTGGTACTGACTGCTGGATGCCATTTGTCCTTTATTGTACTGGATTTCTTAATACTGCGATATGTTTGTAACTACCTATTTCTTTTGAGTCTCTGTCCTCTGCACGGCACCCAACCGTTTATTTTTTTTGCTGTGTTAACATTTCTTAATAAAAAATATTGTACCAGATATACTGTAAGTGCAAGGGATAAATTCCATATTTACCATGGAACTGTGCGTGAGGGCCCCATTCTGGTAACTGGTGTTCCAAAAACTTCTCCACCCTTCTCCCTCTAGAGTGTGTAATGATATAGGCCTCTCCTTTATTGGTTTTCATCAAGTGACTCTGATTGGTGGGCCTCTCTATTCCCTCTAATCAAATCTTACTCATCCTTTTTATGATCGGCTAATTACCAATCCCCTGCATTTAACATAAGTCAGTCCCCTTTAATGCAAACCCATAGCACAAACTTTTTGAAGGTAAAATTAAGTATGCAAGTTCATGACCTTCTGGGAAATTAAGTATTCATAAAAAGGCTGGCCACCTTCATTGCATATCTAAATGGGATCCTTTGAAGTGGATATTTGTGAAGCAGACAGGTTTGGGTCCCATTGCTATATGAACATACTCTGGCACTGAACTGTCTGAAAGAGGGTTCCCAGAAGAGGATTGTCAAGCCTTTTAGCACACAGTAGTAATTAATAGAATATTCACTCTGGCAACTTAAGCCCTGTACACACAATGCGAAAATTGGACGAATGATTGTCTACTTTTTTTTGCATGTTAGTCTCATATCGATAATGAAAAGGTTACTAAAGTTACAAAAATTCTCCTAGGAAATAATAATAATTCGGAAGTGATGTCATGTATTGTAATGTATTTGTATTGTATTTTTGGATGAAAACGGTACTGATTAAATGAAAATCGTATGATCTTGCATCGTATCAGAGACATTTTTGTGCTCATCCCTTTAAATTACTTTGGACGAAAGCTGTGTACTAACGATCAGATTGTACGATCAAGTCAAAAGTTGTATTTTTTGTATGATTTTCTGATCATGTGTACTAGGCTTTCAACCATCCCCAAATATATTCATAATTACAATATTATTTACAGCTGTTAATGAAAATTTCACATAAACTCATATAACACTCCTGGCTGAATGAAAAAAAATGTGTAATGTATGGTCTGCCTAAGACAAAATACAATGATAAAGGTTATGACAGAGACAAATCTTAATCACCCAAAGACCGCCCTATAGTAGATATACTGCTACAGGGCAAGCCCTCCTGTGCAAAATCACCTATATAAATGTGATTCTGCACTTCCACATAGGGTGCGCACATGCACGCCATCGGCAGGCCACTTCGGCTGTGACTATTCACAGCAGAAACCAATCTGCAAGTGCTGCGCAGTGGATGTCCACTGGCATCTGCAGATCGTCGGGCAGGAACACAGAGCTTTGACTATGTAAACAAAGCAGAATTCCGTCCTGACAGGGGGAAAATGATAGATCTTGTGTATCAACAAAGCAGAGAATAAGATCCATCACTTCCTTTAGTAAAATCAGCACACAGTGTACCCAAAACACATAGCTAAGCACACAGTTAACCCTTTGATTGTCATAGATGTTTGACCTCTTCCCAGCCAGTGTCATTAGTACAGTGTCAGTGCATATTTTTAGCACTGATCACTCTATTAGTGTCACGGATTTCCACAAAGTGTCAGTTAGTTTCAGTCAGTGTAAAAATGTCCACCGTAATATTGCAGTCCTGCTATAAACTGCTAATCGCCGCCATTACTAATGTTAAAAAAATTCCTATATACATCCCATAGTTTGTAGACACTTTTACTTTTGCACAAAGCAATCAATATATAAGTATTGGGATTTTTTACCAAAAATATATAGCAGAATACATATTGGCCTAAATTTATGAAGAACTTTGATTTTATACATTTTTTTTATTGGATATGTTTTATAGCATGTTTTTCAAAATTGTCAGCCTTTCGTGTTTATAGCACAAAAAAATAAAATATGGTAATCTAATACCACCAAAAGAAAGCTTTTTTGTGGAAAACAAAATTACATAATTTTAATTTATGTACAGCATTGCATGACCACACAATTGTCAGTTAAAGAAACGCAGTGCCATATCGAAAAAAATGGCCTGGTCAGGAAGGGGGGTAAATCTTCCAGAGGTCAAGTGGTTAAGAAATATGCAAGGTAACATGGCAAATGAAACAAAAAAAAGATATTACACAACAAGGTAGCAACCAAAAGTAATGCAAAAAAGTTGAAAGATAGCAGATGAAAAATAACAACCTAGCAAAATATAATATACAAGGTAACAAAGCAGTAAACTATACAGTATCATAACAGGGTAGAAAGATGGAATTTGGGATATTGGATTCAAGAAAGAACATAAGCAGTAAAAGTAAATGAATACTAAGAAACTGTAAGAGCCAATAAAACATTTACCCACTGGGGTCGATTTATTAAAACTGGAGAGTGCAAAATCTGGTGCAGCTTTGCATGGTAGCCAGTTAGTGTTTAACTTCAGTTTGTTTAATTAAGCTTTGATTTAAAACAACTGTAAGCGGATTGGTTTCTATGCAGAGCTGCACCAGATTTTGCACTCTCCAGTTTTAGTAAATCAACCCCATAGTGTTCAAATTCCTTCAAAAATGTTTCACACAATTACGTCAGCAGCAAAACACGTAGTCCATGTACACTCATGCAAAAACTAAAAGTAAGATATTAGCATCATTGTGCGTTGTTAAAATGTTCATTTTTTTGGTTTAATGATCCTTTAAAAAACAAGGTCTTAATTAGCATAAAATATTACTGTACAAAAAGACCCAGAAACATTTACAAAAGGCAAAGTATGCGCCATAATTACCCTAAGAGGACAAAGACTCAAATAAGATAAAGTCATATATTTCTTTTACTTCAGTAATTTTCCAAAATGTTTCTATTTCCAGTAAGATAAATATGTCACTTAAAGCTGTAAATTACCTTAACTAATACTCTAATTAGCCTATTTAAGATTTTTCACAACACTCAGTGCGTCACTTATCTCAATTAGTATTACTTAATGCAACTTAAATGATTATACAAAGATGTCTCCTTCAATAACCCAGGGTTAAAAAAAATGGAAACCTGTAACAACTGTCTATAGTGTGCACAAAATGCTCCAAATAAATTGAATCACACACACTTGCATGTACATATGAGCACATGACCCATTCCATAGACCAGCTTCGGTATGAGTTACCCACTGATACTAGGAAAACTGGATAAACTATATTTTCAATAGAGTGTGCTATTTTTATTTTTTTTCAAAAACATGCATATAACTTGTATTAGCTAACCTTTGCAATTGATGCTTCTAGTAAGGAACAGCTTGGGAAATGTAGAAATCACTTTAACAACTTTTCATTTGGTATTTCTTTATTGATGTTTGCATCAGCAGCAGGATCAGGAAGCTGGTAACACAGAACGCTCATCGAGACCAGATTTATTATTAGACACAGTAGGCCTATGCCTATACACAGCAGGGAAAATAGACCCCCTTTCTTATAATTATTGGCCACACATTTTTTATATCATCAGTAAAAATACAGCAATCCCACATATACTTATCTATACATTGTCACAATATGCTAAGATAGGTTAGGATAAGTGAAACAAGGAAAGGTTCTTTGTCAAAGAGGTGAACATAGCAGAGAAATATTGCTTTAGGTACCAAAGGTTGTGTATCCATGGGCTCCAGTGATGGAAATCTGGCTCTGACCAGTCCCAGAGATCATAGGGTTAGTTCCCCTCTATGGAATTTGATTTACATTGATTTCTCTAAAAGAAACCACACAAGAGGGCCTACCAGATCAAGTTCACACTTTTGCATAGAGCAACAGTCTCAATGAAGAAAGTATTACTAAATATTCTCCTGTATAGACTTGCATGAGGTTCGGAGAGTGCTTAATAATCTCACAAAAAGGAGGCTGCTGAGCAATTTGGGATATTTTAGGTATATCGCTTCAAGATTAGTCTCTCAGCAAGGCTCCCAACAACTGCTCCAAAAGTACCAAGCACAGCCCTTATATTATAAAATGAGCGTGGAAAGCTATCAGTATAATTTTACAAATGTATTGAACTGCTGTCTCTTTCATGGGAACAGATTCATTATAAGAACATGAATATGATTAAGTTTTTCCTTTATTATATTTATAGCTAAAATACACTGAAACCATTTGGGAAGCACATCTGCAATATCCTGAGAAGAAGAGAATGTTTTTGATATATGCAAATAATAATGATAATGTTACATAAACTGAAGCTTTATGTAACTCAAATCATTATAAAGATTTTTTTGTAGTTACACTGTAAAAGCAAAGTGTTCTAATGGCAATCAAGCATACTGTGTTAATTTAGAAATGTGAAAAAAACTAAGAACTGACATGGAATACATACGGACAATAACCACACATTTTGCATACTTTTTGCGGAAATACGTGCACATGTTCCCATAAAACCTGCAGGATTTCTCATTTGAACACCATTTAGATATTTATAAAATATGGCTGCTAAGCAAACATGGTCATATATTAAGCTGCTTTAGCCATTTAAATACCATTAAATGAACCATTTTTAAAAATTGCTTAAGCTGATATTAATGCAAAAAATACATCCATTTTGGCTAACTTGCATTAACACAAACCTAAGAAATGTTGCTGTTATTATTCATGAAGCAGACTTTTTATGAACTGAATTATTAAATGCAGATGCATTATAAAAGAAAAAAAATCTAATATTAGCATAAAGTTGTTATCTTTATATTTCTTTTCATTATAGTTACTATATAACTTGAAAATATATATTTGAATACACAAGAAACATCATTTGGTGGTTGAATTTACTATATAAAGTCATACAGATTAAACATATGTACAAAACACTTAGTGATTATTATTATTATTATTATTATTATTATTATTAATAATAAACACTTTGACTTATTTTGTATGTTTATTGAAGATTTAACAGTCCACTATGACATTTGTGTGAGACATTTGCTTTGCTAGGTTTTTTTTTTGCCTTCCTCTGGATCAACTGTCGGTATAGGATTATAACTTTTTTTTTTTTTAATGGTTGAACTGGATGGACATTTGTCTTTTTTCAGCCAGACTAACTATGTAACTATGTAACATATCACACAAGTCACTGTTCCAGTATATAGCTAAGTTTAGTGAGATAGATAGGCGTAGCGTACAAAATTGCTTCCTAATGATTACATAATTCATCAGTTGAAATTATTATTTTATTTGAGTGAAAATACAGTATATGCAAAAATAAATAAGATGCATGCAAAATGTATCTGTCATTTAGTAGGTAACCCCAAAAATTCAAATATATAGTTGTACATGTTCCTGTTAAGATGAACCTTTTTTGTTATATTTTCTGATTTCTATTAAATAAGAGCTGGTAGCCCTACCCGTCGCAAACTTGCGCATCAGAGATGGACGCAGTTCAACCATTTTGTAGGCATCTCAATTTTATTCCTTATCCTTCTCCTTCCCCCCCCTCTCTTTCTGAGAGGCACAGTGCCAGATGTGTGTGTAATGGTTATGGGTCAATGGCAGGCCAAGACATCCCTAGTTCGGTGCCGAGTGGTCTGTGGAAGTTGTAGCCTTTCTCACCTAAGCCAAGATAAGGGCAGCTTTTGCCAGAGAGCCAGAGGCTCTCTGTCCAATAACCTGCGTAATTTCACACCTCGTAAGTAGATAAGGCAGCTCTCCCAGGAATTGAAAGAATTGTAACCTCATAAAACCTAGCTCAGCGTAGGTGACAGGATCAGATAACTTCTGGTAAAATCAGTTTTTCTCCTATGTCTCATATCTTGGAATATGGAAGACTTACATAAAAACCGGGCACCTCGGCAGATGGCCAATGAGCAGACGAACATTTTGATGGGTCACTCGTCCACCTCAGACCATCAGGGGAGCCAAAACATAGAACTCGTACACCGTGTAACGTACAATGTCATAATTCATATCTATATGATCCTCAGGCTTATCTGCATAATAAAATACCCGCGGGTGGACTGTAGCTTGTGCAGATAGGAAATTATGGAACAGAATATGAATTATGAAAAGATGCTGGCTCCAGTTTAGGGTCCCGCCTAGCGACCCCTCTCTGCACAGTGGATTGGTTTGTTACTTCAGAACCACCCCCTGCCGGGAAACTTTAAAACAGGCTGTCAGCCTAAGTAAGGAGAAATAAAGACATCTCCCATTTTTCCATCGTAACAGTGGAAGATCAAAGCACCATTCTGCTCTAAAAAATTCGGATCTGCTTTGAGCAGGGTGTGGCTGGGCGTGGTATTGTTACGCATGTCACATCGCGGTTTGGATCGGCCAGTCCTTCGCTCATGACTTTGGTGAGAAGGTCTGGGGTCTGACGCAGCGACCGTGCCACTACCTACACAGTGGGATTGCTTTACTAGAACTAGAGTGTGCAAAATATGGTGCAGCTGTGAATGGTAGCCAATCAGCTTCTAACTTCAGCTTGTTCAGTTAAGCTTTGACATTAAAACCTGGAAGCTGATTGGTTTCTATGCAGGTCTGTACCAGATTTTGCACTCTCCAGTTATAGTAAATCAGCCCCAGTGTATTCTCAGACACTTCCTTTCTAAGTATAAGGAAAACTTACCAAGACCCGGCACCACTTCATTTTTTGTGTGCATTTTATGAATTTTCTTTTCTAAATAAACCAATGCTATTTTTTTGTATTATCATTGTTTCAGTCTGATCATAAGTGGAAAATGGAGGTACTTGGGCATGGTTTTGATAACTTTAAGCCAATTTCCTTAGCATTAAATCTGACAATTTAACAATCAACAATTGTCAATACATTTTACCAGGATATTCACGAGAGGTATAATGACCTTTTTGTTAACCCATTTAGTCGTTTATAAACATCACCTAAACACAAAGAGACCAGCATACACAACTGTTGTAAGTCAAAACAATGTACTACCAACAGAAATATCAACTAACAAAAAAGGGAATGCAAATGTGATGTATGTGGCAAGCTTTAACATTAGGCATTTGTTGCATGAACAGTGTAGTCTGAAGCTACCCTACACAGTTATGATTAGGTAATAGAGAAACCTACACCCACTCCCTAAATGAATCTCATTGTACACAGGCATACATTTACTAATTAGATATCCTTTAAACTCCCGTATGAACTTATAGTGAATAAAGAAGATTGACTGTACTAGCATCCAAAATATTTTTATTTGCAGGACCTAAAGAGCAAGGTTATTGAAAATAGTTTTTTTTCACAATCTTTTCTTCAAGGTCTTTGTAATTATGATTGAAAAGAAAGAGAATAATACAGATGTGACTATAAAGCAGTGATATAGTCGTCTGACATCATCTGCTTCTATTTGATATTGCTTAATTATTTATGCGAGCACCCCTGATGTTTTGCCAGCTGCTAGACTTACATTGATAGTTTTGATTTGTTGTTATAGCACTTTGTTAGTATTCATAATTACTATCATCTCACTGCTGAGTATTCCATTCCATACTGCTTTTTCAACCATCCTGAACCTATAACGCTTACATGAAATACATTGTTTTCCGCTGTTTACAATTATGTGTGAGAACTTTTATTATAGAGCATAATTAATTTCCTGACAGGTTTTGGCAGAAAAAGTCTAGATAAAAAGCAACTTTCTTCCATTTTAAATATCACATTAGAAAATGTGCAAATGCTATAAAAAATAGCACTAATAGGTATATCAACATTATATTACAGACTTCAGGATTGCTTAAAGAGCTTATCCTTTTTTCGTTATTAACCTACAATTAAAAAGTCCACACATGGGTAGATCTTGTCAACCGAGATCTCTTCTTCCCAGCTTTAAGCAGCCTGATCTGCAGCAGATTTTTCTATCTATGGTTATGTCAAAATCCAAAAGTTATGGAGAGTAAAAATTATTTTAGAGTGTCCTACCATTTGGTAGATAATGGAAGCAATTACATAGATCCACATACATACTCTGATGCAACATTTAAAGCAGAACTCTGAGTAAATTAAAAAATGACATTTATAAAATGCAGTCTGTCAGTAGCATTATGATGGCAGTTTTTGTTTTTCTGACTCCACTTGTAACAGTTTTATTACTTGTTTAAGCTGCCAGTAAATCCATTGGTTTTTCACTTTCTAGTAAAGGCCAAGCTGTCCAACAAAACTGGCCTTAAGGCTACTTTAATACTGAGGAGTTTTTTAAGCGTTTTTGCGTTAAAAAAAAAGCACCTGAAAAGCTCAAGAAAAATGCTTCCCTGTGTATGTGAATGTACATCTATGTATGTTTTCACACTGAGGCATTGCGCTTGTGCTGCGGTGTAAAAACTCCTGCTTGCAGCATCTTTGGGGCATATTTGGTGAGTTAAAAAAAAGCCCCTTCCCATTGAAATTAATGGAAAACACCTGAAAAGCACCTTTAAAACACCTCAAAAACGCCTCTGAGAAGCGTTTTTGGTGCAGTTTTTATGTCGTGTCCTTTAAAAACACTCAGAAAGTACAGCAAAAGCGCGGCAAAAACTTCTATGCAGTTGACCTGTGTTTTTGTGGTGGATCAGTGTGAATGTAGCCTAAGAGGGGTTGAAAGAAATTATATATATAACAAATGCGGAGATGCTTAAAATAGTCCGATGTTATCCATATGGCTTAAACATTTTTCAAACAAGAAAATAAATGTTGCTGGAACAATATGTTAGATAGAGCTGGTCTTTTGTTTTCTTTGTTTCCTACTTAAAACAGAACTTTAACCACAAAAGTTTGATGACAATTAATGTTTTTGAACAAAAAGAGCATACATTCGAAATATAAATATCATAAAGTAATTGAACAATATAGTGCTCAAATCATTAGTAGTGCTGTAAAAACATATAAACCAAAACAATTGTGAAAAATATATAAATTAAAGTCCATTGTGCAAAAATTTCGTTTTATGGGATATTTTTTCATATTTTATTTTACTTAGATTTGTTTTCACTATCTGAAGCACAGAGAAGGGTTTATATATACATTCCACATTAATATTTATGATACCAAAATGAGTATGTACTGTAAATTCCCTCCAGCATTGCTCCTGTTTCTTCTTGCCAGAGGCCACCGTTTTGTTAAAGCCCAGAGCAGTCACTTCCTTTTTTTTGTATCAGGTAATTTTTATTCAGAGAAATTTTTCAGTTTTACAAACAAAAACAATAAAACAAAACTACACCCAGTGGGCAAAAAACCAAGAGATACACAAAGTATCTTGGTTACAATAATATTTGACATTGTGCTTTTCATCTTGATACCATGAAAAAAGTAGCTCTCTAGATACAAGAAAGAGCATGAGCACTGTACCTGCCATTGGGGCAATCAGGGACATTCTTTACAGAAACAAGATGTATTGTGACATGAGATACCAGGAACCACAAACCCAGCAGAGAAAAACTGCATGTCCCTAATCCAATGAGATGCTTGAGGAAACAAACAAGGATTCTGTGAATGATAACCATGGTTACCTTGTTTTTAAGATTTTTTTAGGGCATCCCTTGTGCTTATATGTCAGTTCTTCCCTCCTCAAATTAAAGTTAATAGCGTCCCTCCATTGTGATAATGTGGGGGGGTGAAAGCCATTTTTGTAATACTAGTTTTCAATCAAGATAAAGGGCCTGTCTATTATAGACCAAAATTAACAGGTAGTATATCTTCCGAATGCCCAGAATAGCCAGTTTGGGACCAGTAGGAATTTCAGTAAATACTGTTAAAAATTAGTAGACCAATAGCGATGGAGTTTGGGGCATTGCAATGACATATGGATAAGGGTATCCGTATGCGTAATACAGCGTGGGCAGTTAGGCAATGCAGATCCACCCTAAGAGTATAAGGGTTGAGGTGTGTAGTCAGTTCTGTGTTCTATAAACAACTGAGTTAGGCATTGTGATGGGGATAAATAGGTTGAGGGTATAAATTCTAAGGCCTGAAGACATTGTTCATCATCCAATGGGCCCTAATCCTCTCTCCAATGGCGATCATGGCACAGTTATACCTTAGCTCTAGCAGCTGTTTGCAGAGCAGAGTACAAGTCTCCTATCAAACCCTTCTTAGAAGAAACAGAGACTGCCATTGTGAGGATGGTGGAGTGGTTGTATTTTAGGGAAAACGAGAATTGACAGAATGCATTTTGGTGTTGAAGGTACTGAAAAAATCTTTTATGAAGTATGTGATATTTCTCTGCAAGGATAGAAAAATGGTAACAGTAGATCATTATTATAGATTTGGTGTAAGTGAAATATACCTGCTCTTTTCCAAGGTTCAGACAAATTTGGGTTATTCCAAACAGGCATGCTCTGTGTATACCCTTCATAAGAAGAGACCACCCTAGCAGACTCCCACAAATGATGAAACATAGAAAATGAAGGAACATTACGTTTGGCATGAAAATGTTCCGCAACCAACAATTCCACTGGTGGCACCTCTGAAAATTGCAGGAGAATTATACGTTGGATAGGATCACCTCAGTCAATGTTTTTTCACCCATAAAGATGAGAAGTTGAGAAGCTAAATAATATAATTTAGCGCTGGGGACTGCTAAGCCGCCCCCATCTTTGGCAAGTTGAAGTGTGAAGTATGATGAGTTTAACTCTAGAGTGGCCACTTTTCCAATTTAATTCCCTAAATGTGGTGTCAATTGTCTGAAAGATACACTTAGGGAGCTATACGGGTTGTTATTATTATGTAATAAATAAAGTAATTATGGAATCCAGATCATCTTAATTAAATTAGCTCTGCCAATAACTGACAGTGGTAATTTACACCAGGTCTTGCCAGTATGTCTTAGCCTAGAAGAAGGGGTTCTAAATTAATTTCCATATAATCTGATACCCGGGGAGCAACCTTTACCCCTAAATATTTGAAGGAATAAACAACTGAGATTAAAGCTGCAGTGGAGGGTAAGTCATCTACCAAAGGATCACTTGGGAGTAGGACTGATTTATCCCTGTTTATAGTAAAGCCAGAGAAGTAGCTGTATTGAGAAATAAGGGATAGAGTAGCAACCAAGGAAGATGAGGTGTTACCCAAAAACAACTATGTGTCCTCAGCATTCAATACTATTTTGTCTTCCTCTGTGGCTCTACAAAAATCTACGTTGTCTGGTGATTGCCATTTTGCTGCTGCCAATGGTTCTAAGTCCAAGGCAAATAGGAGGTGTGACAAAGGGCACCCCTGCCAAGTGCCTCAATGGAGAGAAAATGCCTATGACACATGTCCATTTACCTGGACTCTAGCTACTGGAGCAGAATGTAGAAGCCTGATCCAATGTATGAATTGTGGTCCAAAGCCAAATTTATGTAACACATGCCAAAGAAAGATCTACTCTATGTACACGCTGCACACATATACCAGTCTCTGTACCCATATTACTAAGGGGCACTTTGGAGGATGTAAGGGGACTCTATAGAGGTACAAGGTTATTACCTCCAGAGTGCCCCCTTACATCCTTCAGAGTGCCCCCTTACATCCTCCTCCATAATGCTCCCCTTAGTACCTCTAGAGTGCCCTCTTACATCCTCCAGAGTGCTCCCTTAGTAATACTGTACTAAGGGGGCATTCTGAAGGATGTAAAGGGGCAATCTGGAGGCACTAAGGGGGCACTCTGAAGGTACTAAGTTATTAAATTCTCCTCCAGATTACCCCCTTATGTCCTGCACCTCCAGCATGCCCCCTAAGTTAGTGCCCCCTTATGGCGCAGTTCCAGAGCCAGCCAATTAGAGAACTGCCGGGCTCAGCCTCTACTTGAGTTGAAGGTCATGTGAATATAAGCCACACCCTGCTGCCTTATCCGAGGCCAAGCCGGGCAGTTTTGTAATCAGCTGGCTCCAGAACTGCGCATGTGCAGTTTAGAGTCGGAGTCACAGTCGCCGAGAAGCCACCATGGGAGCAGAGGTGACAGCTGGAGCAGGGAAGGAGGAGACTGGGAAGGCACCAAAGGTAACAGATGGTGGAGGGAAGGAGGAGACTGGGAAGGCACCAAAGATGACAGCTGGTGGGGGGGGGAGGAGGCAGGAAAGGCTTCCAGCAGAAGTGACAGCTGGCGGGAGAGAAATGTTATTACTTTTCAGTTATCAGAAGGGGAATCCCGCTGGCAGATGAAATGTCATTGGTTGTTAAGTATGTGGTGACATCACTCCTTAACAACCAAAAATTGCCAGCAATCTTTGTTTACAAAAGAACCAAGCCATAAGGTATCGGTTTCAGGTATCAGAGCATTTTCATGAGTACCAGTACTCATGCAAATGCTTAGTATCGGCATCCATACCGGTATCGGTGCAACCCTACTTACTGCTATATAAATAGGTTTGGAAAAAAAGAACAAAATACAGAGGAAATAACAGGAGTGGTATGAACCATAGTATCATGGGAATCCCTCAATTCTTTAACAGCAGTCATTTCCTTACTGAAAACTTTCCCCCCCCCCTCTTTGGTCTCAAAAACTATTTTTCACTTTCTGTAATTAAAATGCGTGCATTTTCAGCATTGACCATATGTCTTGGCTCAGCTAGAGGGAAAGGTTGCAGAAGCTTTACAGTACTAAATATCGCAGGCTGCCCCTGCTAAGGGAGAAAGGAGAGAATAGTAGGGAGATAAGAAACTATCCTTGTAAGTTTAACTCTTTTGTGTTTCCTTGGAAGCAGAGTTTTACCTTTCAATTCTCCTGCTTTTCTTTTCTCTCCCCCTAATCTGTCCCTCCTCGGCACAGTCTTTGTCAATCTTGTTACTTCCTCCCCACTGAGCTGCAGTAAATCTTGAGGCTATCAGCAGATATCCCTCCAGTACTCCCCCTTGCGTGTCTTTGTCCCTTCAATAAAGCTTCGGGCCTGTGTTTCCCCCTTTTTTCCCTTCCCCCCCACACACCCGATGCCTATTGTAGATTGTAACATTTGGTTTTCGTTTTTGCATGACTTAGTGATATTAGGAAATGTATTGTGTATTAGGATGATATGGTTTTTGGGGTAAGCGGCGTTATGCATGACGTGTTGGTCTGGGGGATTCATCCTCCACGCACATCACGTCAGGCATCATACCGCTGAGCGAATGTATTTATTTCTGAATGTATTTATTGTATGCTTGGAACTGTATTGCAATGTGGTGCGCTGCGTCGCAGTACAGGGTGAGATGTACCCCGATTACAAAGTATCATGTTGTTTTTTATACTTCTGTAATAAAAGTATCTTTTCAATCCAGTGATTCACTGATAATTGGCACAGTGTCAAGAATTTTGAACACCTGAGCATGGGCAGAGTAGGGTGAGACAGTGCCTTACTGGATTGTAAACAGTTTAGGAGCTTATGTTTAATGTTTTACATAGCTATACCTTCAAAAGGGGCCAGTAAGATGTGATCTCTCAGGAATTAATTTCCTAACTAAAGTTTCACTTTAAACTCAATTAAAACCTACATGTCCATCTAAAAATAACAGATCTACTGGAAGGGTCAATTGGTAATAAAACTATGTTAAGAAGGGAAACCAAAACCCACCAATGTAAAGCCAGTGACAGCATGGGTGGAATTTTCAATTTTGTCCAATGCTCTACAACTATTACATCCTTAAGCCCAGCTACTCAATGGGGTTGATTTAATAAAGATGGAGACTGCAAAATCTGGTGTAGCTATGCATGGTAGCCAATTGGTTTATAATTTCAGCTTGTTCAATTAAGCTTAAAAAAACTCCAGGAAGCTGATTGGTTTTTCTATGCAGAAATGCACCAGATTTTGCTCTTTCCAGTTTTAGTAGATAAACCCCACTGTCCAAAAAGAGAGCTAAACTTGAAAGTCAGTATAAACTTGAAAGTCAGTATAAACTTGGCCATAGATGGATCAACATACAGCTGGTTGAGTAGGGCTATTATATAGAGAAAAAAGGTGCAGCGCTAATAGTAAACCATCAATATAAAACAAATTATAGGGCTAGAACAAATGAGGACATGAAGACATATATTCGTCATAAATGCGATCTTCAATCAAATGTCCTAAAACATGCAATGAGGTGCAATGTGCCAATACTGCCAGGTCTCCTTTAAGAGGTGAATGATCCAAGGTGAGCAGGAAATAAGTAAAGTGCGCACTCACCAGAAGTGCGTTTACAATACGCATAAAAGAAGTATCCTCTCTCCTGGTGCATCTAGGTTCTCCCCATCCAGGTGAAGCTGCGTTCACTAAATCTCACCGGTCATCAATCCTGGTTCAATGGTGCATCCGACACTACTGCATCTCCAGAGTCCCTCCTTAAAACTTGGTGCTGTGAAAGGGTGGCGCTCATGGAGAGCCCAATAAGGGACATCACATAGCGTGATACTGCATAAACAGTTTATTTGGAAAGTAACATCAATCAAAATAAGGTACTGACCGCAATCATAGAATGGATGTCCAGGTGCTGTAGCCCGTCTGACGCGTTTCGTGCTAAGCACGTTCTCAAAGGGTGCAGGGCTTACAGCACAGACATCCTCTCACTTCTATTTATAATTTGAAATGGCAATCGCGCTTGATGCGCCCGCCATTTTGCCGGCGACCGGCGCATGCGCAGTACGCCGGCGCAATTTTGTCGTGGTTTGCGATTGCAGGCAATGTACCTCTTATGTCTCCAAGCAGGTGCATAGCGCCGCCATTTTTTAGGATGGAGAAGGGAGCTGATACATTGCTCTAAAGGGCAAGCAAGGATCCATTCGTGGCAGCAAAATATAAATATATAAAGCCACAGGATAATCATCCACCACAAACCTGGAAGCAATGGGCAACCAGCAGCAGAGAAAAAGGGGGGAAAGCAGGTTAAGAAGTACCTATATAAAAAAACCTTATATACCCCTATATTTGCCATTCATATGCATATATATAAAATATGCTGTACCCACCCTTTTACACATATGCATAACCTATATAACATAGTTATGTATCGGATATGTGTAAGTAAAAGAGCTTCCTATGGTGAGAAATTTTCATCATAAAATCAATAAACCCGTGGTGTTGACATCAAAATTATGGATGTCTAGTTCTGCGCAAACTGTATAGCAATAATGCAAAACATGGACAGCGATCATATTTAAAACAATACACGAAATGTAATATATATCATACGGTCAGTAAAAATGCATAAAATACATAAAATACAGAATAAAATATGACAGTAAAATAACCAAAAGTATAAAATGAATATACAGTATATATAATAAAACCTCCAATAAACGCATGCATCAAATATCTCGCAAGAAATATAGATTACGATTGCGATGACGAGAAACTAAAAATAAATAACCCAACAATAAAATCGAAATGTGAAAAAATCTATATGCTTAAAAATCAGTGTACATAAATTCGATATAACAAATTCAATGTAATGCCAATCAGTGTAAAAATTCGGTATAAAAAATTTGATGTGAAAAAATTTAATTCCTTAGCCTTTATATAATGTACTCAGATTAACAAGATATGCTAAGAACTACGCACCATGTACATCCAGACTCATCCGTGCATATAAGTTGGAAAGTACTAGCTATTATCTATGAAGCAGTTTAAATCGAATTCTATATTATGTCCGCTTGGTTGTAAACAACCCAAATCATAGATCCATCTCGATTCTAATTGTGACACTGCTTTTTTCTTGTTTGATCCTCTCCAGTGTGCGTTAATGACCCCTATACCCATAAATGTCAATGACAACGGGTCTTTATTGTGGTGGGTCTTATAGTGAAGCGATAAAGAGTGCTCTCACTATAAGACCCACCACAATAAAGACCCGTCGTCATTGACATTTATGGGTATAGGGGTCATTAACGCACACTGGAGAGGATCAAACAAGAAAAAAGCAGTGTCACAATTAGAATCGAGATGGATCTATGATTTGGGTTGTTTACAACCAAGCGGACATAATATAGAATTCGATTTAAACTGCTTCATAGATAATAGCTAGTACTTTCCAACTTATATGCACGGATGAGTCTGGATGTACGTGGTGTGTAGTTCTTAGCATATCTTGTTAATCTGAGTACATTATATAAAGGCTAAGGAATTAAATTTTTTCACATCAAATTTTTTATACCGAATTTTTACACTGATTGGCATTACATTGAATTTGTTATATCGAATTTATGTACACTGATTTTTAAGCATATAGATTTTTTCACATTTCGATTTTATTGTTGGGTTATTTATTTTTAGTTTCTCGTCATCGCAATCGTAATCTATATTTCTTGCGAGATATTTGATGCATGCGTTTATTGGAGGTTTTATTATATATATATTCATTTTATACTTTTGGTTATTTTACTGACTGTCATATTTTATTCTGTATTTTATGTATTTTATGCATTTTTACTGACCGTATGATATATATTACATTTCGTGTATTGTTTTAAATATGATCACTGTCCATGTTTTGCATTATTGCTATACAGTTTGCGCAAAACTAGACATCCATAATTTTGATGTCAACACCACGGGTTTATTGATTCTATGATGAAAATTTCTCACCATAGGAAGCTCTTTTACTTACACATATCCGATACATAACTATGTTATATAGGTTATGCATATGTGTAAAAGGGTGGGTACAGCATATTTTATATATATGCATATGAATGGCAAATATAGGGGTATAAAAGGTTTTTTTATATAGGTACTTCTTAACCTGCTTTCCCCCCTTTTTCTCTGCTGCTGGTTGCCCATTGCTTCCAGGTTTGTGGTGGATGATTATCCTGTGGCTTTATATATTTATATTTTGCTGCCACGAATGGATCCTTGCTTGCCCTTTAGAGCAATGTATCAGCTCCCTTCTCCATCCTAAAAAATGGCGGCGCTATGCACCTGCTTGGAGACATAAGAGGTACATTGCCTGCAATCGCAATCCACGACAAAATTGCGCCGGCGTACTGCGCTTGCGCCGGTCGCCGGCAAAATGGCGGGCGCATCAAGCGCGATTGCCATTTCAAATTATAAATAGAAGTGAGAGGATGTCTGTGCTGTAAGCCCTGCACCCTTTGAGAACGTGCTTAGCACGAAACGCGTCAGAGGGGCTACAGCACCTGGACATCCATTCTATGATTGCGGTCAGTACCTTATTTTGATTGATGTTACTTTCCAAATAAAGTGTTTATGCAGTATCACGCTATGTGATGTCCCTTATTGGGCTCTCCATGAGCGCCACCCTTTCACAGCACCAAGTTTTAAGGAGGGACTCTGGAGATGCAGTAGTGTCGGATGCACCATTGAACCAGGATTGATGACCGGTGAGATTTAGTGAACGCAGCTTCACCTGGATGGGGAGAACCTAGATGCACCAGGAGAGAGGATACTTCTTTTATGCGTATTGTAAACGCACTTCTGGTGAGTGCGCACTTTACTTATTTCCTGCTCACCTTGGATCATTCACCTCTTAAAGGAGACCTGGCAGTATTGGCACATTGCACCTCATTGCATGTTTTAGGACATTTGATTGAAGATCGCATTTATGACGAATATATGTCTTCATGTCCTCATTTGTTCTAGTCCTATAATTTGTTTTATATTGATGGTTTGCTATTAGCGCTGCACTTTTTTTCTCTATATATTATCTTGGAAGGTCATGTTGGTTACCTTTTTGGTGTTCTAGTGGCTCTCTCTCTCTTTTTTCATATCCGTATTACAGTAAGCGCTCGCTGTACAAGTTTGTATCCTATTGAGTAGGGCTATTGGCCATTCCCGCTCAAGATAAGCTAAGCTAACAATCGATTTCTGAAAAACCAGTCAAAAAAAAGAGTGGGATTTTAACAGTGCTAAAGCCTTCTCTCTAAACAAATTCAACAAACACATTAATTTACAATCATTAGGTTTTTATTACAAAATCTAATTTAAAATTAGTTGGGGTAACACAACCCCCTAGAAATTTTATCAAAATAAATGTTAAAGCGAATGATAGTTAGCTGTACATCCCCCCCAGATAGGCACCTCCCCTCCTTGTATAATTAATTACATAATAACACATATAGCATCAAAGAGTCAAAAAGTGTGCATGTCTAGGAAGGGGGTGCAGGATTTCAACGCTTTTAGCACTTTAGCTTCTTCAGGGGTTCAAAGGGTGCAGATGAAAATGGCTTTTGAAGACAAAACACTAACAAATAATATATAACCTGTGGTACAAATCACATATCGTACAGATTGTGTAGTACATAGTTAGTTCACTTACAAAAAACAAGTCCAAATAAGTATCCTTGAAGACAAAGGGGGCCAAAACCAGGTCTGGTAAGATAATTTCACACTATGTTAATGAGCATAGAGGGTAGCAGGTGGAACCAAAATAGAAATGGTATCCAAGAAACCGACCCAAAGGTCCCAGGTGCAAAGCATAAGGGGAGAGGGTGGCCCTCCTTAAAAGCCACACAACAAAACCATACATAAACCTGCATAAAAATAGGAAAAAAAACAATACAATGGAACTATAAGGAAAGCTATTCAAACACATGTGTATCTATAATGATTTCTGAGGCTCGCCATACATTATACAATTTTCTTGAGAATTTGGTTTAGATTTACCAAAAACCATATAATATGGGAACAAACCTAAACACCAGTTTCAATTGTATCCAATAAGACAAGCCCTTGCACTACATAGTTGAAGGTAAATCTAAAGGATATTGGGCAGAAATTGGACAGAAAATTGTAAGAAAATTGTATAGTGTATGGCCAGCCTTAGACTTCTCTTAGCCTGGTCAGACAGAATATATATACTGCCTGATAGAAAACAGCCAACAGGCTCTACCCATATGATAACTGAGGTCAAAAGGGGTTTCATCGCTAATTAATTGTGACACCTGTGCATAAAAATCAAGAGGAAATCCTCAATCAAAAAAGAATGATCCACAAGTCAGCATAACATCAAAATATATGGGCCAGAATGCACACCGGATGAAAGAAAATATACCTTTTCATGCACCAATGAACTCCACGCCAAATGCCGTTGAGGATATGTCATCCCTCAAAGCATGTCTGCATTGATGGGGCAGTATTTACTCACCTCTATGAGCTGCCAATAGCATCTAGATGCTGGAAATTGGTGACTCGAATGGATGCATCACTTCTCATGTGCACTCAATCGTCCTGCATGCGCAGTGAAGGAGGGATAGCAGTGGAATGTCTGTGCATGCGCAGCAGAGGCTCATAGAGGGGAGAAAATGCTGTTCCTCCATTATTTAATCCCGGGCAGACATGCATTGAGGGATGACATCTCCTCAATGGTGTTTGAAGTGGAGTTCATTGGATCATGGAAAGGTATATTTTCTTTCACCAGATGTACATTCTGGCCCATATACAGTATTTTGATGTTATGCTGACTAGTGGAACATTCTTTATTGATTGGAGTTTCCTCTTGATTTTTATGCTCAGGTGTCACAATTAATTTAATTTTGAAGCCCCCTTGGAACCCAGTTATCATATGAATCTAGCCTTTTGGCTGTTTTTTATCCATACAGGTAGTATATGTATTCTATTTGACCAGGTTAACAGATGTCTTAGACATCATTATAGATATACATGTGTTTGAATAGCTTTTTGTTTTTCTATTTTATGCAGGTTTATGTATGGTTTTTTTGTGTGACAATTAAGGAGTGCCACCCTCTCCCCTTAATCATTGCTCCTGGGACCCCTTGGGTTGGCTTCTTGGATGCCATTTCTATTTTGGTCCCTCCTGCTACCCTCCACGCTCATGGACATACTGTGTGAAATTATCTTACCAGACTTGGTTTTGCCCCCTTTGTCTTTGGGGATTTTTACCACAGGTTATATGCCATATATTATAAGTTATTGTTTTGTCTTCAACAGCCATTTCCAACTACACCCCTTGAACCTCTGAAGAAGCTAAAGTGTTAAATGTGTCAGAATTCTGCACACCCTTCCTAGATATACACACTTTTGACTCTTTGATGCTATAAGTGTTATTATGTAATTAACTATATAGGGAGGGGAGGTGCCTTTCTGGGGGGCTGTGCAGCTAACGATGGCATCTGCACCATTACGCTAAAATCCCATTTTTATTTTTATTTTTTTTGACTGTTTTTTCATATACTTAGTAGGGATGTGGTGACTGAATTAACCAACTCGACCTGTTATTTTGATCATATATTAACAATTGATTTCTGTTGATCAGGATTGTTGGAAAGTTTTGATCAGCAAGATGCAGCCACTGATTAGACTATTCTGAGAGCAAAGGAGTCCTGTTATCAGAATACAATGGCACAGTGGGAAGGATTCTTCCATCCACCTTGCTTATGTAGATGAGAGAATCTGTTCCTTTTTTTTTTAGATCAACCCATTGTCTATGTCTAGCCTTAGTCCACATATTTCCACAGAAGGCCTAAATAACCTCTCTTTGCAGATAACTTGCATGTTTATTGGCATTGTAAGACCCCTGCAGTCACAACAGTCTGTTTGCTGGTATTAATGCATATTACAAATGCTCATTGCAAAATAAAGTAAGGATGCACTGACACTAGAGCCAGTTAAACTGAAGTAGGCCCAAGTTTGATTCTCCTCCATCCCCACTCCCCCACTGGTTTGCACTCACACTGAACTGTTAAAGAGGTGTTCCTGGGCACCCTGCCCTGTTAACCAGACTAGCAAGGCATGGTTTTAGTGTCCCGAATGGGGAAGTGGGGTTCATTTACTAAATGCAAAAAGACTGTTCACTTTCAAAGGAAGATGTACAGTATGTTGTGTGGGAATTTTTTCCAGAATGTAGTCAATGAGATGAAGCTCTACTGACTTCATCATCTTATTGCATGTAAGCAAAATTTCATTTTTTTTTTTAATTTTCCTTGTATGTGATTGGGTATTCTTTTCACGGTGAAATGTTGCCACATCTGCTAAGCTCTGGAGAAAATTCCACTGCACAGTGTTACTTCCCTTTCAAAGTGAAAAACCTATTTGCCTTTAGTAAATCAAGCTCAGTGTCTCTTTAACGTGAGCATTCCATATACTGTAATAGCAATGAAGCCTTGTTGCCTTTTTTATAATTATTAGCTTGGTAGCTTTAAATATATTCCAAATATTCTTATTATTATTATAGAGGATTTATATAGCACTCTATAATATAAAGGGAAACATTACAGTTACAATACAATAAAATACAAGAGGGTTTAAAGGGGCCCTGCACAATCTCATAGGGTGGGGCAAGTGGTACAACAGGTTATAACTGTGGGGGATGGTCTGATGTCAGTGTTAAAAATTCAGTTAATTGGAGATGTGATAGGCTTCTCTGAAGAGATGAATTTTCAGGGATTTCCTAAAGGCAGCCAGAGTAGGAGTGTCAGGGCTCCCAGGTATGACCAGAGGTGTGTGACTGAAGCAGGGAAACGCAGACCTCAGATATGTTATAAACAAAATAATTTATTAACACTAACAGTACAAACATAAACGCAGTGCAATACTAAAACATAATACAGTGCAAACAAACCAAACCAAACCACCCACAGATAACAGTACATACAAGCAAGCGTCGTCAGGCAGGCCGGGTCAATATCAATTGGGCAGGTAGGTACAGGGGGAGCAAGCGGAGAATGGTCGGGGTCACAGGCCAGGTTCAGCAGGTAGCAAGCAGCATAGTACAGAGGGTCAGACAGAGGGATGGTCAGGGTCACAAGCCAGGATCAGAGCAGGAGAAGTCAGCAAAGGAACAGAAACAGGATGCAGGACAGATACAGGGCCCAGGACAAACACAACACCAAGGCAGAGTCTGTGGGTCTGGCCATCCCTTAAATACCCCAGCATCATCAGTTACAGGTGTTAGCTGGCTGCAGAGTTGAGTCTCTGATTGCTGGGAACACCCGCTGGCCAGCCCTGGTACTGCAGATCAAAAGGCAGGTGAGTCCCACCATTGCTGGCCAGTCCATTCCTAACAAGGAGATAGCTGGACAGACTGAGGTAGAGAGTTCCAGAGTATGGAAAATATACTACAATATTGGCTTTATTCTTAAACAAAGTGAAAAACATTTTAATAAACTGTAGCTGATTTGTAGCAAACAAGTCAGGACAATGAAGGAATGATAATTTTTACTGGTGATTCCAGACATCCCTAAGAGGAATACTTAAAGTGGTATTTAACCTAAAACTAAAAACTAAAAATGTGTTATTTTGCAGCTTACCAGTTATGAGATGTAGTGGCTGAATCAGTTTTCTTTTGTTTGACTTCCCACTGTTATCATCTGGTGACACCACTCTGGATGAATGAGCACAGGAGGCACAAACAGCAGCATTGCCAGTCTACGGGGGGAGTGTTAAATGTATAGTCAGATTTAAAAACGGTAACTAATTGAAGCCAAAATGAAGCTCACACTTTATAATCAGGTACAGCACACAGTATATTTCCTTTTTGTTTAAATGGTTTACATAAATAAATAAAAGCTGATCATTTTAACCACCCATCAGAGTTAAATGGTCAGTCTCATCCATGTAAGCTGATACATTCTGCTGGAGAGTTTGTGCTTTTGAAAAACAACAGAGTTGCTGGCCAGATCACCAGGTGAAAATAGAAGAAAGAAATGCTAAAAAAAGAAAATGAATGCAGCCATAAGAATTGGTAAGCTGCAATATAATAAATGTTGCATTTGAGTTTAATACTGCTTTATTGAGTGTTCCAAACATCTGTATCTATTTCCATCTTTTCACATTGAATTGTTATAAAATTTCTCCCATACTGGAACACTATTTTATATGGTCATATGCATAAACTTAATACAGACTTGTATGTATATGCATTATTATGTGCATTAATATCCTTAGACATTAAACGTGAATGGGGGGAATAGCATTTGCTATTACAGTCCACTGCACAGGAAATCTAACATTAGAGTGTTATAATACAACAAGTACCCTTACAGTTTACACTGGCTTGATGTGCATCATCATTTTATAATATTCAATGATACAGCAAGGTTAACGTGATACTAAAGGTAAGCATGTCATACTTACCTGCTCTGTGCTATGGTTTTGCACAGAGCAGCCCAGACCCTCCTCTTCTTGGGTCCCCTGCTGGTGCTTCTGGCTCCTGCACCCTGCTGAGTGCCCACCATAGCAAGCTGCTTACTCTAGGGGGCACTTGCGCATGTTTGCTCCCAAGCCAGCCTTGTATATCCATAAGACACACAGAATGTGGCTTGGCCCTGCCCCCCGCTCCCTCCTCACTGGCTCTGATTGACAGCAGTGGGAGCCAATGAGTCTGAGCCAATGAGGTGGGAGAGACTCAGGAGAGCTGCTGGTCTTGTGCACATTGCTGGATCTGTCTCGCATAGGTATTGGGGGAGCTGAGGGGGGAGCTGTACACGGAAAGTTTTTTACCTTTGTGCATAGAATGCACGAAGGTAAAAAAAAACCTTCAGCCTTTACAGCCACTTTAATAACTTTTACTAAAGAACTGAATAAAAACGTGGTCACTCTTTTACTACAAAGCACACCTTCCAACCTGCAGATTTTGCGTTTGCTAATATTCAGAAAGGACTTGCAGAGTTATAAGAGAAGGTGGATTCACTAAGTGCTGTCTGACAGCTTAAAGACATTTGTACCACTGCCCTACTGGGTACTGGCTAGAAGCCCTCTTTATTGCATAACAAAACTTTCTATCTTCAGGCACACGGCCTGCATACTGGAAATTTACAAAATGGTAGCTGTCTGAAGTCCTTGACTGCAGTCTGAGAATATTTCATAATTGTAACACTGATTTTGTGAAGCCATTTTTATTCCATGATGCTTAAGGTGTTGCAATTGGTACAAACACAGCAGCACTCCCATTGCAACATGCTGTACATTGGAGGTCATCCTACTGACAAAAGCTTGGATTGCTAGATTACATATGTGCTCCACTACCACTACAGTGTGATAAATATCAGTTTTAATAAATCTGCTATTTTGTTGGTACAATAGTCCATGCAATACATCATTATTAAAACAACAGTAAGTTTATAAAGAGTATATTTGTAGATTTACATTATCATGAAATGATGCAGTGCCAGTGAATATAACAAAAACTTACACAAAAAAAATAAACAGTGTTCAGTGTGCCAAATGTGAAATCTCTCTTAAATCATAGTCCATATATATTCAAATTTAAAAAAGATCTTCCACCATCCAGTAGATCCTTGTAGTGTAACGAAAACCTAGAGCCACCATCTTAATCAAATGCACACTCACCAGACCATAAGCTGTAATAAGTATAACAGACACAGCATGTTTCTCAGGCACAAATCCTCCCCAGGTGTATGCACCTCTACCCTGAAATCACTCCTTTTAAGGTGGGAATACACAATCAGAAAATCAACCAATCGGTCATCCGACGACCAAGAGGCATTCGTTCGTTGGTCGAAATCGTGGCCCACATTAACCAATCTAAAAACAATTGTTTGTCCGGCAATATGTAGTGTTGATGTCTTTCATAGAAGTGGAGGTGATGCAGTGTGTGTGTGACCGTGTAGCCATGCACTTCCGGCAGAACGAGCGATATACACAATTAACAGCAATGAGTTTAATATAGTTTATTACATTATCTATATACATAAATAGTGATACATAAAATATAATTTGCAGAATTCTGGTTTCATTATCTCATTAGGCCAATCTACTTTTAACATTTGGATTTTTCGTTCGTGTTTATGAAGATTCCTTGGACATAAACATCAGGGTCATCTTCTGTTTCTGCTCATGCATGATAGTGCTTGATAGATTTTTTTTCGTACGACCCTCATACCACCGCATAGAAAATCAGTTGTTCATATGAGAAACGACAACATTTTTCACTGGATTTTTTTGTTCACAATATCGTTATCGGTTAAAACATCCTGCTCATCAACGAAGAGAAAATCGTTCAATCAGTGGTCCTGCAAAATTTTTCGGACAATTTTCTTATCGTGTGTACGGGGCATTAGGCAGCAGCAAAAGGCAACTCCAACTAGAACAGATAGAGCTCACCAAGGAGCCAACAGAAAGCTAGTGATAGTGTAGTAGTTTAAATAAAGGTTTATTGTAGAACAGAGCCCATCATCCAGGTTAAACAATGTGACAGCGAAAATACCCCTTGAGAATGTCCATTTGGACGAAACTAGCCGGGACAGAGTTTCAGTGCTGACCTCACACCACTGCACTCTTCCGGGTCATCAATGGCTTTCTTTTAATGTTTTTTCCACTGTCATATTGTTTTAACTGGATGAATCACTGTGTTACAACATAGCCACTTTCCAGCCTATCTGCCCACAGATGACACAAAAGACACAACATGCATGCACAACTCCCTTCTGACTACTAGAAAACAGGTGACTGGACAATCACGCAGTGCACACTTTATGCCAACCAATAGCAGTCAGAGCAAAGAGACAAAATTAATGGCAGTACCCCTATTCTATGGCATGCATTAACAGAGGGGAAGGGGGTCTCCATTCAATATTCTTGCCCTGGGCACTGGACCAACCTGCCCCAGTACTGCATTGGATGCATGAAATACAACCTCTAATGTGATCCTGTGGTTAACGCTGAAAGCTGAAGAAGACATCCACACAGAAAAGCAAGCACTGGAACCTGAGAAGTTGTTTATGTGAATTCCAACTTTCTTAAGTGAGTAACCACTGGCATGCCATCAGACTTCCACTCCACGCTCAGATTATGAGACAGGGCACCTAACGTGTTACTAAACCCCGGACCCTGCATTCACTATACCTAGTCTCCCACAGTCCAAACAACATGGAAATGCAATTATTTTAGTAAATCTAAACTTCTAAATACCTTTTCTTATCAGCAGTTAGAGCAGTCTTGTGACTTCAGCAGAGCACTGGTTAAAGTTTGTAGGAGGAGTTTTCATGCACCCTCCCAAGAAAAAAAAAAAAACC
Organism: Staurois parvus; assembly: GCF_062004578.1. Lineage (NCBI taxonomy): Eukaryota > Metazoa > Chordata > Amphibia > Anura > Ranidae > Staurois > Staurois parvus. The sequence continues at coordinate 6,558,571 of NW_028317815.1, read as the reverse complement.
TCTCTAGCAATACACACCAAACTGAGCATGTGCATGTGACCACGAGTTCAGTCGGTATCAGGTGGTCATTTCAACAAGAGGAGGGGCAGAGAAGAAAAGATCAAATAGCCTTTTTACACAATGCAGAGGATTAACCCCTTAAGTTCCACAGTAAGTATAACAAGTATGCTTAACCTCCCTGGAGGTATTCCCGAGTGTATCTCGGTGTAAAGTTTCAGCACAACAAGCGGTAACCCTGAGCTACACTTGGGAATACCTTGCAGCGCTGCTCTGGGATCTCTTCTGCACTTAACTTGACCTGCGCTCCCGCAATGTCCCTCCTGCAGTGTCCCCGGCAATGTCCTCCAGCTGATGCTGGCATCTGTCTTCTGGGTTCCTTTCCCTGCGACGTTGGGACGTACGGGGGACAGAACTGGCGGGAAATTTGAAAGTTGTAAAAGTGACATTCACTGAATTCACTAAAATCACATAGTAAAAAATTACTGTATCAAACCATTTCACATATATTTTTTCTCTAGTGCTTTGTCCTGTGCCCTAAACAAGACATACCTGTGCTCAAATCCCAACAGCTAGTGCATGCATTTATCCATAAGGTGCTAAAGGGGTGTAACCACATATTAACACTAGAAATTCTGAAGACCCTCTGCACACTGGTATATACCCTTTCAAGCAGACTATGCAATAAATAGGGATATTTAGTTCACACATATTGCAATACATGCTTAAGCTGGCCAACTGCATCAAAGTAATCCCTCTATGGCCAGTCCTACTCTGCCTTGCTTACGCAAATGCTACTGTGGACACAATGCTAGTATAGGGATTACTTTGACGCAGTTGGCCAGCTTAAGCATGTATTGCAATATGTGTGAACTAAATATCCCTATTTATTGCATAGTCTGCTTGAAAGGGTATATACCGGTGTGCAGAGGGTCCTTCAGAATTTCTAGTGTTAATATGTGGTTACACCCCTTTAGCACCTGATGGATAAATGCATGCACTAGCTGTTGGGATTTGAGCACAGGGATCTCTTGTTTGTTGTATTGTTGGGTCAGTAGCCAGACCTGAACCTTGTAGCTCTCCCCATTGTGTCTTTTTCCCTATACTAGCATTGTGTCCACAGTAGGCAGGGCAGAGTAGGACTGGCCATAGAGGGATTACTTTGATGCAATTGGCCAGCTTAAGCATGTATTGCAAAATGTGTGAACTAAATATCCCTATTTATTGCATAGTCTGCTTGAAAGGGTATATACCAGTGTGCAGAGGGTCCTTCAGAATTTCTTGTCCTGTGCCCTGTCTGCATTTTTACTGTTCTTTCTGCCTAGAAACTGAGAAATGTCCATGGCGTCCAAAAAGCGTCCCTTTAGGTCAAAAGCGGTTTTAGACCAGCTAGAGAACAGCGATAGTAAATTAGAACCACTTGCAAAATTGAGTGATGATTCGTGGGGAAATTCGTCATCAGACACTGAAAATGATTTTGCGACTTTGCTCAGGGATGTGAAAACTTGGCGCAATATTTCAAATTTCAGTGTTTTTACTTTGATTATATTATTGAATTAAATGTATTATTATTAGAATTATTTTTTATGATTATTTATTAAATTATAATTTATGATTTAGTGTTTCAAATTTTAACATACCCGGGATGTTTACTAGACTCTTGTTCGAACAGATTTCAGTGAGTTATTCCTAAAAATTGCAGGCCTACAATAAAAAAAATACATATTTCCATGCAAAAAAATGTACCACTTTGAGCAAAGAAATATGGACATAATCAGACTGCTAGGGAGGTTAACTGCATATACAGACTGATTTTACTATTGTGGGTTTAGTAACACTTTAACACCAAGCACTGCCTTTTGGTCTGTAGCGTAAAGTTGTCCTAAAGGTTCCAAAACCAGGCAGTCATTGCTTGCTGAGTAGATTTGGGAAATGAATCAGAAACAGAAAGCATAAAAACATGTATTTCCTGAAAGTTTATGGTGACTGCTTCTATTTCCAATTTTTGTTTTTGCTTAGTATTATATACATGGGTTTGCTTTAAATAACACTATTTATAACAAAGTTACCTCCTTCCTTTTTTATATCAAATTTGACATTTTTGCTAATAGAAATGGTGAGACCAATTTAATTTGCCTGTGTGGATGACTGTAAAAGACGCGAACTATTGAAAGTTCTGATAGAACAATATGCTTACTTAAGACGGCAAAAAAAAGACATCTAGCGAAACAATGGCACATTACCTCTGGCCACTAAACAAATTGATATTCTATAAACAATCCAGCATGAAATTTCCTTTCCCTGTAGGGAGATATTAAACACATTTTAATATGCCTTTAGAATATTTTTAAATGAGTTAAAATTAAGATAAACTGCAGCTGACCCCAGGCATAATAAATGGCATTAAAATTTTCGCTCAGGTAGGGCCATCTGTTGCTTTGGAGGCCAGCTATTCATTAACCTTATTAACGCCTGCCCCTACAGCCTTCAATTGACATTTCCCTGGCTAATAAGTCCTGTTCTCTAACACATAACAAAAAACTGATTAAAGCATTTATATTATTGTCAATAACCGCAATAGTAACAAACAGCAGCTGCCAGTAAATGCATATTAGATTTTATTTACTGAATGTCTGCTTTCTTATTAGTCTACATCTCAACAACCAGCATCCCAATTTGCATGTCCTTGGAGTGTTTATAATGTTATTCTGCTGTTACTAATCACACTACTTAATGAGAATAATGTAAAAAATTTCAGGCATTAGATTGTGTCTTAAAGTCATTTTACTCAATAAAACAATACTTTATACAGAAATAAAATGTAACTATAATTAAGGATACAAAGATTTGTGCTGAGTTTGCTGTCATTGACATGGAAATATAAATATGCTGTTGCTGTGAAGTTAAGCTTAGAAAATCAGGCTTACTTTGAACATTTAAAGTGCAAAACTAAATCAAACAATTTGGAGTCCTCAGGAAATGTTCGCCATAATGTGCAAGTACGCTCCTTTCAGATGGGGCAAACTCTGTCCAAAACAGCAGGGGATCTGCTAACAGATCCCCTCCTGATCAGAGCAGACAGGTCAGATGACACACCAGTGTCTGCTCTGCAGAGGGGACATGGACAGAGCCAAAACTGCTATATGGCTGGATGGGACCAAATGGACTCTGCTGTCTGTTTACACCCAACTAATCTCTGATCCACCTAATTGGAAGAGGACAAATCCTCTTGTTTTTTTAGCAGACCCGGAGGTAGGCGGTTGTAAATGGACACAAGTTTGTTTACACCCTCCTGTCCATAGAGGTGAATGGACCATCTAACTGTGTGAAAGGGGCCTTAGCCTTCATTCACACCCAAGTGGGGCATAAGCTCCATGTATTCCTGGTGATTTTGAAGCATTTTTTAAGGCATTCCCATATGGAAGAAAAATATATTTGAAATATATTTTAAAAATATTCTTCCCAAATATATTGCCATAATATATTTTTATATATATATATATATATATATATATGTGTGTGTGTGTGTGTGTGTGTGTGTGTGTGTATATATATATACACACATAAACACATAAAAAAAAAAGTACACAAAAAGTACATGAGTTTGTTTTGAGCATATTCAGGTGTATTCGATCCCATAGAATTTTTTACAGCTGACAAATTCCTCTACTCCTATAGAACTGCCTACCCCCTTGCTCAGCCCAGGAAATTGACTCCTGAAGCTTGATACACATGCAAAAATGGCTGTAATATGCCTGAAATACCCACATTGAAGAAAAATATATTTGAAATATATTTTAAAAATATTCTTCTCAAATATATTGCCATATATTTGAAATGATACAATGTTGGCCCTATTCAATATATTTCAATAGGGCGTGGAGCCTACAGAATAGAGTGTAGGGCAACTAAGCATACACGTATGAACAGGCACAACTGCAAAGAATGGGATTCTTCACAGTCAGGCAAAGTCAAGTGTAGGAAAACAAGCAGACAAATGCTCAAAGGTGAATGGAAGCAAGAGCAATCCCCTCCAGTGCTGCAATGTCTGCGTTCCTCTCCATCGCTGGCACTTCCATCTTTACCTGGTCTTCTTCCAGGTTTGGAGTTTTCAGCCAGGCTTGGATTACATAACTTTCTCACATTCCCATGGGAGTTACTCTTTCCTGGCATGGAATCCTTTCCAAAACACCAAATTGTACATGCATGGCTCAATGTCCACAAAGGAAAGATGAAAAGAAGAGACACACACACAGCCTATTCTGTGATAAACACAAAGCCTGCCTGACAACACTTTTTTCAAAAACCAACTTTACTTTTGTTTTAAGCAACTTCAAAGCCAAAACTGAAAAGGCTGTTTGAATGTCACAATGATTCACATGCAAATGCTTTAGAAAAGTTTTAATTGTGTTTTACTTGCAGGTTCTACAACTTTCTACAAAGTGAAATATATACTACTGTCTGGAGGTGACAGCACTCTTGAGTTCTCTATTTGATAACATAGCAGATTATCCACAACAAATCAGTCCAAATAGAGAGAAAGCTTGGCATGTAAGGTGTAATACTGCATGAGTTTGTGCCAAAAATGTGTTTGTTTATTGTTGGATTCTGAAACTAGGGGTATTATTAGATCCTCAAAGCCCAATTAAATTTTTGAATGGAAATGACCTATATAAGTTAATTGTGTGTGAAAATTATAAGTGTTCAATGTCTTACTGTAATTTGTCTCTGCAAAGCACCCCCAGCAAGAATAGAAAATCCAATGTCCTTCACTAATGGCAGAGGACTTCTTTTCTCTGTGTGAAAGCAATGGATCAGTATGCACCCTGCTGAATAAGACCTACAGCTATGCAATCAATAGAGAATGTGAGCTCTGCTGTCTAGTGCAGGACATACTCTCACTGGGGGTTCTTTGCAGAGACAGCTAACAGTAAGACATTGAACACTTACCATATTCCTGCACACTGAATATATATAGAGAATGTTTCCTCTGAAAGTTCTTATGGCCTTTAACCACTTGACTACTGCGCTATAGCCGAATGACGGCTACAGAGCAGTAGTCCAGTTCTGGGAGGGCGTCATATGGCATCCTCCCAAAACGCACCCAGCGCTGTCCATGATCACTGTGTTTTTTGGACACAGCTGATCACATGACATGTTAAAAGGCCAATCACAGCAGCCTTTTGCCACAGCAGCCTGTGTCCAATTACAGCTGACCACTATGTAAATACATTTGCCAGTTATCGGCAGTACTTTCCTCACACTGTCACAGCATAAGGACAGTACTGACAGTAACTGGCAACCTTCAAAGCAGACATCTGCACTGATAATCAGGGCATTGATTATCAGTGCATTGATTTTTAGTACCCTGATTATCAGTGCAGCCCCAAAAGTGCCCAACAGTGCTGCCCATCAGTGCCCAGGATTGCTGCTCTTCAGTGCCCAGGAGTGCTGCCCTTCAGTACCCAGCAGTGCTGCCCATCAATGCCCAGGAGTGCTGCCCATCAGTGCCCAGGAGTGCTGCCCTTCATGCCCAGGAGTGCTGCCCTTCAGTACCCAGCAGAGCTGCCCATCACCTTGGATGGGAAGGGTGATATATCAGTCATCGCTTATAGATGCAGCAATGACTAAGATATCATTCTTTATAACCGGAGATTTTGTGTGCTGTAAAAATAATCCAAGTGGCTAAAGAGAAGTTTGATTACTTTTACAGGCATTTGTGCTGACTCCGGGCACACACAGAGAGATACAGATGACGATGTGACGTATGACGTCGGAAACTGGGGCGCGACGAGGATTTCATCACTTCAGGTTTTGGGTCTTTGTTTACAAGATAGATTTAGCTTGTGAACAGTTTGGATCAAACAAATCTGAGTTTGATTCAATGCTTTCAAGGGCAGAGGAGACATCTGGGGTCTAATAGACCTCATATGTCTCAGTAAAGAGGACCTGTCACTTCCTTTTGTTATCACAAGGGATGTTTACATTCCTTGTGATAGCAATAAAGTGCTAAAAAAAAATAAAGTGACAGTAAAAATATATGTAAAAAAAATAAAATAAATACAATAAAATAAATACTAAAATATAAAAACAAATTTTAAAGCACACCCATCTCATCGTACTTACTCAATATCAAATGTACATGTCAGTCCCGCATGCATACGTAAACGGTGAAAACACATGTGAGATATAGCCGCATATGTCAGAGCAAGAGCAATAAATCTAGCACCTCCTAAGTAACTTTAACCAGTTCCCAACTGAGATATAGTCAAAGGACAGCTACAGCATGGTTGTGGAGTTCTGGGATGACATCCATGGACATCATTCCAGAACATGCCCCCTGTGCGCTCCTAGCGGTGCACACCCGGTGCCGCCGGTGATCGCTGTGTCCTACGGACACAGCTGATCACATGATACGGTAAATAGCCAATCATGGCGGCCGTTTACCAGGTGATCAGCTGTGTCCAATGACACAGCAGATCACCGGGTAAATACAGTTGCCAGTTATCGGCTGCACTTTCCTCACGCTGTCACAGCATGAGGAAAGTATTGCTGAGAACCGGCAATTGTCAGAGAAGGGATCGGCACTGATCATCACGGCCCTGATGATCAGTGCCCTAATGATCAGTGCCCAGCAGTGCAACCCACCTGTGCCCACCTGTACCCAGCAGTGCCACCCACCTGTGCACACCAGTGCCACCCACCTGTGCACACCAGTGCCACCCACCTGTGCCCATCAGTGCTACCCACCTGTGCCCTGCAGTGCCACCCACCTGTGCCACCCACCGATGCCCATCAGTGCCACCCATCAGTGCTCCCCATCAGTGCTGCCCAGCAGTGCCGCCCATCAGTGCTGCCCAGCAGTGCCACCAATCAGTGCCCAGCAGTGCCACCTATCAGTGCAACATCATCAGTGCCCATCAGTGCTGCCTATCAGCCTCATCATTGAACATCAGTGATGGAGAAAAATTACCTGTTTGCAAAATTTTATAATAGAAACAAAAAAAACCCTTTTTTAAAAATGTTTTTCTTTTTTTGTTTATAGCGCAAAAAATAAAACACTCAGTGGCAATGAAATATCACCAAAAGAAAGCTCTATTAGTGTGAAAAAAATGATAAAAATTTCATATGGGTACAATGTTGCATGACCGCGCAATTGTCATTCAAAATGCGACAGCGCTGAAAGCTGGAAATTGGCCTGGGCAGGAAGGAGGTATAAGTTCTCAGTAGACACGTGGTTTAATAGGTAACCTGTAAAGGCTTTTTAATCTTTGCCTATGGAGATTTTTAGGTACCGTAGTTTGGCACTGTTCCACGAGCATGCACTATTTTAAAGCGTGACATGTTAAGTATCTAAGTACTTGGCGTAACAATATTTTTTTTAATATTGTACCCAATAATGGATATTATATTGTGTTTTTGTTCAATAAAAGTCACTAAAGTTTTTTAAAAAAATCGCGTTCGAAAAACTGGCAAATACTGTGTGACATAAAAAAATAGCAAATCTCCCCATTTTATTAGGGTCTCTGCAGTTTTCAGTCTTCACTGAGCAGAGAGCATTGACTGTCAGTCACTGGCTCTCTACTCTGCCCCTCCATCGCTCCATGAGGAGCGGCTGTCTCAAGCTCTCAGTGTTACGCTAAGAGGGTGAGCCAGCTTCTGGTCAGGCATCTGGATGGATCTCCACATTATTGTCAGGATCCCTACTGATCCTGTGCTAAAAGTCAAGTTGATCCCTGGCACTCCAGAGCCTTATCATAGCTAATCTGATGCTCTCTGTCTCCAAACCTTTGCTATGTGTATGTTGTTGCACTGGAAGGAAGCTTTTTTACACTAGAAGATTTACACCATATTGAACTGCTATTTTGGGACATTTTTAATAAATATTAATTTGTGGGACTTTTTCAGTTTCTTATTAACTATGTATGAACTGGTTTACTTTGGAGTTTCCTTTTGCAGTATCTGTATTTTAAATATGATATATTCATTTATATTTATTGTATGATTTACACTTTATATTTTGCATTTGATTTTGTACATAATGGAAGCAATATAGCGATACACTGGTTGTTTTCATAATTTTGTGGTTTTGTATCACAAATTGAGTGTTTGCAGCTTTTTCTTGACCAGATTTTTTCCCAGCGCAGAATTTTTTTTTTGCTATCAAAAATATTTATGCCAAACACAGCCATGTAACTAGGTTTTTCAAAAGAAGGCCAGCCGTGGCAGCCTCCATACTTTTACCACGACACTTTCACTTTCATGTATGTGCAGTTCTCAAGGTACATTCTGGTAACACAAGTTTTTGGGGACTCTCATCCTTATGGTTCCTGCACTTGGACAGTTCTAGGCATTTTTTATACTTAGCATAAATTTTCGGCCACTTTCCTGCGTCCAGGGAGCCACACATGCAACCTACAGCCTGCCATGCAAGTGAATGGCTGTATGCAGTGGTACTCTTGTAAACGCTGATGCTTTGTATCAGTATTTACCTGCTTATACATGTCCAACATATTTCCTGAACTCCACTGCTACACCTCAAGTATACATTTTGTTATTAGTAATAATAAAGTGCAGCGCTGAAGAAAATTAATACATTTAACCACTTCAGGTCCGTACACTTTTACCCCCTTCCTGTCCAGGCCAATTTTCAGCTTTCAGTGCTATTACACTTTGAATGATAATTGCGCGGTCATGCAACACTGTACCCATATAAATTTTTTTGAGACAGATAAAACTTTATTTTGGTGGTATTTATTCACCACTGGGATATTTTTTTTTTGCTATATAAATGAAAATTGTCCAAAAATTGTTTTTCCTATAAGAATTTGCAAATAAATAATCTTTCTTCATAAATCTTGGCAAAAATATATTCATTTATCTTTTTAGTAAAAAAAAATAACCCAAATTAGATTCTAACAAAAAATTATAATTAAAAAAAAACAAAATTACATTTTTATTTAATTTTTTTATATTATTATTTATTTTTTTTACCATACTGTCACCATAGCAGTACAGTGTCACCATAGTAACACTGAACTACTTGTGGGGGGTGATGAAGATTTTTTTTTTTTTTTTTTACAGTGATTGCTTTTACACCCATAAAGCCTGTAAAAACAATCATTTCTCCTTCTCTCTGGCTGCATTCTTGCAGCCATTAAGAAATACTGTGAGAGCTGTGATTGGTCACAGCTTGTCACATGGTACAAGGCTGTTGTGAATAGCCTTGTACCATGTGATCTCTGTGATCATTCACAGATTTCACACGTAGTAAGCAATGATGTCAGAAGTGACATCTTGCTTACTACTATTCATGTGATCACTGATTGGCCAATCAGTGATCACATGATTGGGACCTCACAGAGAGGTGCCGTACAGCGATCGGTGTTCCTCCGGACACAGCGGGCACCGGATCATGGTGCCACGTGCTCTCAGGAAGCATGCACAGGCTGAAAATGCAGGTGCCATTTATGAACGGCAACCCGCTCCTGCACTGCTGCCATCCAGCCGTTTATGTACATGGGCCGGATGGGAAGTGGTTAAATAAAAACCAGTGTCACCACACAGAATAAATACCAAACATGCAAAATGCCAATGTACAAGTGGTGCACAATAATATGAATCCTCAAGTAGGGAAAAAAGTAGGGAGGAGCCTACATGCTGACGTCACACTATCGTGTCCACGTGATGGTCCGGTGGCCATCATTGTATGTGTTTTTATTCATTGTTTTGTGAGAAAGCTACACGTGGTTGCTAGCTTTTAAATAAACAAACTACACTACCGTATTTGCCGGCGTATAAGACGACTTTTTGACCCTTGAAAATCTTCTCAAAAGTCGGGGGTCGTCTTATACGCCGGTACACATGTTAGGGGGGGCTGCGGCATTAAGTACAGGGGTTTGCAGGGGCTGACGTCTCTTACCTGGATCCAGTCCCACGACAATCCGGTCCAGGAAGCGCGGCGTCTCCTTCAGTTCGGCCACTGGATGTTCGTGCGGCTGCGCGGCTCCGCCTCCTCACCGGTGATTGGCCGCCAGAACTGTAGCTCAGGAAAGGCACACAGGCGGCCAATCACCGGCGAGGGGGCGGAGCTGAGCGGCCCCGCGAAAATTGAGTGCCGGAGCAGCAGGTAAGTGCTCTGTGTAGAGGTGCTGCTGCAACCACATATGCTGGCTGCAGCAGCACCGTACTAGAACAGGGTCAGCAAGTGTCAGTGGGAGGAATAGTGCCCCATCATTGGTGTCACTGATACCAATGATGGGGCACTATTCCTCCCACTGATACCAACGATGGGGCACTATTCCTCCCACTGACACCAACGATGGGGCACTATTCCTCCCCCCCACTGACACCAACGATGGGGCACTATTCCCCCCCCCCACTGACACCAACGATGGGGCACTATTCCTCCCCCCACTGACACCAATGATGGGGCACTATTCCACCCCTCACTGACACCAATGATGGGACACCATTCCTCCCACTGACACCAATGATGGGGCACTATTCCTGCCACTGATACCAATGATGGGGCACCTATTCCCCCCACTGATACCAATGATGGGGCACTATTCCTCCCACTGATGCCAATGATGGGGCACCATTCCTGCCACTGATACCAATGATGGGGCACCTATTCCCCCCACTGATACCAATGATGGGGCACTATTCCTCCCACTGATACCAATGATGGGGCACTATTCCTCCCACTGACATCAATGATGGGGCACTATTCCTCCCACTGACATCAATGATGGGGCACTATTCCTCCCACTGGTGTGCATTGGAAGAGGGGTAGTCTTATACGGCGAGTATAGCCCAAACACTACATTTTAGCAGGAAAAGTAGGGGGGTCGTCTTATACGCCCAGTCGTCTTATACGCCGGCAAATACGGTATATGATGCTGTCTCCGGGCTTGGTTTATGAGCTTGCACTCTAGGGGGAATCCTACCCCTGGATAGACCATTGGCTGGAGATGGATATGGAGCAAGTTTGCCCTTAAGTGTCAGTCTGTTCCTTCCTGGTTTGCTGCTGGCTTCTGGAGAGATCCCACCCCTGGATAGACCGCTGACTGGACATGAGAATTGAGCAGAGTTGTCCTTAAGTGTCAGTCTGTTCTATGCTGGTTTGCTACTTGCTTCTGGTGAGTGCATAATGGTGGAGGATTAATGCAGAAGTCACAGAAGTCACTTATACATATATTTTCTTTGATTGATCACATCACAATTTTGGGACCAGGGGTGGACTGACCATTTGGAAATTCGGGCACTACCCGAGGGCCCAGGGTCAGTAGGGGGCCCCATGAGATGCCCCTGGTACCTTTTTTATAGGCATTTTTGAGTTTGAGCAAGGACACAGGGGCCCCATGATCCCCTATTGCCCGGGGGCCCCATGAGTTGTCAGTCCGCCCCTGTTTGGGACGATTACTTTTTTCCTTACTTGGGGATTAATATTATTGTGCATCACTTGTACATTGGCATTTTGCATGTTTGATATTTATTCTGTGTGATGACACTGTTTTTTATTTAAATGTATTCATTTACTTTAGCGCTGCACTTTATTATTACTATTATTTGCTTAGTGGAGATGGAGGGTTTGCCACAGCGTGCTAGCTGCTTCCTATATTTGTTCCTTGCGCTCACTATTTACTTTTTCACTATACATTTTGTTAAAGTCTTTGAAATAATCAACATAATTAATTTTGCTGGTCCTTTCAACGGATCTACATGTCTGTTTTTTAGTTGGATCTGTTCGGAAGCTCAATGTTAGTCTACGTGCATCTGTTTATATCCGATTACCTTCTAGGTCTGGAAAAACAAAAATGTGCCTCCTTCTCTGTTATTTGTGACCTAAATGTGTCACATCAAAGGTAAAAGAATGCAAACAGACGTACGTTCATTTATGTTCACCTGCCCGAAGACCTAAAATGGGTGAATTTTCCTTCGGCCACAAGCTGGAGAACAAATACTGGATGGACATGGATGTCACAAAAGTATTTGGCTCTAATCCAGCAGGAGAACTGTTCACAAATTCTCCTCAGAGGACAGCCGTCTGAAAGGACCCTAAGGTATTATTATTTAAATGGTGTGTTTTTTCAGTGATAGGGCACCTATTGCTTTTCACGTCTGCAAAGTTTTCATCTGAAACAAGCAGCATGCAAATTCCAGACCAAGCTGATGATTGGTGCATTATGGGATTTTTTGATAGCTGAAAACAGCAGCATATAAATTTCTGACTGAGCTGACGATTGTTGTATTATCTGTAAGTGGAACACAATGGGAGATTCACTGACCCTTTCAAACATACATTTTTATAAGTTTTGTTTTGCTTTAAAACATATATTTTAAACAACATGGAAATTCTGTGTCTTTAGATATCACATTTTTCAGTGAATAGTTAGAATGAACTGGAAACTGGCAGCTGAACCTTACACGGATGACATATGCATCAATCCCTCAAACAGTAATAGACTGTATGCTCAAAATGTTGTATATAGAGTGACAGTATCTCTTCCTACAAGACAAGTCAGACAGATGAATGAGAAAGTGACTAAAATCCATATTGATGTTTCATGAAAATCACTAAATCTGTGTATTTTGGAAAACATATTTGTATCTACAGCTCAAATGAAATTTCAGATCTGGTGAGAACACAGGCACGGTGGTTTCTTTGCTAAAACTGTTTTATTATCTTTGCTAATTGAAGAATTTCGTGGACCATGCAATTATTTTGCATATACATCATAAGTGTGGTGTCTGTTGAAATAAATGAGCTAAGAAATTCTAAAGATGATGAGCAGGTGGGATCTGCCTTTTTCCTCAGTCAAGAAAATCTGCACATTTGGCAGTGCATTAGACAAAAATATTTGTTTTTTTGCTGAAATCTCTCTGAAAGTGCCAAGATAAAAAACAGATGGCTATACAGCTGAAAGTAATTGCTGTGCAGTACCTTCACATGACTGTACGCAGGCAAACAGGGATTTCTCATTGCACTACTGAAGATTATAAGGGTCATAGACATTTTGATTTGCCAATATCCTTTAAATTCATCCAGCCATGGCAAGAAGGGCACTTCATAATGCTAAAGATGAACCACTGGCAAGAGGTCCGAAATGCCCTGAGGTCCAGACGTATAAAATGTCACAAGCACTCTCGCGAACAAAAGGGAAGACTTGTAATTAGCACTTGTAATGAGCTAGCAAAGTTCTGCCCTTGCCTTTAGGGAACTGTCAGAATACTGTCCACCAAGTACACTGAGGGTTGGAGACAGGGCACAGAGAAATGATTTCAAGTCCCTTTCAAGAGATGCCCGTAGAAGTTCTTGTGCACAGCTATTTACTTTATAATTGATCGGATGTGCATTGGCGCTTCAGTATCTAGACTAGTTTACAATAAAAACAAGAGACATTTTGAGGATGTACTTTTATTGCTGTTCTCTTCCACAGCTAAGCAAAATCCAGCCATTTTTAAAGAGTAAGTCCATTTTTGTTGAGAAAAAAACATTCCTCTCTGGGTGATCTATGTACATTGCAAGCATCTTAACAAAACTTTGTTGCAAAATCCTACCTTTTGTTATTCTGAAGAAATATCTGTTTGTCTGTGTCCATGTGAATCCATATGGGAGTGACTTTATGATTATCAACAAGCTGCTGCACCTTCATGGATCTAATTAGAACAGTGTCAAAGCCTGCATCCCTTTAGACGTGATTTCCCATTGGGAGTAGCTCACCAAAAATTAATTTTTTTGTTGCAAGGGATGCCCAAAATCTGACTTCTATCTTAGTGCAGACTTCTAATCACACATGCAGGAAATTACATGGGGGGGCGTTCTGTACACCATCTGTGTACAGAATGCCTCCAGGTAGCCAGCTTGCATTGCATTTTACAGAAAATTACAGTGCTTCAAATTGAAAAGGAAAGGTCATTTTTAATAGAATTCAATTACAATATGACTTGAGTCACAATTGTATACGCTATATTATTTTTTTTAATTCACTATTTTTTGTCCAACAAAAGTGGAGTTACCCTTTAACTCCAGCTCCATCCAGTGATTTGCTTCCTTTACCCGGTCCCAGCACAGAACACACAGCACTGTCCATAACATCTGGTCCCCCATTCTTTTCATCCTAACAGCTGCCTGTACCCACTGCCAGCAAAGAATACACAGCACTGTCCATAACAAATGGACACCCATTCTCCTCATTCTGACAGCTGTATTCCCTCTCCTGGCCCTACACATGCTGGGGTGTTCTACCTGGGACTCAAAGTGCTTGCCAAATTGGTGTGGGGATCTATGCAAAGGTTATGGTAACTTTTTGCACAATCAACAGATCAAGTAACTTGACCCACGCACCTAAACTTTGGAATAAAGCCTTTGCTTGACCCTCCTCTTACCCACTTGATGTGGCATTTACTAAGCCCCTGAAACCAATTGTAGGACATCCTTTGCTATCACTAGAGGCCACAGATGTTATGATGACGCAGCAGGAAAATATTGGGTAGAGATGAAAATGCAGAAAGTTAGGAACCATAAAGTGCCTTTTGCTGCCAACTTCTCTCTTAGTGGTGCTGCTTCCGCCAAGCTCTGCAGTACAATGTCATGTGTTTCCTCCTGCATGTGTCACCCAAATGGCTGGTACTTTCAGCATGGCTATAGACCACATAGGTGATGTCAGCAGCAGATTACATTTAAAAAAAACTCAAACTGCAGAGCTCTTTCTATTTGCTGTCTGTTCAAGTGCTTGTGTACTGTATTAACACTAGCCAATGTATACTAGACACTTACACATTTACAGTACCTGAAGGCTATATTTTACATTTTGCTTTTAAAGGATAAGTTCACATTTTGGGAAAAAATAATACATGCACATATTGTTGAAGGAAAACTGTGCATTTATTATGTTTTCTCTAAGGAGCCTGGAAAGTGATGGGCGAACACCCCCTGTTTGGTTTGTGGTCAAACATTCAAACATATTGAAAGTTTGACCATGAACTTTGAACCGGGGTAATTCAGTAAGCTGTATCTTACCTCATCTGAGTATGTGGTAAGGGCACAGTTTATTGAGGGGAGTGGCAGTCGAACAGCCCGCCGAACGCCCTTACCGTTTGTGCGTTTGATGAGCACACAAACGGCCAATGTTTGAGCCAATGCACCCTTAATCAGTGGATCAGGGGTGCAATACCAGACTCTTGCAGACAAGCCCTGCAGATTTCAGCCCATACCTTCATACAAGTTGACTGCTTACAAGTTGCAGGGCTTGTGAATGAACTACGAGGCCGCTCATCAGTGACCCCACAGTCTATGCAGAACTACAAAATGTCAACCGTAAAGGATGGTTCAAGTCATTCATAGGAAACTGTGAATTAATGTCTTGGAGTGTGGGAAGAGCCCTGCATGGCTACCTTATTTTTAAATAGTGACAGTGGGCGCCATGAGAAGATGCATTTTTTTATTTCTTTAATGGAAAGTAAAAGAGGAGGCTAAGAATGCACACAAAGCATGATGCATGCATTTCTGCAGCATGCCTTTAACCAATTATTTATCTGGCTTGATTAATGTGCTTGAACACAAAAATGTCATATGTCCTATTGCACTAAGATTGTGTGCAGAAAAGTGAGCTACCCACACAGGGCCGGGACAAGGGGTGAGCGGGAGGGGTGGCTGCCCAGGATGCAATGGTTTACTATAGGGATGGGGGTGCCTTCCTTCTGTTACAAGGCTGACAGGAGTAGTGACAGCGGCAGTGATTTTGACAAGTGAGTGACTGCTAGGCGTGGGATCCCCTAAGCTTGCACATCATGAACGGGGGGCGCAGTTTGGCATCTTTGCCCTTGGCACTGGATGGCCTTGTCCCGACACTGTAGCCACATAGGGATGGGAGGGATTTCTATTTTCTACCTCAGAAAATGGACATATGTACAAGAGTCTAAATGCATAGGTGCCTAACATCTGTGAGGCACATCACTAATAAATGTTCTTGTTTTTTAGTAAAGAGTTGAAACTGTCCTTTTCAGGGTGATCAAACTTTGTAAATTTTTATGGCTATACACTATGATATTTTGACTAACAATGCAACAGATCTGATCACTGCAATAGCTGCGTAGGGTCTCTGCTAAAAAAAATTCCAAGTGTGCATATATGATGAAAAGTCTTGATTATGTATGCCACTAAGTGATTTTTTTTTCCTGCTTATTGTGCCAACATTTGTAGAAAAATCTAGCTGGATATTGGATCTTTTATAACATCTGTTTCTGTATAACCAGCCTAATTGTAACACTGTTAAGATATATTGTATTTATCCAGCTGTAGATTTTCACTGCTAACGCAAAACAGCATGTTTGATTCTGAAAGACTAGGAAATGAAAATGTATATTTTTCCAGCTACAGTATACATTTCAACAAATAAGATACTCTTATTAAAAAATCTGTCACGTATTACCCATTTGTTGTATAAGAGAAGCATATGCAAATAAAGATGATATTCAGAAAGTGTGTTGGACAATGAACGGCAGGGCATCCAGCTCTTTAGTATGTATCAATAAAGGTGAGTTTACATGGTCAAAGGCAAAAGAAGCAACCCAATAACAACTGCAAAGCCTTTTTGTAAACTAAGTTATGTAAATTGCAGAATGCCCTTACCGTCAGCAGGTATATTATTTCTTAGAAGACAGACAACTGTGTTAATCTCCTTCCTGCTTAATCCCTGTCTCTCTCTACAAATCATCATGTCGACAATTTAAACAGATTTAGATGTGACTGAAATCAAGAAAAGGGGATCTCTGGATGCTGGATGCAGGCCTTCAAGAGGTAATTTTGTTTGTGGGAGAGAAAGTAAATCTAACATATCTAACAAAAGGAGCCCTCTGGCCCAGCCCTGAGGATCAAATCCAATTCTACCAAGATACACATTAAGCCCTGTCTATCACAGCTTCGCCCTTGAAAAGACGAATAATGATGAGATTCACCTGACTTCTCCTCAGAGACACAGAAGGGACACAACAGTTAAAGAATTTACAGCACAATATCTGAACAAAAAATGTTTGCCTTGTAAAATATTTTATAGAAATGTAAAAGGCAGAGAATAATTCAAATGAAACAATGAAATTAAATTCTTATATTAGTATGAGTTTATTTCATGTTTGTAAAATATTCATTTTAAAACATGCTTCCACAATACTACCAATGAACAAAAATGGGCAGCAAAATATAATCCATAAATGCCACAGCCTACATTGGCGGCCTATTTATAAAGATATCTGTGGCTTTGTGAATTTATGTTCGCACAGTCAGGTTAAAGTGTTACTAAACCCACAACAGTAAAATCAGTCTGTATATGCAGTAAAGCATGCTTGTTATACTCACTGTGGAACCTAAGGGGTTAATCCTCTGCATTGTGTTAAAATGCTGTTTGATCCTGATTTCTCTGATCCTCCCCTTCTTCCAGTGTCTCCCTCTTATCTCCTGATAAGGCTTATCCTGTGGAGTCACTCTGCACATGCTCAGTGTGTATTGCTAGAGAGATTTTTTTTTTCCTAGGAGAGTGCATGTGATCAACACAGGGCCAATCAGCACTGTCCAGACAGAGGTCAGGGGTCCTGCTTCAGAATAAAAACTCCTCCTACAAGCTTTAACATGTGCTTGGTTGGACACTGATAGAAGTCACAAGATTCTAAGTGCTGATAAGAAAAGGCATTTAAGAGTTTATATGTACTAAAATAATTGCATATCCACGTTTTGTGTACTGTGGGAGACCAGATATAGTGAATGCAGAGTCCTGGGTTTAGTAACACTTTCTAGCTGAACCAGGTAAAAAAGAAATATGTGTCCAGTTTGTATTTCTGTTTTATTGAGTCCTGAAATGTATACAGCTTAGCTAGACAGCACAGCCATTTTGGTGAGCTGGTGTTTGTAAATATACAGTAAAGGAGTAGCAGCAGATTAATGAAATCATCCTTCATCTCACTCTGCTCTTTCCTTCAGAACAGTCCTGGTCAGCACATATGCATGCAGCACACCTAACTGTCTTGTAGTGCAGGTCCTTCCCTTTACCAAGAGAAATCCAGATATAAAAATATAATTAATGGTTTCTAAATGGGCAAGTAAATAACTGTAATAACTGGTGTTTTCATAGGTCTGGGGTTTAGCTTTATAGGGACAAAGTGGAACAATTTATTAACATTCACAAGAATCAGTAAAGCTTATGACAGTATAACTATATTATGTTATTTTGCTGACATGCTGGGTACACATGAATCAAACACGACATTCGGACAGTGTGTACTGGGGTCTGTCTGATAGAGATGGTCTAACGAAAGGACATGCTGGAAAACCAGCATCCAACTAGCAGCCAATCAGCACTGGCAGCTACTGGCTGTGATCACTGATTGGTGTGTTGTGGTGTGGGGGGCAATTCCCCTGTCAGAACACAAAAGCATTGCTTAGTTAGTACGGTGACCTGTCAGGTTTTTTTCTTAACTTAAAGCGGAGCTCCACCCAAAAGGGGAAGTTCCGCTTTAAATACTGGTCTCCCATTAAGGATTGGCACCTTTGGGGAGCGGGTACCCAAAATTGACAGGTACCCGCTCCCACTTCCACTGAGATTGCCTAGGTGATTGAAAGTGGAAGTTGTCCTCCTACCCACCTTCCCCGCAGTCTTCTGGGACATGTGACAGGTCCCAGAAGACTATGGGGCCATTCAGGAAGCACAGCACTAGTCGCGCATGCGCAGTGGGCACCCATGTGGGAAGCCACAAGCTGTCACAGCCGGGTGCCCACACTGACGACGCTGGCGCCTGGAACACCAGATGGCTGGTTCAATGAGTTGTGAGGAAGACACTGCGGGATCGAGGGACAGGTGAGTGGCTGTTTTTTAAAAGTCAGCAGCTACAGTTTTTTTAACTGCTGATTTTTATTTTTTCACAGTGCGACTGGCACTCTGCTTTGACGTGTGTACCAGGCCTTAGGCCTTGGTTGCCTTGGTTTCTGTAGACAGCTGGACTAATTTGTGAAGGGCTACAAGAAAAAAAAAAGTGCTCAATGCAAATGGGTAATACCTTATACTAAGGTACCTAACCCTAAACAAATATATACACCAAAGTGGTGCCAACTTGCACCAAAAGATGATAATAAATGATAGAAATGATCTATCATTATCATTTGGTGTAATTTGCCACCACTTTTGTGACTATAGTGCAGCCCAAAATGAGGGAGATTTTTTATCTATGGTGTCCTTTTAATTAATTTTTATTATGGTATTTGTAACAAAAATTATATGTTTTTAACTCTAATGGTTGTGATGCTCTTGATGGTACTAAGAAAATCCTGTTGCCCCAAACTTCTTCTTGTAATATTTGCAAAAGGAGTTAGGAATCTTCACTCAAATAATTATGTGACTATTCACTTTAATTATCTAACATATAAAAAGCATTTTCACCTGTCTGGGTAATCAAAGTAACAAGAACTTACTTGTCACATGACTGGATAATTGAATTGAATAGTCACACAATTTTTGAATAAAGACTCTCAAGTAGGGATGAGATTCATGTTCAGGCTGCTGTGTAATTTGCAACTTTTTAAATTAAGTTCTTCTCAATTTCTAATACAACAATCTCACAAAACCCCATGAACAGAATTTTTTCTTTACACCCAAATGAATCATTATGGATGTTCTCTACTTAAAGGCCACTCACCTCTTCTTGCTCACTTCTTTTGAAAGTATGTGTAGATCAGATTCTCATTCCTCAGGGCTTATTACATATACCTAACCTACTCTCAATTAAACTTATACTATAATCACTACTTTATATTGAATTAAATGAGCCAAACAGCTACGGTTTTGGAAGAAGATTGAGAGGACATTTGGTCCACAACAGTAAAAGCTCCAGAAATAAAGAAATAATACAAAGTGCTTTCAGTTTGGAATTACCCGTTGGTATACTAGTCTAAATCCATACCTTCTTACCCATATAATCATTTTATGGGCTGCACCCACCTATGTTACATAGTTAGTCCGGCTGAAAAAAGACAAAAGTCCATCCAGTTCAACCATAAAAAAAGAAAAAGTTATAATCCTATACCCACAGTTGACCCAGAGGAAGGTAAAAGAACACCCAGCAAAGCATGATCCAATTTGCTCCTGCTGGGAAAAAATTCCTTCCTGATCCCCTGAGAGGCAATCAGATATTTCCTGGATCAACTATACCTATAAATGTTAGTATCCAGTTATATTATGTGTATCTAGGAAATAATCCAGGCCTTTTTTAAAACAATCCACTGAGCTGGCCAGAACTAACTCTTGAGGGAGCCTATTCCACATTCTCACAGCTCTTACTGTGAAGAAACCTTTCCGTATTTAGAGATTAAATATTTTTTCCTCCAGACGTAAAGAGTGTCCCCTTTTCCTCTGTGATGACCTCAGGGTGAATAGCTCTACACCGAGTTCACTATATGAACCACTGATGTATTTATACATGTTGATCATGTCTCCCCTTAATCTCCTCTTCTCAAGAGAGAATAAATTCAGTTCCTCTAATCTTTTCTCATAGCTGAGCTCCTCCAGGCCTCTTATCAGTTTAGTTGCCCTTCTCTGTACTTTCTCCAGTTCCCCAATGTTCTTTTTGTGAATCGGTGCCCAAAACTGAACTGCATATTCCAGATGAGGTTTTACTAATGATTTGTACAGGGATAATATGATATCTCTCTCTCTCTGGAGTCTATACCTCTATGTCTATGTTAGTGTCTATGGCTTGTATTTGGTGGACATATCTGAAGGTGAAACGACTTTGGATTTGGGTATATACCTTTTAAGAATCTGTTTAAACACTAACAAACTTTGATCTCCTATATCTTCATGACCAGCAACCAAACTAAAAAGCAGTCATGGAAAACACCTGCCCTTAATTGTAATTTAAAACATAGAATCATGGACACTATGGTGAATGAGAAATTAATGTCATCTTAAATTACACCCACAAGAAAGTTTTGAAAATTTAGCAACACTGGGTGACCCATTGCGGCCCTCAGGGCTTTGATGCCCTTCTCTTGACATCTTATCTTAAATTAATTGGAAAATGGATGGTATTTTTCGCATCTTTAACTTTTTTCTCTTCTACCTCCTCTTTTCTTTCATACATTTTTCACATTTTCGTATCTTTACTTGGTCCCTGTACCCTGCCCTATTTCAAGATCCTTCTTCCTGTCCCACTTTCCTCCTCCTCTCTCCCCTTTTTTATACTTATTTTCCCCTTACATTGTGTGACATGGTGATATGCTGTTGCAGACATCGGCCCAGGAGGAAGCCATACTGTAGATACTTTAGTCATGGTAGACCTGGAGAATCCTATGAGATTTTTGAAACTATGACATATGTGCTCCTACTGTATAACAATTGTCTTTGTAGTTTTGTTTTATATCTTCTATAACACGTATTATCCATTATATGGCTGGAACCTTTGTTTTCATGTCAATTCCCCCTGAACACTGATTGTATGTTTCCTATGTGAAAACCAATACAACTTTGTAAAAGAAGTTCTTCTTTAAGGTAGGTTCAGACAAAGTATTAGCATTATGTGCATATTCAGGTTAATTTATTTATTTCCTCCTTTATGTTGTTCCTTTAGGTTTATGTGAGACTCTCACTCAATTCATGGTAATTAAGGAGTATTATGTGGATACAAGGACTGCAGACTGTACAGTGTATACAGCATGTAGGCTTAGAATCTATTAAAGCTACGCACGATTGAGCTATGACCATTATAGCCTTGGCAAGCTTTTAATGTCGCATGTCTTCTCCATTCCGAAATGTCCCTTTTTCTCAGGTAAAAAAGTTGGAAAGTATATATTTTCTACAAAAAGTGAAGTTATTTCACTTAATACAGAGGTTCGTTTTGACAATATAGCTTGCTGTTATATTCACAGGTATTGAAAAAATATTCCCAAACTCAGTTTACTAAAAGCTGCACTTAATATGCTGAAAAAATAAAGAGGTTGAACAATGGCCACCACATATTTTTGTCACTACAGGTTGCTTTTCAACAAGAAGCGTGTTAAACTGTAATGTGCCAAAGATCCCAGGCATGAGGACAGCACAGTAAAAAGCATAACCATGGTCACCTCACCAATAGCTATTTTTTTTAAAAGACTGTAATGACCCTGAACCCATCCTGAGGCGAAAAATTAACCCATTCTCATCCATCTAGCACTTTTTCTTCCTGTTTTACCTTGTAAAGCATGTTTTACTTACCTCAGTCTGCAGCCTGGGTCCTTTGCCAGTTCCATTAATGGGTGCAGGGGAGCAGTAATCCAGAGATGTAAATATGCTTATGCCAGCCAGTCCCCGCCAGTCCCCTTATGCTGACATCACTATTGAGACTCCTCTTCTGGATTCTGAAAGGACCACGTCAATGGACAGCCAAAAGAGGTGTCCATGTCATGCAGGCAGTTATGTGAACATTCAAAAAAGGACCCCATCTCCCATACACAAGAGAAGAAAGAAGACTCAGGACAGGAGCATCATGTGACAGCAGATTTAGGTGAGTGCAAATGGCATTCATTTTATTTTCTTCAATGCCAGCATGTGGAGGAGGGGGCAGGCATGGGGGGATGATAGGGGGAACCCAGAGATCAGAATTTAAATATTTTTTTAAATATAGTACACAGCAAGAAGTGCCTGCAAATATCACAGTATGCCTACAGTGACACAAATCATTAAAATAAACATTTAGAATAAGGAAGATTTTACAGCACTTGAAGCCAAATATCCGCAACACAATAAAAATGCCCTCAACTTTAAATCTCAGTCTCTGAGACTGATTGATGGCCTGCGCTTTCTGCAGTATTCCAGAGAAGAAGATAAGCCTATGACTTTGTAGGAAGAGGCAAACATTAAATTAAATAGCACTTATGCTTATTCAATTAAATTTGCAAATTCAACATTCAGTAAGGAAGATATTTAAAACATACATCATGCAATATCTATGTAAAAAAAAGTATATTTTTCTTTTTCATGTGATCTAATGACTGCAAATGATCCTCCTAATTCACATCCTGCTGTGAGCTCGCTTTATTGTCAGTGCAGATTCCTGTTTGTCATTATAATATATATGGACATTTTAATTCACATGAGAGCCTGCTTCACATATTCCCCATCTGTGATAAAGTGTCCATCAGTGAGAGAGAAATCTGCACAGTCCCTTGTGAGTACAAGAACAGATTTATTATTAAGCATGAATTCTGAAATGTAATTAACCATTTTAGCACATTTAAAATGCTATGGCTAGGTTTGTTTTGCTTTCTATGTTTCAGGTCAGCTGAAATGAATGCATGGAAAAGTATGAAATAGAATATAAGGCGACATACATTTACAAATAATATCCATGTATTTGTTTTTGTGTAAATAGACAGAAAGCTGCATATGGCACAACTTACTGATGGGACTTTGGAGGTCTCTGTTTCTCAGCGGAGCAAGCAGACGGTGCTGGTGCCCCTGTACTACAGGAATGTAAAACAACTTCCCTGGATCATTATATGAGCACTGCTGCTATCCCTGTGGGTGAAATGAACCCAGGGATGGATCACACAGCAAGAACACCTGTGCTATTTTACAATTTTAATCACTACCATTTTTCCAAGATTGTTTCTTAAATTAAAAATCCAGTGTCCCAGATTTATCAAGTTGTAAAATGGCCTTGGATTCAAAAATAGCTATGTGAAGACTGTATAATAGAACTATTTTTGAATGCAAGGCTGTGTTGCTACTTAACTATTCTAAAGGTCTGAGTTAATAGGACCACAAATCATTAATAACCCTTTTTTATTTCATTATTTATTTTATTCTTTACATTTCTAATATAATTAAAAAGGACCAACCACCTCTGTACCACATCCAGAATGATAAAAATCCAACAAAAGACAGTGATTAATTTGACTTTACTTGTACAAATGAGATTCTGCTTCACATTAAAAAATGATACATGCCCCTCAGGGGATCTCCTGTGTGATCGTTAGATACTGTTAGACATGCTATGTCCACTGTACAATGTGTTTATCTCTTATCCATTATATGCCGAGCCATATGTGTGCTTTAAGACCTCATTGTATACTGCCACAATGCTAAGGTGTCTATCTTGGTTGTTCTAATCTACTGTACAGACTTCCCTCTGTTTTGTAAATTTTTGCAAACAACTTTAATAAACATTACTTGATTAAAAAGAATTTATTTCATCTTATAAAATACAAACATGATCTTAAAATTGTGTATAACCTTTTCTTTAGCAGATTCTCCTTATGACTATCTGAGTATACTGTCACGTACCATACATAATCCTAGCCTAATTGGTGAGATGTGCAATAGACAAATATCCTATGGTCTGATGGATGGGGGATAACCTTAAGTCAATGTGTTTCTCATAAAGCTTGTTCAGGAGCAACTGAGGACCAGTTGAGGAGATACTAATAATTGCTAAACATAGAAAAACATCTTATTAAAATAAAATAGACACAAGTTGATAATTGCAACATAAACAATAAGACATGCATCATATTGTATCCAATAACAGGCATACCAGTGTGTAAAGGTTATTTGCCCCTTTGCAGGGTAAAGATGGCAATCACCCATGGACATCCTGTGTTCCACGTCCTCCCTTTATACCCTTGTCATGCTGTTGTCATGTGCATGGCATGTGATGTCACATGTGACACAGATGCCTCCCCCCTCAAATACGCAAAGCCAGCCAGAATGCCATCAGTCAGATGAAACAACCGGACAGACCAATCCCTTGTCCAACCCATATCCACCAACCAATAAAATGGTGCATAAGAACATTCAGGAGGCATGGTTACTTCATATGCAGACAAGAAAGGGACAGAATTAAAACCACACACATCCCCCAATGACAGGGGCTCATGGTTTTGCTTTAAATTAACATATTTGCAAACTGGTATAGATAACCTCCCACCCTCCACCAAACATAGATGATCTTGTTTCCTTCGTCAAACTTGTTATTAGGTTTTTCCTACGTAATTGGCCTCACATATACAGAACATCAAGTATACCACCCCAGTAGTAAGACAATCCACATAGTTTTTAGATCTATACTGTTTCCCATTTGGCAGATGTGTTAAGATCCCTTTCTCTATCCAAAGGCAGGAGAGACATATTCCACATCTGTACGTGCCTTTCTGCTGAGAAGGATGTACCATCTCTTTGACTTCGTAGTGACTGAGTGCACTAACCTATCTTTAATAGAAGCACTGTAAACCACTACATTTATTGACAACTCTACTACTTGTAAGAAAGTACCACTTTTGTCTAGAGTTGACTGTACCTATTGGTAACAGGACAAGTAACGGTGATAACTTTTACCATTTTTTTTTTGTTTATAGAAAGTTTTTTTATTGTATAAGAGAATTTCCTGTTTTTGTTTTTCATGTTTACTAAGATTTTTTAGGAATTTTTTACTATAACCACATTGTAAAAATCAAAACTAACAGAAAATATGGTGCACAAAGTAAAGTATTTTATTTCAGACAATCAAATTTTACTTTTCACTAGGAAAGCAGCCTGTGCAATAAAAAGATGAATTTTTATGGGTTGCTATGGGCTACTTTACCATATTTGCTGGGTAACCTATGTAAGTATTAAGTATTTTCAAGCTGCCATTATTGTATTCTATGTGTTATTATATTATTGCTCTTTGCATGATGTTGTTTATCCCCACTAACATTGTTGACTGCATCTATACTATAATCCACTGTCAGTGCAGCATGACCACCTCACTGTTTGCTATAACATGCTACATGCTGCATTATTACACTTCAATGGGTGACCAATTGTGCATCAGGCCTTTCACGATCCTTACAACATCCCCCATGTAAACAGAGGAGGTCAGTGAATGGAAATACATTGACTTCTCACCACTCTCCATCCTGAATTGGTCATCAGCCCCCAGAGGCTCACAGAGGAGCCCACTGAGCACTAGAGCTGGAGGGAGAAAAAGGGGTTAGACAAAAAATGGAAACAGTACATGATTTGCAGGTGTAAAAGTGATGTAACATACTT
The DNA here is from genome assembly GCF_062004578.1 of Staurois parvus. Classification (NCBI taxonomy): domain Eukaryota; kingdom Metazoa; phylum Chordata; class Amphibia; order Anura; family Ranidae; genus Staurois; species Staurois parvus. The sequence goes on along the minus strand of NW_028317815.1, from coordinate 6,532,517 downwards.
TTGCTTCCACTGTGTGATGAGACACCTAGCTAACAGGTGGGAAGCCTCACTTTTGTCATTCACTGCATGCACTGCTAGTAATACGTTAGTAAAGCTAGTAAAATGTTGTCAGAACATCTTTTTTCCACTTGAGAAACATTGCTGGGCTGCGTCCTATGCTATCACACACTGTAGTTGAAAACCTGATCCATACTATTGTGTTCTCCTGACTTGACTATTGCAATGTTCTACTCGCTGCTGTACCTAAATCCAATATTAACTGACTACAATATGTACAAAATTCTGCAGCCAGAATCCTCACTAGGTCTGGTACAAGGGATCATATTACCCCTATCCTTCCACTGGCTACCCATCAGGTTTTGCATAGATGTTAGAATCCTCTTGCTTACCTATAAGGCTCTTCATGGCTTGGCACCCCATTATCTGTGTGAAATTTTAGAAAACTATCCCCCCCCCTCGTAACTTCCGCTCCTCAAATTCTGGTCTTCTATGTGTCCCCCCCTACTCACCTACACTCAGTGGGAGACAGAGCCTTCTTCTCCTATGCTCCAAAACTCTGGAACTCACTTCCAAAGAACATCAGAGAGTTATCTTATCTATACTCATTCAAATCAAATCTAAAAAAAATGTAAAAATTAAATTTCATCATAAATTTAGGCCAAAATGTATTCTGTTACATGTCTTTGCTAACAAAAGTCCGAATACATGTAAATTAATTGTTTTACATGAACGTTATAGTGTCTACAAATGGCGGTATATATACTGGAATTTTTTTTTTATACTAGTAATGGTGTCAATCAGCGACTTATAGCGGGACTGTGGCGGGCATTCTGACACTGGGGGAACTGACTATCTGCCACTGACATCCCCTGTGACACTAATACAGTGATCAGTGCTAATAAAAAGCACTGACACTGTACTAATGACACGGGGCAGGAAAGGGTTAACATCTGGGGCGATCAAAGAGTTAACTGGGTGCTGTGTGCTTTATACTATGTGTGCTGTGTGTGTTTTACTATGTAAGCATGCTGCTTTATTTTGCTCTGCTATGCAGAGCAATACAAAACAGCATGCTGATGCTGATAGGGGAGAGATCTGTTTACATGCAGACCTCTCTCCTGTCAGTGTTCCTTGGCGATCTCTGGGTGCCGGTAGGGAATCTCCAGCCAGGACCCGGTGATCGACAGCTGTAGCCGCCAATGACGGTGTTGGTAGAGCAGCACGCGTGCATGCCCCTACCCAGAAATGCAAAATCATATATATAAATATATATATACTGTGTTTATATATATATATAATCATATATATATATAATCATATATATATATATGATTTTGCACAGCCCTGCTGCCCTGTAGGAGCAGTTCTGCTATAGGGCGGTCAGGAAATGGTTAAAGGTGCTATGTAAAATAAATATTATTATTATTATAATACTGAGTTATGTCAAAGCTTACTGAGCTTCAAAGAGGGCAAATTGTTGGTGCCTCTGTGACTTAGCTAGTGCCTCTGTGACTGAAGTTGCCAATTTATTTGCCGTGTCACGAGGTACAGTATTATAGGTTATTACGTCATACACAGTTTCTGGGAAAACATCAGCTGATAAGCATAAGCGCAGTCGACAAGGTCAACTAACCAAAAGAGACAAAAGGACATTGTGCAGGATTGTGACAAGGAATAAGAAAACAACTGGTGCAAAAGTGACTGCAGAGCTCAATCTCAGTCCCGAGATGACTGTGCATTCTGAGCCTCTCCTACTGTTGCTTGATTATCCCTCCATCACTCATCAGATTACCAGTCATCATGAGGAAGCAAAGCTCTGCTTCTACAAGATGGCCACTTTCACACAGAGACATTGTGCAGAACAAGGCACAATAAGTCAATAATAAGGAAAATATCGGTTGCAGGGAGACCATGGGCAATATTGGTGACTAGTCTTCATCTTTTTTGGGGGGCACAGCTTCTTTAGTTTATGTCCATTTCAGGAAACTTGTAAGAGAGAATTAATGCTGCCATTGATTATATCTTTTTCTGGCAAAACTAGTTGCTTAGCTGTCACACTGATCCAATAGACTTAGTGCTTTCTAAATCAATAACACCCAACAGATTATTAAGTTCTGATTTCAGTGTGACTTCACTAGCTGCATGGTTTTCCAGATCAGTGACAGGGAATATTTAAAATATAGTAAGAAAGACAACTAGGAGACCAGAAATGAGCCTAAACATTTCTTAAAAACAAGTACAAGTTTTCTTTTGGTCTACCTCCTTAGGTCTGAATGGACAGAATACTACACTGGATTTACCTACAGGGAATGCAGTTTTCTACAGCATGAAAACCAGACAGCTGTTAAGGGAAGCCTGCGTGTTAAAGCTGAATTTTGGGCAGATGTAAAAAACACAGACTTGTATAGCTTTTTACATTGCAAATAGTATAAGAACATGAATTTTACTGGGTATCAGCCTCTTGCAATCCTATGTGCAACAACATTCAGACTGGGAAAGAGGGGGAGGGGGCATTACCAGTCATGTATTCTGCTTTTGCTGGAGTATACCTTTATAATTTGGAGCAGGGAGAATCTGATATACTAAGCATATTATATCAGTTTTCTGGTAAAATAAAAAGTTTATTATAAGCAAAGAAAGAAAGAAGCTGCAAATTAGGTACAGAGTACAAAGCAGCATGTTTCCGTTAAGTTAGGATTATATATTCATATAAATAAAATATATATTTTTTGTTTGTTTAAATATTGTATAGCTTTGTTGAAAGATTTATATTTCAATTGTAAGGGATAAACTTGGCATGTCTGCTTCCATCTTTTTCCATCTTTCCAGAAATGGAATCATGTCATGTATTGATTGCACAATAACATTCCATCTACATCTTGCAATAAAATACCATTATCCGTTTTGATAAAACACCTGGCATCCTCAGCTCTTTTTTTCCCAAGATGTCAAGACACTACTTTGAATAAAGTTCAGACTGCAAAATCATTACTGAAAGATAGTTGCAGACTTTGGAGTGTTTTTTATTAACAAAAAATAATTTGTACTCTTAATATTAGCAAGTCTCTCCCTTTTGGGTTCTGACCTAGGGATAATCCAACCATTTACTTTAACTTCTTGATTATCCATTATATAGTGTTTCTATCACTTTTAGTAATCAGTTTGTCAGTTACGGTATATTTGAAGACCCAACGTTTAGAAATAAAGTACCCAGAGATGACCATTAGCTCTCTAGTCTAAAAATGTATGACATTACAGTGCTTGCTTTTGATGCTCTTGATACCATAAGTCAGGGTTTCTCAACCAGGGTTCCTCCAGAAGTTGCTAAGGGTTTCCTGAGCAAGTACTCATTTTTGCCTCTTAACCAATTCAATACCGGGCAATTTTACACCTTCCTGCCCAGGCCATTTTTCAGGTTTCAGCGCTCTCACACTTTGAATGACAATTGCGCAGTTATACAACATTGTACCCAAACAAACATTTTATCATTTTCTTCACACAACTAGAGCTTTCTTTTGGTGGTATTTAATCATCGCTGGGGTTTTTATTTTTTGCAAAATTAACAAAAAAGACTGAAAATTTTGAAAAAAAAAAAACGTTTTTCTTTGTTTCTGTTGTAAAAGTTTGCAAATAAATAATTGTTCTTCATAAATTTAGGCCGAGATGTATTCTGGTACATGTCTTTGGTGAAAATAACCCAAATTAGGATGTATTTTTTAGTTTGTAGGAAAGTTATAGAGTTCACAAACTATGGTATAGATCTGAATATTGATCAATCCTGAAGTACTGACAGCCAATCTAATTTCTTGAGGTCCAAGAATGTCAGAATAGTACAGATATCCCCCAAATGACTTTTGCAAAGTAGACAGCCTGATGTACTTCATAAGAGGCATGGCAAGTTTTTTGAAGTTGTATTTTTTTTGTCATAATTTTTCGGAAAATGAAAAAATAAAAAAAATTATTTTCACTATTTTTTTTTACATACTGTCACCAGTGCAGTACAGTGTCATCGTATAACTGGCATGGCGGTGATCAGGGACACTGACTGGTGACAGTGTGAAAAAAAAATATATTATATATATATATTTTTTTTTTTTTAATTTGTTTTCTTTTTTTTACACAATTTGCTTATAGCAAAGAATTACTTTGCTATAAGCAAGCATTTACCTGAATGACATCGATTCATTCAGGGGTTTTTTTTTTTTGTGCTTAGCTGTGATTTGGCCACAGTTAATCACATGACATGTGCATGTGATTAGCTGTGACCATTCACAGCTAGACACTAGTATACAATGGATGGCATGAATGAAGCCATCCATTGTATACAACTGTCATGTGACCTGCTGTGATTAGTCACAGCAGGTCACATGGTACCGGCAACGGGGGCGGTACTCAGATCTGTCATCGGCCGTGTCCGAGGTACACGGCCGGTGACAGATTGCGCCGCTGCGTGGCTCTGCAAGTGCGTGAACTGCGCAGGTGCCGGAAAGCTAATACATTTTTACGGATGCCATTTGGCCATAGGCCGGGCGTCAAATGGTTAAATAAGTTCCCATTGACACCATTGATCTTTTTTAACTATCTGTAAAAGGTAAAAGCTTCACAATGACCACAAGTGAAAGGAGCATTCTTCCCACTGGCCATCACAGTAATGTATCATGAGTTGTAGATAGGGTAATTTTTAGCAGGGGTTCCCTAAGAATGGACTTGCATTTTTTGTCATGCAGAAAATGCATAGCAAAATGCGCCCCTGCTAACCCATGTTTGGTGTGCCATTAAGAAATAATGGAACTGCAAGTGTGCTGCACTTTTTACCACATTGTCTGCCTGCTTGCAGAAATGTTCATTTCTGCCCCCGTTTTTGCAATGCCCAGGTGTGAACAGGGCCTTAGCTCTGAGCCAGGAGCTTTATTACACATGTGTTGCCAAAAAATAACACTGTATTTGGAATGCCATTCAGGATAAATGGCACCCAAACATGCGTTGCACATTTCGCACCAATTTGGAATCTCATGCAGAATTAAACCGATTCCCAATCGGCCAAATGTGAATGGGGGCCTTGGACCAGTAAAGTAGTAAAAAAACAAACAAAAAACAAGCTCTTCTTTACAGCATGCCCCTGAGTGAGTCTGCACGGCCATTGATGTGTTTCAGGAAAACACCCCTTCATTAACACTCTGATGAAGGGTTTCTTTTTTTGCTGTATTCTGCTGAAGTTTGGATGTAGGAGGGGTTGTTCCTCCCTAATGTCAGCTGCTGAAAAGAATTTCTTAGAGACTTTTCCAGTTATACTTGTCCTGACCATGATCTTGGTGCCGGCAACTAAGCCTTTGCATTCAGGAGTCTTTGTAAATACAATACATGCTATTTATTCTTGTCCTTTATATATATAATTAGATCTGCACTATTCAGTTTTGCTTCACCATTCATACTTTTGCGTACCCTTGGATAGTGCTATGGGCTGCAAATTTTAGCTTAAGGCAATAGATCTACTATATAGGTTTGGATTATAACAGTGGCTAAGGTCCATCTGAGGAGTCTAGTAGTGAGTGTTTTTTATTCATTTTTATTTGGTTAGATTTGCCTATCATTCTGATGATCAGCTGCCTAAGAATGGCTTAAAACTTGGCCCCATTCTGACGCATGCAATGATTTCTGAGGAAAGGGAAGAAATGTGACACAAAACTGAATCAAATTCATCACATTTGTACCTTAATCAACAAAGGTAATGGAATGAAGGCAGACTTTGTTGTTCCAGACACTCAATTACCCTGGAACTATTTCACTTGACAATGCATATATTGGGAATGATTATGAATTATGTCTAACCATAAAAAACTCCATTCAGTGGGTGTAGAAAAATGTAAGATTAAGATTCTCCGTTGTTTGCAGCTGGTGTGCACCAAACTTCACTGCTTAAGTAAAATACATCTCACCCTTGGGGATGTGTGCATGTCATATGAAAAAGTCTCCAAGGCTTTGCATGAATGATCAGTAGCTTTTATGTACCTGACGTGACGTGTATGATGTCAATTCCTGATCTGGAGCCCAGGGAAGCAGCTGATGGAATATGATCTGTGTTCCATCAGCTGCAGTGGAGTACAAGGGAAACATCCAGGGTCTAATAGACCCCGGATGTCTCAAAAAGAGAACCTATCAAATATATTCTATCATATGCTATCACATAGGGGACTAGTGGTCCCCTATGTGATAGCAATAAAAGTTATGTAATAAAAAATGTTTTCAAAGTTTTAAGCATTACAGAGACACATAAAAAATACAAAAAAGCTAAACAAAATTTTAGAGCCCACCCCCCTCACATACAAAAACGCATGCGTTAGGGCGCCTACATAGAAAAAAATGTTACATATCAGTGCGCACGTTGGAGTGAGAGAAATAATTTTAGCAGCAGAGCTCCTGCATAACACTAAACTGATGACCTGTAGGGGCTTATAAAGCGTTTACTATGAAAATATATAGGGTAGGTTTTTTGCCATCTCACAGATGCACAGTATTTTAATGTTTGATATGTTAGATATCTATTTTCTCAGCACAACCTCATTTTTTATATTTTACCTGAAATTGGATAATAAATTGCATTTATATGCCCAAAAATTAACCTTAGTGTGCTTTTTTACTGACATTTTGCATTTCTTAAATCATTGTGCTATTGTGGAACGTAAAAACTTTAAATGACCAAAATTGTATTCTCTAGGGCAGGGGTCTCCAAACTTTCTAAACAAAGGGCCAGTTTATTGTCCTTCAAAATTTAGGGGGCCAGTAGAAAAGAGGAATAGAAAAGGTCCCGATGTCAGTAGGTGAGAACAATGCCCATCATTGGTGTCAGTGGGAGGAATTGTGCCCCATTGTGGATGTCATTGAGAGGAATTGTGCCCCATCATTGGTTCCATTGATGGTGTCATTGGGAGAAATCGTGTCCCTTCATTGGTGTCGGGGGGATTATGCCCCATTGTTGGTATCAGTGGATGAAGTAGTGCCCCAAGGGCCAGGTAAAAGCAAGCAAAGGGCCGCATTTGACCATTGCTCTAGGGAAGGGGTGTCAAACTGGCGGCCCTCCAGCTGTTGCAAAGCTACAAGTCCCATCATGCCTCTGCCTTTGGGAGTCATGCTTGTAACTGTCAATCTTGCAATGCCTCATGGGACTTGTAGTTTGGCAACAGCTGGAGGGTTGCCAGTTTGAGACCTGTGCTCTAGGGTGTCCCCTTTCAAGAAAATATATAATGTTTTGGGGGTTTTAAGTAATCTTCAGGCGTAAAATATTTTAAAACATGTAAACAAAAAATGTACAATATTTAAAAAATGACGTTTAGGTGGCTAAAATGCTAATCTTCCATTCCCTAATGCTGCCCTCGCTCTTTTATCGGGCATATTGCGGAAGTTTAAGTTTGCCTCACCAGCCAGATGTCTGTAACCAGTGATGGCAAGTGGGGAATGCATAACTCCCCCCACATTACACAGTGCTGTTGTGGAAGGAAAGCAGTGGTGGGAGCATGTTGCTGGTGGGGAGTTGGCGGCAAAATGCTCCTTCTCCTTTGACAAAAATCTATGCACCGACCCTGTCAAAGGTGCATGTTGACCTAAGAATATGGATGGTAAAAGCCTAGGTATACATATAATGGAGAGAATGGACTATGTTTTATTTGCATTAAACCAAGTCCTAAATCTAAGCCTATAAAAAATGTTAGTCCTAGAACAAATATTAATTTGCCTAAGCATGAATGTAACCCTGTCTCTAATCTGCATTATAAATATTCAAATATTGTCTCAATACTGTTAAAAATATAAGCATCTTAACAAATATAGAGAAATTATTTAGGTCTAAAGAAGGCTTCATAAATAAATGTTTCTATGACATTTATGATAAAAGAAACCTTATATACCCTAGAAAAAGCATGCAGCATAAATAAATGTTCTATGTTAAGTCTGCACCAATTTTCATTCTAAGCTAATTGAGGTCATTTCAGAAGCTGTATATCCCAAAAGATATGAATAATCCTGCATGGACTGGATCATAGCATGATTTTGAAATAAATGTATTTTTGGAGAACTACTATGACAGCCCATGGGACTGAGTTCATATTACAATGACAAGACTTCATACGTGGTTGTTACCGGGGAGCCAACTGTTTACTTTATAATGCATAAAAAAGGTGTACATGCTTTTAAAAATGAAAGCTTAATTTTATTTATAGAGCTGTTGCCTGTAGTTAATGATATTATATCAAAATATCATTACCAGCGGTGGTATTAAATCATCACTATGTATGAGCAGTTGTGTATGTTGTACATTTTCAGAATACAATATTATTGGAAAATTACTAAAAATCCAGCAGATTTGTATTTCAGCAGGAGGAGTTTGTTGGTTTTTTGCAGTCCTTAGTGTATGCTGCTTTTACTGGTTCTGGCCTGCAGTGATGTAGAGATGCCCTGACATTCTCTCTACATAAGAAGTGATGCCCTTACATTCCCTTTACATAAGAAGCGATGCCCTTACATTCCCTTTACATAGATAGGATGAGAGGTAACACCCCCTTGTGACTGCTAATTCTTTATATTTTAGTACTGTACATATTCTTGAAACAATTGTGGGGATTCACTGCCCTCTACTGTCAACTGCTAGTATCACACTGTAAAAAAAATTATGTGTGTCACTTCCTGACTCGTGGGTTGTTGGGAAAATCCTGAAAGGAGGAAGTGGAGAAAGAGAAGATCTCAGACACATGTCCTGTCCATACTGCTAATACCAGATCAGAAGAGACGATTGTTGCCAGATAACTAGGACTGCATTCCAGCCTGATTGGGGAATGAGTGGAGAGTCTCCTCATCTCCACAGATCTTGTCTTCATGTCTCCAACACAAAGACAGATGCTTCATCATCCTCAGGGGACTCTGCAATGGGACTTTGCTGCAACATTCATCTGGAAGAATCTCTATAAGTATATATATACACAGGTATGTGCACAATTCAACCAATATCTGTTTGTACATTGAATGTATGTATTGTTGTTAATCTCTTCCTATATAACGCTTGTATTTTTTCTATACTGTACTGGCATCTATATGTTTGTGGTTAATGTTATATGCTGGTTGCAGTAGTTCTGCTTCCAATTACTTTGATTAGATTACTGTTAATTTCCCAGGAAGGGAATTACCTCTTTTCAGAATGGCCTTGTCCTGGCTGGAGGCACTGCCAACTTTATTATCAAACCAGTTTTTCCATTTAGCAAAGGTTCTGTATCTTTTATTGGTTTCTTTTTTTATTTTCTAAAATAATGATATTAGTGGTTAATGTCTAACATCTTTGCTCCTTGCTGGACGTCCTCATTTTTCATTTGACTACAGTACATTTCGGAATTTCTAATAAGCACATTCATGTTTATGTTCTTTTCTTTTCCTCTAGGTTATATGAACTATCTGGGTTTTTTTTTTTATTGATTCTGCTTGTTTTTTAACCTCTAGCATATTTATATGTCTTATGCATACACCTGCGTTAAGTTCAATCTCAACAGTGGTATTTTCTGTTCAGGAGTTATCTGTTTGGATTATTTTAATTGATTACCTGCTTTTTCCACTCATATTTGTATGGGAAGCAGTTATTATGTAATATTAATTTAGTGTGTTACCGGCTGTGCTATGACTAAGGCTGTATACCTAAAATGTGTTAGCCAATTTTAACTGACTTTCACATGTAGCTAATAAAGATTCATGTTTATGGATGACACCAAATTTCTGGCACTATTTTCCTGAAATGACCATTTGGAAGAATGTGTAGATACTCCAGCCTGAGCACCAGTGATTCCAGTCCAGCAGTCCATGGACTTGAGCACTGCCTTGCTGTATTTGCTGCTAGTTTCTCATTCATATGCACTCCATAGGACAAAGCTATGATTGAAGTAAAGTAATTGCTAGTTGGCAATTGAACAGTCTGAACAGCCATCTGATATATTTTAAATGGCTATGGGGGTAAATCCAGTTTTTCCTGATAAGGGATGTGTGGTCTCTGATCAAATTCTACTGAGCACAGAGGATTGGAGGTCTAAACTTGCACAGGTGTATACTAAAGAACCAGGTATGTTCTCAGTTGAGTAAAAAATAAAAATAAAAAAAGTGTTCAAAAATCAACTCGCCAGCCAGCTTGCCGACAACCAAATTAACCTTTCTAACAGTATGCGTTCAAAAACAGGGGTTTAGTTAGCACACATTTGCAAATACATCCATAAGCCACAGAGCCACATCTCGGCACCCTGATATTCTGTGGTCCTAACTCTACAAATTTGAGTCCCCATAGTAGAGGCACATGTATTTAATGGATAGACCTAGAGCAGGTGCTCATCAGGGAGCCCACCCCTCTTGAAGGCACAGGAGCACAAAGAACATCCAGCATATAGCACAATGGCAGCCAAGGTGCCCAGTGCACCCACCCACCTAAAAACTACAGTAAATGAAAACATGGCACCTGCCCAGGTCTATAACTGGCTTATGAAGCAAGGACTACGAGAACAGGGCAACGCATGTCAGTAAAAAATAAAAAAAGTGTTCAAAAATCAACTCGCCAGCCAGCTTGCCAACAACCAAATTAACCTGTCTAACAGTATGCGTTTAAAAACAGGGGTTTAGTTAGCACACATTTGCAAATACATACGTAAGCCACAGAGCCACATCACGGCACTCTGATATTCTTTGGTCCTAACTCTACAAATTTGAGTCCCCATACTAGAGGCACATGTATTTAATGGATAGACCTAGGGCAGGTGCTCATCATGTTCTCAGTTGAGACTCTTTAGAAAACTGTTTTTGATAAATTAAATCTTCATAAAGATTCATGTTAATGGATGATACCAAATGCCGGAACTATTTTGCTGAAAGGACAATTTGAAACTGCCTTTCTGTATTTGCTGGTTCTCTGCAGGCTTATAAAATGACATCATTTATTCTATTATTAAAAAGAAAAATGTTTAATTTGCTGAATCATAACAGCAAATACAAAAGAAGAGAAAGTATTATAACAACAACTCCCAATCTTTTTTTAGGGCAACTTTTAGACAGACCCCTCCATCTCCATGAGAGTAATATTGATATTCCAGCTGGCAACCTAAAATTTATGGAAGAGTCCTGGTTTGCAACCATGTAGATTGTGTGACACATTTTGTGAAACAAGTTCACTTTTTCAGACACTGACGCAAAAGAATTAAATCTTCTTATAAATTATGTATAATAGAAAAAGTCTTGTATCTCTTCTCTTAAACGCACCTCAATTTTCCATGGCTAGACTGATGGTATACATTTTTAGGGGAAAAGGCTCCCCTCATGAAAGAAGAGCCTGAGTGGTAAGGTCGGGGGTTCCTAAGGAAGACATATTTTGTTTTTTATTTGAAATGGTAAGGCAAAAATAATACCAAGATTGTATAGGAAATGGCACCGTGAATGGTGGTAGCAATCCTATACAAGCCCAACTAAAAACATTATCACACTGAGAACAGCCATTTCTTCACACAGTTTTGAGATGCAGAGCTTTGCAGCAGGGGGAAGTGTGATGAGTGATTTATCACATCACAAGGCTACCTTTTTTTTTTACAGAACTGTATATGAAGTATGCAAAGTGTCACTTCATGTATGTCACTGAACAGCAGAGTAGTGTGTTGCACTTGCTGTATGTTGACATGCGGGACCATGCAGAGCGGTGCAATATTACGCAAACATGTTGCGTAGTATCGCACAGCTCTGGAATGCAGAAAAACACTGCATATAGTGTGTATAGGTCCTTAACCAGCTTGTCATTAGCAGGTTAAAGCAATAGTTGGTAGATAGAAATGTTACAAAAAATATGTCTCAGTTTATTATAATAAACAAACCAGAAATATAAAGTGCACAAGACTCTTATTTGGCCCCTGTTCATTTACATCAAATTTACATAACAGAATAATAGTTTTTCTGTTAGCTAATCTAAATTTTCACTTCCCAGGACAATTTTTTTATTTAAGCTTACCGGTGCTCATGCGAGGGGCGTTCAAGTCAAACCAGGACTTTTAATTTTACAGGTATAGAAAGGGATGCTAGCGTAGTGGTACTACACGCAGTAGTAAGTGTGTCCTATTACTGATAGGCAGAGCACATGTCGCAGGCCATTCAAGAGACCATTAATCAAGATGGCAGACAGCAATGTTAGTGTATGCATGGAACAGCGTGTGGTGATGAAGTTTCTTGTGAATGAGAGCGTAAAACCTGCAAATATCTGCAGAAAACTTCAAGCACAGTACGGTGATGAGACGCTCAGCCACAGTAAGTCGTTTGAATGGTGTAAATGTTTCAGAGATGGCCGTACATCCGTCAGTGATGATCCCAGCTGTAGATTTTCATGTGGATTTTCTACCTCGTGGTGCCACTATTAACAGTGAAAATATGCTTCTGCAGTAAAAACAGCCTCGTTTGATCACTAAGGACATCCTGTTTTTCAAGGACAATGCACGCACTCATACTGCTCACTGTACTGCGTGCACATTACAGCAACTCAGCTGGGAGTTATTGCCACATACCCCTTACAGCCTGGACCTCGCAGGTGATTTCCACCTGTTTGTACCCCTAAAAGTGTTCCTAAAGATCAGAATTTCAGTACTGATGACAAAGTGAAGCAGGCTGTCCTAAGATGGTTCAGGTGTACTGACAAATCTTTCCAGGCATTAGTTAAATGCTGGGATAAGTGTATAAATGTAGCAGGGGTGTATGCTGAAAAAAAATGCAGTTTCCATTTTTATTTTATAAACTCAAACATCCTAGTTTGTCATCAGTGCTGAAATGCTGACCTCCAAGGAACTCTTTTAGGGGTTCAAACAGGTGTAAATCACTTGGAGCGAGGTCCGGACTGTAAGGTGGATGTGGCAATACCTCCCAGCCAAATTGCTGTAATGTGCACTTACTGTGGTGAGCACTATGAGCTTGTGCATTGTCCTGGAGAAACAGGATGCCCTTAGTGATCAAACCAGGCCATAGTGAAAATCCATGGTCGGGATCATCACTTACTGATGTACGGCCATCTTTGAAACATTTACACCTTTCAAATGTTCTACAGTGGATGAGTGTTTCATCATCATATTGTGATTGAAGTTTTCTATAAATAACTATTGATTTAATGCCTTTGTTCACAAGAAACTTCATAACTACACACCAGTGTTCCATGCATGCACCAACACTTCTGTCTACCATCTTGATTAACGGTCTCTGGATTGGCCCGCAACATGTGCACCGCCTATCAGTAATAGGACACACTTACTACTTACTACTGCATGTAGTACCACCACACTAGCATCCCTTTTTATACCTGTAAAATTGAAAGTCCCAGTTTGACTTGAACGCCCCTCATATTTCATATTACATATGTGTAGCTGTTTGCCTGGAGCTCAGAGACCTTTTTCTTTTAACTGATGTCTTTGTCATATCTCCTGTAGGCTTCTAATTCTATACTAACACAGGCAGGGCTGCTGTTAGAAACCATGGGGCCCCATACAGCCAAACTGAGATCCGCCCCCAAAAAAAAACACAATTTACTATGCTTCAGTAATGAAGGAACACACTGATTGATCGGTACTGATCACTCATTGTGTTCATTCAGAAAAGAAAGGGGCTGGTAAATGTGACATATTTACTGGACCCTTCCCCCACTCTCTATCATGAAGGATCCTATTGTGTGCTTACACCTTCAGGTGGGAAGGAGAGGAGGGAAACCGGCAGGAGTGAAGGCACACAGGGGGGTCTGGGAAACAAGGGGAAACATATGGTGTACAGGGAGGGTGATGGGTGCACCAAGGGGCATGGAAATTACTGGAACTGATCCCCTGCATGGTTCTCTCTGCAGCAGCTGAAAGCCAATGGGAGGGAGAGAAGAAGCCAGATTTCAGCTGCTGCAGAGACAGCCATTCAGGGGATTAGTTCCAGTAATTGCCCCCCACCATGCCGAACACCCTCCCTTTCCACATCCGATTCACCCAGCTTGGCCCTGTACAGGAGGACTGGCGGTACCCCCTTATCCACGGCAACAATTGCTGCCTAATACATAAAAAAGTAACAGCAGTAAAGGTAAATAGACCGTATATACCCATGCTTTTTGGTTAATTTTATGTTTAAAGGCACAAATGAAAGAAAAATCAAACATCTTATTGTTAGAATGACCAAAGCAAATTGAAGACAAAAATATAGGGCACTGGTCTCTTCAGAAGATATATCTAAAAAAAGACGGAGGGACAATAATTCATACTAATGTAAGAATGCAACTTAGCAGGCTCTGATTGATTACATGTGAATATCTCTCTTTATTTTGCTTCTTAGTATGTATATACCTTAGTTTTCTAGAACATGTTCAACCTGTATAACAAGTGTAAAATGTTGCCTAGTTATACTGTAGCTGCTTTGAATCAAGTTCTCTATTTTTGTCATACAACCTGTTACTGAACCTTTTCAAGCCAAAATCTGTCTTTCTGATTTCTCACACTTTATATTAAAAGTGTCCCAGATGTCACCAAAACAATTTGATCCTTGTATCTTCCACAGGAATCCTCTCGTTTTGCAATGCCCAGTCTTGTAAGGCCAACTGTTACCATGGGAACCTCATTATTCATGACCTGTGGAAATCTATATTAGACATACAGTACATTTAACTGGGAGCCGAAAGTGTTTGTAAACCTATTTTTTTAATTATTATTATTATTATACAGGATTTATATATAGCGCCAACAGTTTGCACAGCGATTTACAAAATGAAGGTAGACATAACAGTTACAATACAATTTGGTACAAGAGGAAACCAAGGGCCCTGCTCGTTAGAGCTTACAATCTAGGAATTAAAGTAACAAACATGTTATACTTACAGTAACTGCTCTGTAAAATGGTTTTGCAAAGAGCAGCCTAATTCTCCTCTTCTGCCCCCTACTCCCCCCTCTCCTAGAACTCCTGGCTCCTCCTCTTCTTGGTATGTCACCATAGGAAGGTCTTTCTTATTGTGGCACACCTGCAGGCTCACGTCCGAGTCACACTGCCTGTGTCCATTGACACAGACAGCACTGCTCAGCCCCATTCCCTCATCACAGGAATTGATTGTCAGCAGTAGGCGCCAATGGCTCCTGCTGTTGGCTCTCTGTCCTGTGATGAGGGAAACAGTGGAGAGAGCCACTGCTCTGGGGCACAGTGCTGGATCGATATCAAGCTCAGGTAAGTATTGCTTAGAATGCATTAAGATAAAAAACCTTCTACCTTTAGAAATGCCTTAAAGTGTATTTCCACCTGTTCTCATTGACACAGCATAACTTAAGAATCTTACATGCTCTTCCTGCTTTGTAATGTTTAGGAGAGGGCTGCGGAGTGATGATTAATATAATTAACCCTGTCTATACTGTGTCTGCAGTTCTTTATTATCAACTGTAAACTAGATTTGAACACTGTCAGTTCTAACAAAGAGTTGAAAATTTAGAAACCGTCCTTGAAGTGTATGTGAATGAAATGTAGTTCAGTCTGCGTGGGGACAAAGATATCGTGAGACTGTCCATAAATTCTGAGAAGCTACCTTGATGCCTTCTTTTCAAAAATATCTAAAAGGTAAGAAATATTTAAAAAAAAATAGGTATGCTGTGTGAATGGGGACACATAACAAACATATAGTGATTTTTCTCAAATTTGACTACAAAAGTGGAAATACACTTTAAATTCCAAACATAGCATGTGTTATCAATTTTTCCAGCTGTGCTATGCTTTGCATGCTTAATTTTCTTCCTCTCCTGTCTGGTTTTCCTCGGCGCTATTGTTGGATAGAGTAGTTCAAGTGACTTCCACCAAAGGCCTTATTTCTGTTACCTACTCAGCTCTTTTGGAAAGCTCTTTTCATAAATTCCATCTGCCTTGTAGAGCAAAGTGGGAACGGGATATTGGGCCTACTTCTTACAATGCTTGGGAGATTCTTCAGGCACTTACTCTTGTCTCACTTTCCTCTTCTTGTAGGTTAACACAGATTTTTATTCATCATAGGGTGTATAGGACCCCAGAATTTTTGTGTGCTTTTGGCCTAAGAGCCGACCAACTTGTCCTAGATGTGGCAATTTAGGGTCTCTGATACACCTTTTATGTCTTCTCCCCAAACTCCAGATGTATTGGGTGGAGGTTGTGGGAACACTTAATGGGATGTTAGATGTGAAGCTTTTGTGGATCCTCTCAAATTCTTATTGGGTTATGTTGATTTTTCATTGCTTAACCCACCAAAGCGGGTTACTGTTATACGTGCACTGTTTGTGGCTTGAAAGAAAATCGTCCTTAAGTGGACTTCCTCACACCCTCCTACCACATCTGATTGAATATTTGACCTTGATCAGTGAATTTCTTATAACAGAATCACTGTTTTCGCAGAAATTCATTAAAGAGGTTTGATTCAATGTGGTCACCTTGGTTAGCCCACATGAGTCCGGTATCAAGCTAGGAAACAGACCCTTTCAGGCATAGCTGTACTGTTTAGTTTATTAAAAGTGGGGCACACATGTTTTGCTTAATTCTTACTGGCCAATATAATCATTTTTAATCCTTTATTGTTTTGATTATACTTAGGTATGCTCTATTTAGTTTTGGGGATTTTTTCCTCTCTATTTTGCGTTATCTATTTTGTATGTATTTTTGTGATATGTTTAGTTTGTTTATTTGTATATGTGTATTAAATATTCTCAAAAAAAATCTGATATAAAAAAGGCATTGTGATGATTGAAAAAAAATCTTTAAACCCAAATGAATAATTTTGGTAGTAGAATAGTATAACACTGTTGTATTCAATTATCATTGAAGTCTCCGGGCTAAACATAACATGCAGCACTAAGAAGGATAAATAGGCAATACATTTTAGATGTTGTTATTTTATACTTGTTTTTCCTTTAAATCTTTATCTACTGGCTTATAATTTTGTTACTTTTAATTAGAAAATGTATAAAGATAGAAAGTTATTACCAGGTTTAAAGGAGATCTGCAGTCATATCCTCCACTTTTCAGTTTTCAAATCAGCACAAAATTATATATAAAAATTGCTTTCAATATGCTCACATTTAAAACATACTCCTAAAACTGTGAATGCTTCCCCTCAGCCACTGTCATTTTTAGATAATTTCTGTTTTATCAATGGGGTTGATTTACTAAAAGGAAATGGACTGTGTGCCTTCTTCATCTTTCCCAGAGCTTAGTAAATGTGTTAAAACTCTTTGGATTTCTATCATCAAATCATGTACAAGCAACATATTTTTTTAAAATTTTCCTTGCACCTGATTGGGCTTTACCACCTTTATACTTATTGCAAGTAAAATGAGTGCAACTGCATTTGTAAAGTGCACTATCTATTTGCATTTAGTAAATCCACCCACCATATTTTTTCCAACTGCTTATAGTTAAGAAAGTATGAATAATGCAAACTTAATTTCCCATTTTGCATTGCAGCCACTTCTGAAGCTTTTCCATTGGGTGGCATTCTCTAACTCCTGTTTTTTCATAATATCATCCTCTTCACTACCATCTGAGCAAGGACAGCAGCCCCAGTAAATATAGACAGATGAGGTCTGTCTTATAGGTATGGTGAGGGATTATGTTACTCCTCTACCTACAGACGTACCTAAGCGTTCAATTGTAGTTCCAGCTTAAGGCTTGCTGTCTGTGAAATGGCAGTAACCAATTCAAAAGGTATTGGGATTTTGAGTCACAGACATCAAGGAAGTTCATACCATAAGACTTTTTTTGAGGTATGATTAATATAAACAGTTGAAGCAGCTTCCAGCTTCAGCTTGTTCATTTAAGGTAGTTGTAAACCCTTACATATACCTACTGAAGTCACTAGCATCAGATGATACATAAAGACCAAACAAATCCTCCTAAATAAGATATACTTGTTTACCTGCAGCCCTTTATCCTCTAAAGTCTTCCAAAACACACATTTTACACAGCATCACTCAGCAGCAGTAGGCAGGAGGTGGGTATTTGACATCTCGCAAACTGCAAGGCTAGAGCACAGAACTCAATGTACTTTGATATCTGATTGGAAGGAAGGAACACACCCCTTCTTTACAGGCTCAGAGACACATAGATCTGAGGGTATGAGTCATGCTGTGTACTGGGGGGGGGCATCTGGGAGGCTGAGGTGTCGGCTTAATCGTATAGGAGTGAGTCTTGCTATTTTAAGCGAGAGCTTAGAGTAGATCCAGACTCTGTACTTTGGATTCAGAATAGTGGACACTATAGTGGAATGTGCATTATTTTTTTTTACATGTCTGAGGTTTACAGACGTTAAGTTTTGAAAATGAAAGCTAGAAGCTGATTGTTGCCATAGAGAGCTGTTCCAGATTTTGGCTGCCCCAGTCTTGGTAAATTCTTTGAACAGTGCACACATAATAGAAAAAATGATCTGCATTTCTATTTATTTAAGGCAATCTGGCTTCCAACTCCTCGTGATTTTCAGCACAGAAAAGAAAATATTGCAATTAAGTCTTATTTTTTTAGATTAGTGATTTGTAGTTAACTATGAAAGTCTTGCAAGGACAGATATAAATATACAACTGGAGAAGCCTCTCCTCTTAAAAACATTCACTCGAGATGGAACAGAGTGGGAGCATCCATGCATTAAATTACTAATAAATTAAATATAAATTAAGGTTTGAACTTGATGGACTTTTTTTAACCTCAATTACTAAGCAAGTATGTAAACATCTGATTCATAATTAGGAGTACTACAGCATATTTAAGCAAACAATACCTTTGACATCAAATTAAACATATGTTGTTTAAAGTACATTGTATGCAGATTCACATATATACAGCAAGTATAGAAAATAATCACCCTCCCCCCTTTTTAAAATAATCCCATTTTGTTGCTTTGCAGCCTGAAATGAAGGCAGACACAGTTTTTGCTTGATCCAGCTGTATTTAGTCAGTGCAAATTATAATATTCAAGTGAAAGCTATAACACCAACAAGTCAAGAAAAAAAATTCAAACTAGAATCACTGAGCTGGAAAAAGGATCACCTCCTCCCTACAAATTCCTTGTAAACTCAATCAAGTGTAGCTAATCACCTTCTCAATGGTACACACTGGGCACAATTCACTAAGTGGTATTTTACCGCATTCGAGTATGCGGTAGGATACCGCACAGCATTTAAAAAAAAAAGTTTGAATTCACTAAAAAACGCTACTAAAATACTACATGAGTTATTTTATCAAGTCATGTATTTAATAATTCATACATTAATGTTTCAGCTGTCAGCTGGGTTCCCCACTGACAGCTGAATGTAAAAGAAAGAATTGCTGGCAAGTCAAAAACAATTTAAAAAATGGTGTGGGATCCCCCACCTTCATCCATACCAATCCCTTCAGGTCTGGTATAGATTGAGGGGAACCCCGCCAAAAAAAAAATGGATCCCCCCTAAAATCTATACCAGACCCTTATCCGAGCATGCAGCCCGGCAGGTCAGGAAAGGGGGGGAAAAGCAAGCGCCCCCCCTCCTGAACCATACCAGGCCACATGACATCAACATGGAGGGGTGCTTTGGGGCAGGGGGGCTCCCCCCCAAAGCGCCTTGCCCCCATGTTGATGGGGATGAGGGCCTCTTCCCCACAACCCTGGCCCATGGTTGTGGGGGTCTGAAGGTGGGGGCTTATCGGAATCTGGAAGCCTCCTGTAACAAGTGGGCCCCCAGATCCCAGCCCCCCCATGTGAATGAGTATGGGGTACATGGTACCACTACCCATTCACAAAAAAAAACCTGGAGTGTGAAAAAAGACAGGAGACAGGCTTTGACAAGTCCTTTATTAAAAGAAGGAAAATAAAAGAATGGCCCCTGAAGTAGATCCAACATCAATCACGATGCCCACCGCCACTGCCACTACCCTAAAAAGAAAAAAAAAAGCTCCGCTCCCGATGCTGGCTCCCGGCCATCTGACTGCTCAGCTGGCTTGAAAGTTCTTAAATATGTAAGGGCAGGGCCACCCAGTGATGACGGGCATCGTGATTGACGTTGGATCTACTTCGGGGGACATTCTTCTATTTTCCTTCTTTTAATAAAGGACTTGTCAAAGCCTGTCTGATGTCTTTTTCACAATACAGGTTTTTTTTTTTAGAATGGGTAGCTGTACCATGGTGCTTTGGGGGGGAGCCCCTTTCCTGACCTGCCGGGCTGCATGCTCGGATAAGGGTCTGGTATGGATTTTAGGGGGGATCCCCACACCATTTTTTTGGGCGGGGTTCCCCTCAATCTATACCAGACCTGAAGGGATTGGTATGGGGGGCTCGGATCTGGGGCCCCCTTGTTAAAGGAGGCTTTAATATTCTGAAAAGTCCCCCTCTTGCAAACCCCCCACAACCACAGCCCGGGGTTGTGGGGCAGAGGCCCTTGTCTTCATCAACATAGGGACAAGGTGCTTTGGGGGGGAGCTCCCATGCCCCAAAGCACCCTCCCGTGTTGAGGGCATGTGGCCTAGTATGGTTCAGGAGGGGGAGCTCTCGCTTATCCCCCCCTTTACTGACCTACCGGGCTGCATGCTCCGATAAGGGTTTGGTATGGATTTTGGGGGGACCCCACTCCATTTTTTAAAAAAATTTGCCATGGAGGTTCCCCCTAAAATCCAAACCAGACCCGAAGGGCTTGGTATGGATGGAGGGGGGGACCCCACATCGTTTTTTAAATTATTTTTTAATTACAGGCAATTTTTTTTTTTTACATTCAGCTATCAGTGGGGAACCCCGCTGACAGCTGATGACTTATAGTTTGTTAGGGACTCGGCAGCCACCCATTCCTTAACAACCCATGACAGTACTGACAGATAACAGTACATACCGCAAGCCTGGACCACTACTTCATTACCGCATACATTTCATTATTTATTTCCTTTTGTGAATTGACTTTAAAGTCTTTTTATGCAGTATTTACCAAGTGTTTTTGCTATTTTCAGTAAATACCGCATACTAGCAACAGTGAATTGACATTTTCAGTATCGCATGCGATATGTGGTCATGTGACTGACTTAACTCATGTGATAAGCTTTAGTGAATTGTGCCCACTGACTTTCAACTGTGATCAGCTGTGGTCATTTTGATTAGCTCAGCATGACTAGAGCTTTCCTGGAGCATTTCAGTCTATGGTAGTGCAACTGAAGCAAACAATCAACTATGGGTGGCAAGGCACTGTCATAAGATCTCTGGGATAAAATTGTAGACAGGCACAAGTTAGGAGATTCATACAAAAACATTTCAAAGGCTTTATCAATGCCTAGAAGCATAGTGAAGTCTATTATTAGGAAGCGGAAGGTATTTGGCACAACACAGACTCTCCCTCTCAGGACATGGCTCCCAACTGGATGAAAGAGCCAGCAGGAAACTGGTCAGAGAACCTACCAAGAGGCCTACAGCAACTCCAAAGCAGTTTCAGGAATTTATGACAAAGAGTGGTCACTGTGTGCATGTGACAATATCACAAATTCTCCACAAATGTGGTTTGTATGGGAGGTTTGCAAGTTAAAAGCCACTCCTCAAGAAAGGCCACATGCATTCACGACTGAACTTTGCCCAAATACACCTTGAAGATTCTAAGGCCACATGGAAAAAGGTGTTATGCTCAGATGTGACTAAAATTGAATTATTTGGCCTCAACACTAAATATGTCTGGTGGAAATCCAAGTCAGCTCTCCATCCAAATAACACCATTCCTACAGTAAAGCATAGAGGTGGTAATATCCTGTTATAGGAGTATATCTCAACAGCAGGGACTGGAGCACTTATCAGGATAGAATGATGAATGGATGGGGAAAAATTCCATCAAATTCTTGAGGCAAATCTGCTGCCCTCTGCCAGAAAGTTGTCAATGGGAAGAAGGTTTACCTTCCAACATGGCAATGACTCAAAGCACACAGCAAAAATGACCACACAATTAGCCAATATTGCAAAGTATAGATGTGCATAATTTGTAGAGGCATATCCCAACAGACTAAAAGCTGTAATTTAGGTAAAAGGTGGTTCAACAAAATACTGACACAAGGGAGTGATCTTTTTTCCAACTTAGTGATTCTGTTTTTGAATTTTGCTATTTTTTTCGGACATGGTGTTATAGCTTTCAGTTGGATGTTATATGTTGCACAAGTAAACACAGTACAGCTGGATAAAACAAAAACTGTGTCTGTCTTCATTTCAGGCTGCAAAGCAACAAAATGTGATTTTTGATATATCAGTTTGATGGGACTGTCATTTTTGAACTATTAATGTAATCTTATAGCGTTGCAATTTTATTTAGAGAACAAAATGTGATTATTTTAAAGGGAGGGGGAGTCAGATAATGCATCACTTCACCCAGAAAATTGTTGCAATTACAAATGTTCAGGCATTCCCATGTTTATTTCTTTTGTTTGTATTGGTGTGACACAAAAAAAGTGGAGAAACGAAAAAGCCAAATATGAAACATTCCACTCAAAACCCTAAACATGACTGGACAAAATTATTGACACCCTCAATTTAATATTTGGTAGCACACCCCTTGGAAAAAATAACCAAAATCAATTGCTTCCTGTAATCACCAATGAGTTTCTTACACCTCTTTACTGGAACCACTCTTCTTTCACCACCTGCTCCAAGTTTCTCAGGTTGAAAGGGTTCCTTTTCCCAACTGCTGTTTTGAGATCTCTCCACAGGTGCCCTATGGGATTCAGATCTGGACTCATTGCTGGCCAGTTCAGTACTTTCCAGCACTTTGTCTTAAACCATTTCTGGGTACTTTTTGACATGTGCTTTGGGTCATTGTCCTGCTGTAAGACCCATGACCCCTTACGGAGACCCAACTTTCTGACACTGGGCCCTACATTTCACCCCAGAATTCTTTGGTAGTCTTCAGATTTCATAATGACATGCACATGGTCAAGACATTCAGTGCCTGAAGCACCAAAGAAACCCCAAAACATCAGTGAACCTCCACCATGTTTGACTTCAGGGACTGTATTCTTTTCTTTAAAGGCCTCATTTCTTTTTCTGAAAACAGTAAATTGATGGGCTTTACCAAAATGCTGTAATTTTGGCTTCCTTGGGTAAGTTTTGGAAAACACTAATCTGGCATTTTTATGTTTCTGTGTCAGCAGTGGGGTCCTCTTAGGTCTCCTACCATAGCGTCCCTTTTCATTCAAATGGTGACGTATAGTGTGAGCTGACACAGTTGTACTGTGCCTGAAGATCAGCTTGAACTTGTCTGGAAGTTGATCAATGTTCTTTATCCACCATTCAAACAATCCTTTGATGCAATCTTTGATCAAGTTTTTCGCTTTCGTCCACGTCAGGAGAGATTAGCAAAAGTGCCATGGGCTGTACAATTCTTGTAGTGCACAGTGGACACAGGAACATTAAGATCTGTTAATTGACACAGATGAGTTTAATTACAAATTACAGGAGCATCACAAACTTGGAATGCAACTTGGCGAAGTGGTGCAGTGGCGAAGAAGGGCTATGGTTGGGGCTAAATGTTAAGGTTAAGGGCTAGGGTTAAATGTTAAGGTTAAGGATAAGGGTTAGGGTTAGGGTTAAATGTTGGGGTTAAGGGCTAGGGTTAGAATTAGGGTTAGCGGTAATTGATTACCACTAACCCTAAGGTTTACTGCTAACCCTAGCCCTTAATCCTAACATTTAACCCTAACCCTAGCCCTTAACCCTAACCTTAACATTTAACCCTAGCCCTTATCCCCAACCATAGCCCTTACCCTAACCTTAACATTTAACCCTAACCCTAGCCCTTAACCCTAACCTTAACATTTAACCCTAACCCTAGCCCTCAACCTTAACCCTAGCCCTTAACCCTAACATGCAACTTTGGACACATAAAGGTTCCTTCACTACTTTAATGTGAATTTGATGCTATTTGAATGCCAGAGATTGTAAAGTTGCATCAAAGTCACATGAAAGTCGCAGTACACGAACAGAAATGTCCTATTAGCCAAAAAAATGTGACTTTGGACACATAAACGTTCCTGCACCACTTTGACATACTTTAATGCTTCTTGAGTGCCAGAGAATGCAAATTTGCATCAAAGTTTCACTACATGAACAGAACTGTCATACTTTCCTATTAGCCAAAAAAAGGCGACTTTAGACACAAAGGTTTCTGCACTATTTTACGCAACTTTGATGCTACGTTGTTGCTATTTGAGTGCCTGAGAGTGTAAACTCTAAAGTCGCATCTAAAGTCTAAAGTTGCATCAAAGTCGCACTTCATGTACAGAACTGTCATACTTTCCTATTAGCCAAAAAAAATGCAGAACGCATCAAAAATGGATGTTCAAAAATGCAAAATGTGCTGGGAAAATGCATCCACTGCAACCTGCATAGATGTGAACCTAGCCTACATTGCTAAGGGAAACAAACACAAGCAAGACGGCTTCAGAGCAGTAATTAACAGTCCATCCATTGACCACTTCAGGTGAAGGTTCTAGCACTGCTTGTCTGCAGCACAATGGGAAAGAAAAGGATCTGAAATCTGCTGCACTGCTTTAACCTTTATTGTTCAATAAAATTATCACAGACAGTGTGGGGTACAGCAGTTAATGCATTTTGTGCATAACACAAGCTCTCACTCATAACCTCCTATCCCCAGAACACACATAACCACATATATGTTGCCTATATGATTATGGAACTGGTCCATAATCCTCCCATTACTCCTGAATAAGTGGGGTGACCAATCAAAAGGTGGAACCGCTCCAGAACCACATATACTAATATTATAATACATGATTTCTATAGCACCAACAGTTTGCGCAGCACTTTACAAAATGAAGGTAGACATTACAGTTACAATACAATTTGGTACAAGAGGAAACAGAGGGTCCTGCTCGTTAGAGCTTACAATCTAGGAGGAAGGGTTGAGTGATGCAAACGGTAATAGCTGAGGGGGATTAGCTGATGCAAGAAATAAAAGGCAGTTTACTAATTAGAAGCAGGATAGGTTTCTTTAAAGAGAAAGGTTTTCAGGGATTGTCTAAAGGTGGATAAATTGGGAGATAGCTGGACAGATTGGGGTAGGGAGTTCCATAGGATGGGAGAAGCTGGGAAGAAGTCCTGGAGGTGAGCATGGGAGGAGGTGGCATGGGAACTAGAGAGCAGAAGGTCTTGGGAGGATCGAAGAAAGCAGTTTGGTTGATAT
This sequence comes from Staurois parvus, assembly GCF_062004578.1. Lineage (NCBI taxonomy): Eukaryota > Metazoa > Chordata > Amphibia > Anura > Ranidae > Staurois > Staurois parvus. The sequence continues at coordinate 6,507,330 of NW_028317815.1, read as the reverse complement.
TTTGAGACCAGGTTGGTGATGTAGCTGAGGGCAGAGCTGTGGATGGCTTTGTAAGTTGTTGTTAGTATTTTGAAGTTTATTCGTTGGGTGAGTGGAAACCAGTGGAGGGACTGGCAGAGATGGGTAGCAGACATTGAATGTTTGGTAAGATGGATAAGTCTGGCAGCAGTATTCATGATGGACTGGAGGGGGGATAGCCTATGTAAAGGTAAGCCAATGAGGAGGGAGTTGCAGTAGTCGAGGCGAGAGATAACCAGCGAGTGAATTAGGAGCTTTGTGGTATCATTGGTAGAGATGAGCGAATCGAAGTATCCGAAGTGGAATTCGAGTCGAATATCGGAAAAATTTCGATTCGTGCCGAATCCGAAAAACAGCCTAATTCGGACGCGCGAATCGAAATTTTTCAGAAAATGGCGGCTGACATGTGCGGCGACGGAGCGGGGATGTCGGGGAAGGCGCGCAGACAAGGCGCGCTGCCCCATAATGCATTCCTCAACGACATGTGATCGCATCAGCCAATCAGCAGCCAGCCAGCCAGCACTGTGTAATGGTCGAGGTATATATAGCGGCCATTTTGGAAATCTTCATTTGCCTGCAGTCATTGAACAGAGGCAGACCGCTCTGTACTAGGGACAGGGACAGAGTTAGGGCCACAGAAACGAGAATTGGGGACAGAGAGAAGTTACTTAGGGACAGAGAACCATTACTCAGGGACACAGACTTGTTAATGAGGGCCACAGAATCGTTATTTAGGGACAAAGAAACGCTAGTTAGGGCCACAGAATTCATACTCAGGGACAGACAGAATTGTTACTCAGTGCCAGAGAATTGTTACTTAGGGCCACAGAAACGTTATTAGGGCCACAGAATTTTTACTCAGGGACAGACAGAATTGTTACTGAGTGCCAGAGAATTGTTACTCAGGGACAGACAGAATTGTTACTGAGTGCCAGAGAATTCTTACTCAGGGCCACAGAATTCATTCTCAGGGACAGACAGAATTGTTACTCAGGGACAGACAGAATTGTTACTGAGTGCCAGAGAATTGTTACTCAGGGACAGACAGAATTGTTACTGAGTGCCAGAGAATTGTTACTCAGGGACAGACAGAATTGTTACTGAGTGCCAGAGAATTGTTACTCAGGGACAGACAGAATTGTTACTGAGTGCCAGAGAATTGTTACTCAGGGACAGACAGAATTGTTACTGAGTGCCAGAGAATTGTTACTCAGGGACAGACAGAATTGTTACTGAGTGCCAGAGAATTGTTACTCAGGGACAGACAGAATTGTTACTGAGTGCCAGAGAATTGTTACTCGCACAGACACAAAATTGTTACTTGCACAGACACAGAATTGTTACTCGCGCAGACACAGAATTGTTACTCAGGGCCACAGAATTCATACTCAGGGACAGACAGAATTGTTACTGAGTGCCAGAGAATTGTTACTCAGGGACAGACAGAATTGTTACTGAGTGCCAGAGAATTGTTACTCAGGGACAGACAGAATTGTTACTGAGTGCCAGAGAATTGTTACTCGCACAGACACAAAATTGTTACTTGCACAGACACAGAATTGTTACTCGCACAGACACAGAATTGTTACTCAGGGCCACAGAATTCATACTCAGGGACAGACAGAATTGTTACTGAGCGCCAGAGAATTGTTACTCAGGGACAGACAGAATTGTTACTGAGTGCCAGAGAATTGTTACTCAGGGACAGACAGAATTGTTACTGAGTGCCAGAGAATTGTTACTCAGGGACAGACAGAATTGTTACTGAGTGCCAGAGAATTGTTACTCGCACAGACACAAAATTGTTACTTGCACAGACACAGAATTGTTACTCGCACAGACACAGAATTGTTACTCAGGGCCACAGAATTCATACTCAGGGACAGACAGAATTGTTACTGAGTGCCAGAGAATTGTTACTCAGGGACAGACAGAATTGTTACTGAGTGCCAGAGAATTGTTACTCGCACAGACACAAAATTGTTACTTGCACAGACACAGAATTGTTACTCGCACAGACACAGAATTGTTACTCAGGGCCACAGAATTCATACTCAGGGACAGACAGAATTGTTACTGAGTGCCAGAGAATTGTTACTCAGGGACAGACAGAATTGTTACTGAGTGCCAGAGAATTCTTACTCAGGGACAGACAGAATTGTTACTGAGTGCCAGAGAATTGTTACTCTCACAGACACAAAATTGTTACTTGCACAGACACAGAATTGTTACTCGCACAGAGACAGAATTGTTACTCAGGGCCACAGAATTCATACTCAGGGACAGACAGAATTGTTACTGAGTGCCAGAGAATTGTTACTCAGGGACAGACAGAATTGTTACTGAGTGCCAGAGAATTGTTACTCAGGGACAGACAGAATTGTTACTGAGTGCCAGAGAATTGTTACTCGCACAGACACAAAATTGTTACTTGCACAGACACAGAATTGTTACTCGCGCAGACACAGAATTGTTACTCAGGGCCACAGAATTCATACTCAGGGACAGACAGAATTGTTACTGAGTGCCAGAGAATTGTTACTCAGGGACAGACAGAATTGTTACTGAGTGCCAGAGAATTGTTACTCAGGGACAGACAGAATTGTTACTGAGTGCCAGAGAATTGTTACTCGCACAGACACAAAATTGTTACTTGCACAGACACAGAATTGTTACTCGCACAGACACAGAATTGTTACTCAGGGCCACAGAATTCATACTCAGGGACAGACAGAATTGTTACTGAGCGCCAGAGAATTGTTACTCAGGGACAGACAGAATTGTTACTGAGTGCCAGAGAATTGTTACTCAGGGACAGACAGAATTGTTACTGAGTGCCAGAGAATTGTTACTCAGGGACAGACAGAATTGTTACTGAGTGCCAGAGAATTGTTACTCGCACAGACACAAAATTGTTACTTGCACAGACACAGAATTGTTACTCGCACAGACACAGAATTGTTACTCAGGGCCACAGAATTCATACTCAGGGACAGACAGAATTGTTACTGAGTGCCAGAGAATTGTTACTCAGGGACAGACAGAATTGTTACTGAGTGCCAGAGAATTGTTACTCGCACAGACACAAAATTGTTACTTGCACAGACACAGAATTGTTACTCGCACAGACACAGAATTGTTACTCAGGGCCACAGAATTCATACTCAGGGACAGACAGAATTGTTACTGAGTGCCAGAGAATTGTTACTCAGGGACAGACAGAATTGTTACTGAGTGCCAGAGAATTCTTACTCAGGGACAGACAGAATTGTTACTGAGTGCCAGAGAATTGTTACTCTCACAGACACAAAATTGTTACTTGCACAGACACAGAATTGTTACTCGCACAGAGACAGAATTGTTACTCAGGGCCACAGAATTCATACTCAGGGACAGACAGAATTGTTACTGAGTGCCAGAGAATTGTTACTCAGGGACAGACAGAATTGTTACTGAGTGCCAGAGAATTGTTACTCTCACAGACACAAAATTGTTACTTGCACAGAAACAGAATTGTTACTTGCACAGACACACAATTGTTACTCAGGGCCACAGAATTCATACTCAGGGACAGACAGAATTGTTACTGAGTGCCAGAGAATTCTTACTCAGGGCCACAGAATTCATACTCAGGGACAGACAGAATTGTTACTCAGGGACAGACAGAATTGTTACTGAGTGCCAGAGAATTGTTACTCAGGGACAGACAGAATTGTTACTGAGTGCCAGAGAATTGTTACTCTCACAGACACAAAATTGTTACTTGCACAGACACAGAATTGTTACTTGCACAGACACACAATTGTTACTCAGGGCCACAGAATTCATACTCAGGGACAGACAGAATTGTTACTGAGTGCCAGAGAATTGTTACTCAGGGACAGACAGAATTGTTACTGAGTGCCAGAGAATTGTTACTCTCACAGACACAAAATTGTTACTTGCACAGACACAGAATTGTTACTCGCACAGAGACAGAATTGTTACTCAGGGCCACAGAATTCATACTCAGGGACAGACAGAATTGTTACTGAGTGCCAGAGAATTGTTACTCGCACAGACACAAAATTGTTACTTGCACAGACACAGAATTGTTACTCGCGCAGACACAGAATTGTTACTCAGGGCCACAGAATTCATACTCAGGGACAGACAGAATTGTTACTGAGTGCCAGAGAATTGTTACTCAGGGACAGACAGAATTGTTACTGAGTGCCAGAGAATTGTTACTCAGGGACAGACAGAATTGTTACTGAGTGCCAGAGAATTGTTACTCAGGGACAGACAGAATTGTTACTGAGTGCCAGAGAATTGTTACTCAGGGACAGACAGAATTGTTACTGAGTGCCAGAGAATTGTTACTCAGGGACAGACAGAATTGTTACTGAGTGCCAGAGAATTGTTACTCAGGGACAGACAGAATTGTTACTGAGTGCCAGAGAATTGTTACTCGCACAGACACAAAATTGTTACTTGCACAGACACAGAATTGTTACTCGCACAGACACAGAATTGTTACTCGCACAGACACAGAATTGTTACTCAGGGCCACAGAATTCATACTCAGGGACAGACAGAATTGTTACTGAGTGCCAGAGAATTGTTACTCAGGGACACCTAATCGTTGAATTAAATAGTATGTCAGACAACATGCAGAGGAGTGGCAGAGGAGGCAATGTTTTAGGAGCGAGCAGACGTGGCAGCAGAGGAAGGGGTCGAGGCAGCAGTATTCGCAGCCAGAGGCCAGTGCTCCCGGTGTCATCCAGCGGTCGTGTCTCCACCGACAACCCTGCCGTCATTGATTGGTTGGCTCGGTCGTCTTCCTCTTCCCAGGTCACCTCTGACACCTACAGCCAACGGTCGGTGGGTACGTCAGACACAACCGTTAGTTGGCATGGCCCGGGACCAAGCCCACTGAAATCACGTGTCCTCTACCTGCCCCTGTCCTTTGCTGTTCCCTCACCAAGCGAAGTATCGCATGCTGTGGGCTCAGCCCCACTGTACAGTGAGGAAGAGCTAACAGAGGGCGGTCAGGAACGGGGGGAGACATCGGCCTTTTCAGCAGCCAAGCGAACAAGTACTGGCGAGGAGAGTGGCTCGGTAGCCGGTCTAGAGACAGGTCTGTCTCCTGACCCAGACGCAGCCGAGGGGGCTAGTAGTGAGGCGGAGACCCTACTTGATGATGAGGAGGTTGATCGCACTTGGCAGCCTCGTCGTCATCAGGCAATTTCTTCCGCATCATCAGGAGAAGAGGGTGGCAGCTTGGCAGCGAGCAAAACAGTCGGTGGGTTGCCCAGGAGACAGCAGCAGGGTCGCATCAGTGTCAGTGGAGCCAAACGTCCACGGAGTAGAGCACCAGCTCCACTGCAGCCTACCACCACGGCCAGTAGTGGTGCCGGTGCGCACGGAGGAAGTAGCAGTCAGCCAGTGAAGAGTAGCGGGGGCAAAGTTTCCTACTCGGTGGTGTGGCAATTTTTCCTCAAGCCGCCCGAGGAAGTAAACGTAGCCGAATGTCGACTATGTGGCCAGAAATGCAAGCGTGGCCAGGGGGCCCATGTTGGGACTACAGCGTTGCGTCAGCATATGCAGCGTCACCATTCGGTGGCCTGGGAAAACCGTGATAAACATACGGCGGTTCTGCCTGCCCCAGCCCCCGCTCCATCACCCGCTCCGTTACTTGCTCCGTCACCCGACGTCGTCAATCGCCCTCTATCAGCCAGTCAAGGCTCCAACACCTCTGCTGAGGGGAGTTGTCGCTCATTGGCATCTTCCGCTCGTTCAGATGCTCCTTCTCCTGCTACTCCTCTTCTCGGATTCCGTCAACAGTCTTTCTTGGAATCCGTATCCAAGAGACAACAGTTTGCGAGCACGCACCCGACGGTGCAAAAGCTGAACGTCCTCCTGTCCAAGTTGCTGGTGCTGCAGTCCCTCCCTTTCCAACTGGTGGACTCAGCACCTTTCCGAGAAATGATGGCTTGTGCCGCGCCGCGGTGGAGAGTGCCAAGCCGTCATTTCTTTGCCCAAAAGGCAGTGCCAGCCCTGCATTCACATGTAGAAGAGATGGTGGGCCAGTCTTTGAGCATGTCGGTCTCTGCCAAAGTGCACGGCAGCGCCGACGTGTGGAGCTGTAACTACGGTCAGGGACAGTACATGTCATTTACGGCCCACTGGGTGAACGTGGTGCCGGCACAGCCGCACCAGCAACTTGGACAGGTCACGACGCTTTTGCCTCCACGTTTGCACGTCCTTGGTCCAGCAAGCATGTCCGCCTCTACCACCTCTTTTTCCGCCGTGTCCTCAGCCGCCACCCCCGTGCCAAGTCCCATTACCCGACCGGCATATCACATGTGCAGGGCGCAACGGTGTCACGCTGTGCTGCACCTGGTATGCCTTGGCGAACGTAGTCACACAGGGGAGGAACTGCTGAGTGTAATGAACAGAGAAATCGACAGATGGCTGTCTCCGCGCAAACTAAAAATCGGAACCATGTTGACTGACAACGGAAAGAACATGGTGTCTGCTCTGCGTCAAGGAAGGTTGTGCCATGCGCCATGCATGGCTCACGTGTTCAATCTGGTTGTCAAGCGGTTCCTAAAATCCACCATCCCACTGCAAGACATCCTTAAAATGTCACGTAAACTGTGCATGCATTTCAGCCATTCCTACACCGCAAAGAACACCCTCATTGAGCTGCAGCGGCAGAACGGAATTCCACAGCATCGCCTGATCTGCGACGTTGCAACAAGGTGGAATTCAACCCTACACATGTTAGACCGCCTTTACGAGCAGCGAAAGGCCATCACCGATTTCCTGATGTTACAAGCGGATAAAGGTACTCCCCTGTGTAACTTAGATGTCAGCCATTGGCAGCTCATGCGTGACACCTGCCGCTTGCTCAGGCCCTTTGAGGAGGCCACGCTATTCGTGAGTCGGCAGGACTATGGGATGAACGACGTCATTCCTCTGTTGCACGTCCTGGAACAAATGCTGTTAACAATGGCTGGTCAGGGTGCGGTAGACGTGGCGCACAGATCTCAACGCCACATGACCCCTGTGGGGGCAGGACAGGAAGAAGAGGAGGAGGTAGAGGAGGACATTTGTGCTCAGGAATTATTGAGTGAAATGGGTGGTTTTTCCACTCAGCGGACAGGAGTGGAGGAGCAGGAGCATCTGGTAGAGGAGGAGGAGGAGGAGACAGAGGACCCAGACGCACCGTGGCAGTATGCTGTGGAGATGGAGGCAGGGAGTCCCTCGCATTCCTTGGCACAAATGGCCCATAGCATGCTCGGTTGCTTGCGTAGCGACAGCCGAATAATAACCATCAGACAGAGGGATGACTTTTGGCTGTCCACCTTGTTGGACCCTCGCTACCGGTCCAAAATGGTGGCCTTTTTCACACCTGCTGAGAGGGAGGCCAAAATTACGTACTATAAAAACCACCTATGTAGTCAGTTGGTCTCTGCCTTTGTGCGCCATCGTCCATCCTCAGACACTGTGGGCCCTGTGCGCTCGCGTTCCGCTGGCATGGCAGCAGGGGAGGGGTGGGGTGGTAGGAGCAGTGGCAGCTCCACCAGCAGCGGCTGCCTCAGTCTGCAGTCGATGATGAGTAGCTTTCTTCACCAGCGCAGTGAGGAAACTACTAACCAGCCGCAGCAGCAGCAGCAGCATCAGGTGGACCTGGAGCAGGAGCTCAAACAACAGGCTTGGGCCTACTTGGACAGCACCCTGCCAACCGAGGTAGACAATCCCCTTGACTACTGGGCAACGAAACTTGACCTTTGGCCCCAACTAGCTGAATTTGCCCTTGAAAGGCTGTCATGCCCGGCCAGTAGCGTGGCATCGGAGCGCGTGTTTAGTGCGGCAGGAGGTATTGTAACTCCGCGGAGGACACGACTGTCCACCCAAAGTGTGGAGAGACTCATGTTTGTGAAAATGAATCAGGCGTGGATTAGTCTGGATTTCAAACCACCAGTTCCTGACACAACTGACTAAATCCGCCATGAATCATGCCTCAAACATGTGCCACTTTCAGGTCTCCTCACACTGCTGGTGTGTTGAATTTTTTGACATAGGGTGCTGGCAGATTACGGGCCTCCTATAGCTGCTGCCAGGCCCCTAATCTGCCATAGGCCCCTATATACCACCTCCTCCTGCTGCTGCCAGGTCCAGAGTCTCTCATGGGTCCCTGTACGGCCTCCCATTGCTGCTGTCTCCATCGCCACACTCTGCTGCCATGTGCCACTTTCAGGTCTCTTCACACTGCTGGTGTGTTAAATTTTTTGACATAGGGTGCAGGCAGATTACGGGCCTCACATAGCTGCTGCCAGGCCCCTAATCTGCCATGGGCCCCTATATACCACCTCCTCCTGCTGCTGCCAGGTCCAGAGTCTCTCATGGGTCCCTGTACGGCCTCCCATTGCTGCTGTCTCCATCGCCACACTCTGCTGCCATGTGCCACTTTCAGGTCTCTTCACACTGCTGGTGTGTTAAATTTTTTGACATAGGGTGCTGCAAGATAACGGGCCTCACATAGCTGCTGCCAGGCCCCTAATCAGCCATGGGCCCCTATACCGCCTCCTCCTGCTGCTGCCAGGTCCAGAGTCTCTCATGCCATGTGCCACTTTCAGGTCTCTTCACACTGCTGGTGTGTTAAATTTTTTGACATAGGGTGCTGGCAGATTACGGGCCTCCCATAGCTGCTGCCAGGCCCCTAATCTGCCATGGGCCCCTATATACCGCCTCCTCATGCTGCTGCCAAGTCCAGAGTCTGTCATGGTCCCTGTACGGCCTCCCATTGCTGCTGTCTCCATCGCCACACTCTGCTGCCATGTGCCACTTTCAGGTCTCTTCACACTGCTGGTGTGTTAAATTTTTTGACATAGGGTGCAGGCAGATTACGGGCCTCACATAGCTGCTGCCAGGCCCCTAATCTGCCATGGGCCCCTATATACCACCTCCTCCTGCTGCTGCCAGGTCCAGAGTCTCTCATGGGTCCCTGTACGGCCTCCCATTGCTGCTGTCTCCATCGCCACACTCTGCTGCCATGTGCCACTTTCAGGTCTCTTCACACTGCTGGTGTGTTAAATTTTTTGACATAGGGTGCTGCAAGATAACGGGCCTCACATAGCTGCTGCCAGGCCCCTAATCAGCCATGGGCCCCTATACCGCCTCCTCCTGCTGCTGCCAGGTCCAGAGTCTCTCATGCCATGTGCCACTTTCAGGTCTCTTCACACTGCTGGTGTGTTAAATTTTTTGACATAGGGTGCTGGCAGATTACGGGCCTCACATAGCTGCTGCCAGGCCCCTAATCTGCCATGGGCCCCTATATACCGCCTCCTCATGCTGCTGCCAAGTCTAGAGTCTCTCATGGGTCCCTGTACGGCCTCCCATTGCTGCTGTCTCCATCGCCACACTCTGCTGCCATGTGCCACTTTCAGGTCTCTTCACACTGCTGGTGTGTTAAATTTTTTGACATAGGGTGCAGGCAGATTACGGGCCTCACATAGCTGCTGCCAGGCCCCTAATCTGCCATGGGCCCCTATATACCGCCTCCTCATGCTGCTGCCAAGTCCAGAGTCTGTCATGGTCCCTGTACGGCCTCCCATTGCTGCTGTCTCCATCGCCACACTCTGCTGCCATGTGCCACTTTCAGGTCTCTTCACACTGCTGGTGTGTTAAATTTTTTGACATAGGGTGCAGGCAGATTACGGGCCTCACATAGCTGCTGCCAGGCCCCTAATCTGCCATGGGCCCCTATATACCGCCTCCTCATGCTGCTGCCAAGTCCAGAGTCTGTCATGGTCCCTGTACGGCCTCCCATTGCTGCTGTCTCCATCGCCACACTCTGCTGCCATGTGCCACTTTCAGGTCTCTTCACACTGCTGGTGTGTTAAATTTTTTGACATAGGGTGCAGGCAGATTACGGGCCTCACATAGCTGCTGCCAGGCCCCTAATCTGCCATGGGCCCCTATATACCGCCTCCTCATGCTGCTGCCAAGTCCAGAGTCTGTCATGGTCCCTGTACGGCCTCCCATTGCTGCTGTCTCCATCGCCACACTCTGCTGCCATGTGCCACTTTCAGGTCTCTTCACACTGCTGGTGTGTTAAATTTTTTGACATAGGGTGCAGGCAGATTACGGGCCTCACATAGCTGCTGCCAGGCCCCTAATCTGCCATGGGCCCCTATATACCGCCTCCTCATGCTGCTGCCAAGTCCAGAGTCTGTCATGGTCCCTGTACGGCCTCCCATTGCTGCTGTCTCCATCGCCACACTCTGCTGCCATGTGCCACTTTCAGGTCTCTTCACACTGCTGGTGTGTTTAATTTTTTGACATAGGGTGCAGGCAGATTACGGGCCTCACATAGCTGCTGCCAGGCCCCTAATCTGCCATGGGCCCCTATATACCGCCTCCTCATGCTGCTGCCAAGTCTAGAGTCTCTCATGGGTCCCTGTACGGCCTCCCATTGCTGCTGTCTCCATCGCCACACTCTGCTGCCATGTGCCACTTTCAGGTCTCTTCACACTGCTGGTGTGTTAAATTTTTTGACATAGGGTGCAGGCAGATTACGGGCCTCACATAGCTGCTGCCAGGCCCCTAATCTGCCATGGGCCCCTATATACCGCCTCCTCATGCTGCTGCCAAGTCCAGAGTCTGTCATGGTCCCTGTACGGCCTCCCATTGCTGCTGTCTCCATCGCCACACTCTGCTGCCATGTGCCACTTTCAGGTCTCTTCACACTGCTGGTGTGTTAAATTTTTTGACATAGGGTGCAGGCAGATTACGGGCCTCACATAGCTGCTGCCAGGCCCCTAATCTGCCATGGGCCCCTATATACCGCCTCCTCATGCTGCTGCCAAGTCCAGAGTCTGTCATGGTCCCTGTACGGCCTCCCATTGCTGCTGTCTCCATCGCCACACTCTGCTGCCATGTGCCACTTTCAGGTCTCTTCACACTGCTGGTGTGTTAAATTTTTTGACATAGGGTGCAGGCAGATTACGGGCCTCACATAGCTGCTGCCAGGCCCCTAATCTGCCATGGGCCCCTATATACCGCCTCCTCATGCTGCTGCCAAGTCCAGAGTCTGTCATGGTCCCTGTACGGCCTCCCATTGCTGCTGTCTCCATCGCCACACTCTGCTGCCATGTGCCACTTTCAGGTCTCTTCACACTGCTGGTGTGTTAAATTTTTTGACATAGGGTGCAGGCAGATTACGGGCCTCACATAGCTGCTGCCAGGCCCCTAATCTGCCATGGGCCCCTATATACCGCCTCCTCATGCTGCTGCCAAGTCCAGAGTCTGTCATGGTCCCTGTACGGCCTCCCATTGCTGCTGTCTCCATCGCCACACTCTGCTGCCATGTGCCACTTTCAGGTCTCTTCACACTGCTGGTGTGTTTAATTTTTTGACATAGGGTGCAGGCAGATTACGGGCCTCACATAGCTGCTGCCAGGCCCCTAATCTGCCATGGGCCCCTATATACCGCCTCCTCATGCTGCTGCCAAGTCTAGAGTCTCTCATGGGTCCCTGTACGGCCTCCCATTGCTGCTGTCTCCATCGCCACACTCTGCTGCCATGTGCCACTTTCAGGTCTCTTCACACTGCTGGTGTGTTTAATTTTTTGACATAGGGTGCAGGCAGATTACGGGCCTCACATAGCTGCTGCCAGGCCCCTAATCTGCCATGGGCCCCTATATACCGCCTCCTCATGCTGCTGCCAAGTCTAGAGTCTCTCATGGGTCCCTGTACGGCCTCCCATTGCTGCTGTCTCCATCGCCACACTCTGCTGCCATGTGCCACTTTCAGGTCTCTTCACACTGCTGGTGTGTTAAATTTTTTGACATAGGGTGCAGGCAGATTACGGGCCTCACATAGCTGCTGCCAGGCCCCTAATCTGCCATGGGCCCCTATATACCGCCTCCTCATGCTGCTGCCAAGTCCAGAGTCTGTCATGGTCCCTGTACGGCCTCCCATTGCTGCTGTCTCCATCGCCACACTCTGCTGCCATGTGCCACTTTCAGGTCTCTTCACACTGCTGGTGTGTTAAATTTTTTGACATAGGTTGCAGGCAGATTACGGGCCTCACATAGCTGCTGCCAGGCCCCTAATCTGCCATGGGCCCCTATATACCGCCTCCTCATGCTGCTGCCAAGTCCAGAGTCTGTCATGGTCCCTGTACGGCCTCCCATTGCTGCTGTCTCCATCGCCACACTCTGCTGCCATGTGCCACTTTCAGGTCTCTTCACACTGCTGGTGTGTTAAATTTTTTGACATAGGGTGCAGGCAGATTACGGGCCTCACATAGCTGCTGCCAGGCCCCTAATCTGCCATGGGCCCCTATATACCGCCTCCTCATGCTGCTGCCAAGTCCAGAGTCTGTCATGGTCCCTGTACGGCCTCCCATTGCTGCTGTCTCCATCGCCACACTCTGCTGCCATGTGCCACTTTCAGGTCTCTTCACACTGCTGGTGTGTTTAATTTTTTGACATAGGGTGCAGGCAGATTACGGGCCTCACATAGCTGCTGCCAGGCCCCTAATCTGCCATGGGCCCCTATATACCGCCTCCTCATGCTGCTGCCAAGTCTAGAGTCTCTCATGGGTCCCTGTACGGCCTCCCATTGCTGCTGTCTCCATCGCCACACTCTGCTGCCATGTGCCACTTTCAGGTCTCTTCACACTGCTGGTGTGTTTAATTTTTTGACATAGGGTGCAGGCAGATTACGGGCCTCACATAGCTGCTGCCAGGCCCCTAATCTGCCATGGGCCCCTATATACCGCCTCCTCATGCTGCTGCCAAGTCTAGAGTCTCTCATGGGTCCCTGTACGGCCTCCCATTGCTGCTGTCTCCATCGCCACACTCTGCTGCCATGTGCCACTTTCAGGTCTCTTCACACTGCTGGTGTGTTAAATTTTTTGACATAGGGTGCAGGCAGATTACGGGCCTCACATAGCTGCTGCCAGGCCCCTAATCTGCCATGGGCCCCTATATACCGCCTCCTCATGCTGCTGCCAAGTCCAGAGTCTGTCATGGTCCCTGTACGGCCTCCCATTGCTGCTGTCTCCATCGCCACACTCTGCCATGTGCCACTTTCAGGTCTCTTCACACTGCTGGTGTGTTTAATTTTTTGACATAGGGTGCAGGCAGATTACGGGCCTCACATAGCTGCTGCCAGGCCCCTAATCTGCCATAGGCCCCTATATACCGCCTCCTCATGCTGCTGCCAGGTCCAGAGTCTCTCATGGGTCCCTGTACGGCCTCCCATTGCTGCTTTCTCCATCGCCACACTCTGCCATGTGCCACTTTCAGGTCTCCTCACACACTGCTGGTGTGTTGAATTTTTTGACATAGGGTGCTGGCAGATTACGGGCCTCCCATAGCTGCTGCCAGGCCCCTAATCTGCCATGGGCCCCTATATACCGCCTCCTCATGCTGCTGCCAAGTCCAGAGTCTGTCATGGGTCCCTGTACGGCCTCCCATTGCTGCTGTCTCCATCGCCACACTCTGCCATGTGCCACTTTCAGGTCTCCTCACACACTGCTGGTGTGTAGAATTTTTTGACATAGGGTGCTGGCAGATTACGGGCCTCCCATAGCTGCTGCCAGGCCCCTAATCTGCCATGGGCCCCTATATACCGCCTCCTCATGCTGCTGCCAAGTCCAGAGTCTGTCATGGGTCCCTGTACGGCCTCCCATTGCTGCTGTCTCCATCGCCACACTCTGCCATGTGCCACTTTCAGGTCTCCTCACACTGCTGGTGTGTTGAATTTTTTGACATAGGGTGCTGGCAGATTACGGGCCTCCTATAGCTGCTGCCAGGCCCCTAATCTGCCATGGGCCCCTATATACCGCCTCCTCATGCTGCTGCCAAGTTCAGAGTCTGTCATGGGTCCCTGTACGGCCTCCCATTGCTGCTGTCTCCATCGCCACACTCTGCCATGTGCCACTTTCAGGTCTCCTCACACTGCTGGTGTGTTGAATTTTTTGACATAGGGTGCTGGCAGATTACGGGCCTCCTATAGCTGCTGCCAGGCCCCTAATCTGCCATAAGCCCCTATATACCGCCTCCTCATGCTGCTGCCAAGTCCAGAGTCTGTCATGGGTCCCTGTACGGCCTCCCATTGCTGCTGTCTCCATCGCCACACTCTGCCATGTGCCACTTTCAGGTCTCCTCACACACTGCTGGTGTGTTGAATTTTTTGACATAGGGTGCTGGCAGATTACGGGCCTCCTATAGCTGCTGCCAGGCCCCTAATCTGCCGTAGGCCCCTATATACCGCCTCCTCATGCTGCTGCCAGGTCCAGAGTCTCTCATGGGTCCCTGTACGGCCTCCCATTGCTGCTGTCTCCATCGCCACACTCTGCCATGTGCCACTTTCAGGTCTCCTCACACTGCTGGTGTGTTCCATTTTTTGTCATAGGGTGCTGGCAGATTATGGGCCTCCCATAACTGCTGCCAGGCCCCTAATCTGCCATGGGCCCCTATACCGACTCCTCATGCTGTGACGTTGCAACAAGGTGGAATTCAACCCTACATATGTTAGACCGCCTTTACGAACAGCAAAAGGCCATCACAGATTTCCTGATGTTAAAAGCAGATAAAGGTACTCCCTGTGTAACTTAGATGTCAGCCATTGGCAGCTCATGCGTGACACCTGCGCTTGCTCAGGCCCTTTGAGGAGGCCACGCTATTCGTGAGTCGGCAGGACTATGGGATGAACGACGTCATTCCTCTGTTGCACGTCCTGGAACAAATGCTGTTAACAATGGCTGGTCAGGGTGCGGTAGACGTGGCGCACAGATCTCAACGCCACATGGCCCCTGTGGGGGCAGGACTGGAAGAAGAGGAGGAGGTAGAGGAGGACATTGGTGCTCAGGAATTATTGAGTGAAATGGGTGGTTTTTCCACTCAGCGGACAGGAGTGGAGGAGCAGGAGCATCTGGTAGAGGAGGAGGAAGAGGAGACAGAGGACCTAGACGCACCGTGGCAGTATGCTGTGGAGATGGAGGCAGGGAGTCCCTCGCATTCCTTGGCACAAATGGCCCATAGCATGCTCGGTTGCTTGCGTAGCGACAGCCGAATAATAACCATCAGACAGAGGGATGACTTTTGGCTGTCCACCTTGTTGGACCCTCGCTACCGTTCAAAAATGGTGGCCTTTTTCACACCTGCTGAGAGGGAGGCCAAAATAACGTACTATAAAAAACACCTATGTAGTCAGCTGGTCTCTGCCTGTCTGCGCCAACGTCCATCCTCAGACACTGTGGGCCCTGTGCGCTCGTGTTCCGCTGCCATGGCAGCAGGGGAGGGGTGGGGTGGTAGGAGCAGTGGCAGCTCCACCAGCAGCGGCTGCCTCAGTCTGCAGTCGATGATGAGTAGCTTTCTTCACCAGCGCAGTGAGGAAACTACTAACCAGCCGCAGCAGCAGCAGCAGCATCAGGTGGACCTGGAGCAGGACCTCAAACAACAGGCTTAGGCCTACTTGGACAGCACCCTGCCAACCGAGGTAGACAATCCCCTTGACTACTGGGCAACGAAACTTGACCTTTGGCCCCAACTAGCTGAATTTGCCCTTGAAAGGCTGTCATGCCCGGCCAGTAGCGTGGCATCGGAGCGCGTGTTTAGTGCGGCAGGAGGTATTGCAACTCCGCGGAGGACACGACTGTCCACCCAAAGTGTGGAGAGACTCACGTTTGTGAAAATGAATCAGGCGTGGATTAGTCTGGATTTCAAACCACCAGTTCCTGACACAACTGACTAAATCCGCCATGAATCATGCCCCAAACATGTGCCACTTTCAGGTCTCCTCACACTGCTGGTGTGTTCCATTTTTTGTCATAGGGTGCTGGCAGATTACGGGCCTCCCATAGCTGCTGCCAGGCCCCTAATCTGCCATGGGCCCCTATACCGCCTCCTCATGCTGCTGCCAGGTCCAGAGTCTCTCATGGGTCCCTGTACGGCCTCCCATTGCTGCTGTCTCCATCGCCACACTCTGCCATGTGCCACTTTCAGGTCTCCTCACACTGCTGGTGGGTTCCATTTTTTGTCATAGGGTGCTGGCAGATTACGGGCCTCCCATAGCTGCTGCCAGGCCCGTAATCTGCCATGGGCCCCCGTACCGACTCCTCATGCTGCTGCCAGGCCCGTAATCTGTCATGGGCCACTGTTGTCGCTTGTTGGCATATTCCGCTCGTTCAGATGCTCCTTCTCCTGCTACTCCTCTTCACGGATTCCGTCAGCAGTCTTTCTTGGAATCCGTTTCCAAGAGACAACAGTTTGCGAGCACGCACCCGACGGTGCAGAAGCTGAACGTCCTCCTGTCCAAGTTGCTGCTGCCAGGCTCGTAATCTGTCATGCGCCCCTGTACCGCCTCCTCATGCTGCTGCCAGGTCCAGAGTGTGTCATGGGCCCCCGTACCGACTCCTCATGCTGCTGCCAGGCCCGTAATCTGTCATGGGCCCCTGTACCGCCTCCCCATGCTGCTGCCAGGTCCAGAGTGTGTCATGGGTCCCTGTACGGCCTCCCATTGCTGCTGCCAGGCCCGTAATCTGCCATGGGCCCCTGTACCGACTCCTCATGCTGCTGCCAGGCCCGTAATCTGTCATGGGCCCCTGTACCGCCTCCTCATGCTGCTGCCAGGTCCAGAGTGTGTCATGGGTCCCTGTACGGCCTCCCATTGCTGCTGTCTCTATCGCCACACTCTGCCATGTGCCACTTTCAGGTCTCCTCACACTGCTGGTGGTTTCCATTTTTGTCATAGGGTGCTGTATGGCCTCCCATTGCTGCTGCCTCCACCGCCACACTGTGGCTCCACACTCTGGTTTTGGCCCCGTGACTGCCCAAATGAGTGAAGTGTGCGGTGATTCTAAGATCGACGGCACTCATCTGCATGTCATACTGACTGACAGTATTATTTCTCTTCCCCAGCAGACTCCAAGGGCATTTAAATTAAAGGTACAGTGTTCTGCACTAATATTAAGTCTCTCTGAAGCCTAGAAACACCCTTTTTTAAGTTAAATTCACAGCGAATTTATTCGACTCGAATCGAATATTGTCCACGAATTCGCCGAATCAGTCGAATCGAATTTTTCATTTCTTCGCTCATCTCTAATCATTGGTTAAAAAGGGGCGTAGTCTGGAGATGTTGCGGAGGTTGAGGTGGCATGATTCGGACAGGGATTGGATGTGGGCCTGAAAGGATAGTTCAGAATCCAGGGTTACCCCTAGCACCAAGGCATGCGAAGATGGGTTGATAGTGGTGCTATTGATCCTGACCTAGAAATAAGGGGAAGAGGCACTTGGGGGAGGAAATATTATGAGCTCAGTTTTGGATAGATTTTTTTGAGTTTTAGGAAGTGGTGTGACATCCAGTCTGATATGTCTGTTTGTAAATCGGTAATATGTGAGGAAAATGATGGGGTGAGCTGAGGAGTAGAGAGATAGAGTTGTGTGTCATCAGCATAGAAATGGTACTGGAAGCCATGGGAAGCTATCAGCTGACCCAAGGAAGAAGTGTAGATCGAGAATAGGAAAGGTCCAGGGACAGAACCTTGGGGGACCCCAACAGTAAGAGGAGTAGGAGAGGAGGAAGTAGAGTTGTAAGTGACACTGAAGGTGTGGTGAGATAGGTAAGATTCGAACCAACAAAGAGTACAGTGACGGAGACCAAGTAAATAGAGTTTTTGAGGAGGAGGGGGTGGTCAGTTGTGTCAAAGGCAGTGGAGAGGTCCAAGAGTAAGAGTACGGAATAGTGACCATTGGTTTTAGTGGTTAGTAATAGAGATGAGCGAATTATTAAAAAATTCGGTTCGGCTGATTCGCCGAATTCGCCGATTAAATTTGCTTCGTGCCGAATATATTCGCTGCGAATTTAACTTATAAAAAGGGTGTTTCTAGGCTTCAGAGAGCATTTATATTAGTGCAGAACACTGTACCTTTAATTTAAATGCCCTTGGAGTCTGCTGGGGAAGAGAAATAATACTGTCAGTCAGTATGACATGCAGATGAGTGCCGTCGATCTTAGAATCACCGCACACTTCACTCATTTGGGCAGTCACGGGGCCAAAACCAGAGTGTGGAGCCACAGTGTGGCGGTGGAGGCAGCAGCAATGGGAGGCCATACAGCACCCTATGACAAAATGGAACCCACCAGCAGTGTGAGGAGACCTGAAAGTGGCACATGGCAGAGTGTGGCGATGGAGACAGCAGCAATGGGAGGCCGTACAGGGACCCATGACACACTCTGGACCTGGCAGCAGCATGAGGAGGCGGTACAGGGGCCCATGACAGATTACGGGCCTGGCAGCAGCATGAGGAGTCGGTACGGGGGCCCATGGTAGATTACGGGCCTGGCAGCAGCATGAGGAGGCGGTACAGGGGCCCATGGCAGAGTGGCGGAGCGTAAGCAGCTAAAATTGAAGGCCATACAGAGGCCTATGTTAAAAAGTCCCCCCAGCAGCAGCGTGGGGAGACGACTATCAAGAGTCCAATGGCAGAGTGGCGGAGCAGAAGCAGCTTCAATTGAAGGCCATACACAGGCCTAGGTTAAAAAGCGGAAGCCGTCAGCAGCGTGAGCAGACGACAGAGACACATGGCGCAGGGTGGCGGTGGATGCAGCAGTATTCGGAAGCCAAACACAGGCCTCGGTTAAAAAGCGGAAGCCGTGAGCAGCGTGAGCAGACGACAGAGGCACATGGCGCAGGGTGGCGGTGGAGGCAGCAGCAATGGAAGGCCATACAGCACCCTATCACAAAATGGAACCCACCAACAGTGTAAGGAGACCTGAAAGTGGCACATGGCGCAGGGTGGCGGTGGAGGCAGCAGTATTCGGAAGACATACACAGGACTAGTTTAAAAAGCAGAAGCCGTCAGCAGCGTGAGCAGACGACAGAGACACATGGCGCAGGGTGGCGGTGGAGGCAGCAGTATTCAGAAGCCATACACAGGCCTAGGTTAAAAAGCGGAAGCCGTCAGCAGCGTGAGCAGACGACAGAGACACATGGCGCAGGGTGGCGGTGGATGCAGCAGTATTCGGAAGCCAAACACAGGCCTCGGTTAAAAAGCGGAAGCTGTCAGCAGCGTGAGCAGACGACAGAGGCACATGGCGCAGGGTGGCGGTGGAGGCAGCAGCAATGGAAGGCCATACAGCACCCTATCACAAAATGGAACCCACCAACAGTGTAAGGAGACCTGAAAGTGGCACATGGCGCAGGGTGGCGGTGGAGGCAGCAGTATTCGGAAGACATACACAGGACTAGTTTAAAAAGCGGAAGCCGTCAGCAGCGTGAGCAGACGACAGAGGCACATGGCGCAGGGTGGCGGTGGAGGCAGCAGTATTCGGAAGCCATACACAGGCCTAGGTTAAAAAGCGGAAGCCGTCAGCAGCGTGAGCAGATGACAGAGACACATGGCGCAGGGTGGCGGTGGATGCAGCAGTATTCGGAAGCCAAACACAGGCCTCGGTTAAAAAGCGGAAGCCGTCAGCAGCGTGAGCAGACGACAGAGGCACATGGCGCAGGGTGGCGGTGGAGGCAGCAGCAATGGAAGGCCATACAGCACCCTATCACAAAATGGAACCCACCAACAGTGTAAGGAGACCTGAAAGTGGCACATGGCGCAGGGTGGCGGTGGAGGCAGCAGTATTCGGAAGACATACACAGGACTAGTTTAAAAAGCGGAAGCCGTCAGCAGCGTGAGCAGACGACAGAGGCACATGGCGCAGGGTGGCGGTGGAGGCAGCAGTATTCGGAAGCCATACACAGGCCTAGGTTAAAAAGCGGAAGCCGTCAGCAGCGTGAGCAGACGACAGAGGCACATGGCGCAGGGTGGCGGTGGATGCAGCAGTATTCGGAAGCCATACACAGGCCTAGGTTTAAAACTGGAACCCAGCAGCGTGAGCAGACGACAAAGACGCACATGGCAGAGGATGGATCTGGCAGCAGTATGAGAAGGCGGTACAGGGGCCCGTGGCACAGTGTGGTGATGGGGGCTACAGCAACTGGATGCCAGAAAGTGGCCGATAGGGCTATATACTGCATGACTACATAGGTGGTTTTTATAGTACTTTATTTTGGCCTCCCTCTCAGCAGGTGTGAAAAAGGCCACCATTTTTGAACGGTAGCAAGGGTCCAACAAGGTGGACAGCCAAAAGTCATCCCTCTGTCTGATGGTTATTATTCGGCTGTCGCTACGCAAGCAACCGAGCATGCTATGGGCCATTTGTGCCAAGGAATGCGAGGGACTCCCTGCCTCCATCTCCACAGCATACTGCCACGGTGCGTCTGGGTCCTCTGTCTCCTCTTCCTCCTCTACCAGATGCTCCTTCTCCTCCACTCCTGTCCGCTGAGTGGAAAAACCACCCATTTCACTCAATAATTCCTGAGCACCAATGTCCTCCTCTACCTCCTCCTCTTCTTCCTGTCCTGCCCCCACAGGGGTCATGTGGCGTTGAGATCTGTGCGCCACGTCTACCGCACCCTGACCAGCCATTGTTAACAGCATTTGTTCCAGGACGTGCAACAGAGGAATGACGTCGTTCATCCCATAGTCCTGCCGACTCACGAATAGCGTGGCCTCCTCAAAGGGCCTGAGCAAGCGGCAGGTGTCACGCATGAGCTGCCAATGGCTGACATCTAAGTTACACAGGGGAGTACCTTTATCCGCTTGTAACATCAGGAAATCGGTGATGGCCTTTCGCTGTTCGTAAAGGCGGTCTAACATATGTAGGGTTGAATTCCACCTTGTTGCAACGTCGCAGATCAGGCGATGCTGTGGAATTCCGTTCTGCCGCTGCAGCTCAAGGAGGGTGTGCTTTGCGGTGTAGGAATGGCTGAAATGCATGCAAAGTTTACGTGACATTTTAAGGATGTCTTGCAGTGGGATGGTGGATTTTAGGAACCGCTTGACAACCAGATTGAACACGTGAGCCATGCATGGCGCATGGCACAACCTTCCTTGACGCAGAGCAGACACCATGTTCTTTCCGTTGTCGGTCAACATGGTTCCGATTTTCAGTTTGCGCGGAGACAGCCATCTGTCGATTTCTCTGTTCATTACACTCAGAAGTTCCTCCCCTGTGTGACTAGGTTCGCCAAGGCATACCAGGTGCAGCACAGCGTGACACCGTTGCGCCCTGCACATGTGATATGCCGGTCGGGTAATGGGACTTGGCACGGGGGTGGCGGCTGAGGACACGGCGGAAGAAGAGGTGGTAGAGGCGGACATCTTTGCTGGACCAAGGACGTGCAAACGTGGAGGCAAAAGCGGCGTGACCTGTCCAAGTTGCTGGTGCGGCTGTGCCGGCACCACGTTCACCCAGTGGGCCGTAAATGACATGTACTGTCCCTGATCGTAGTTACAGCTCCACACGTCGGCGCTGCCGTGCACTTTGGCAGAGACCGACATGCTCAAAGACTGGCCCACCATCTCTTCTACATGTGAATGCAGGGCTGGCACTGCCTTTTTGGCGAAGAAATGCCGGCTTGGCACTCTCCACCGCGGCTCGGCACAAGCCATCATTTCTCAGAAAGGTGCTGAGTCCACCACTTGGAAAGGGAGGGACTGCAGCACCAGCAACTTGGACAGGAGGACGTTCAGCTTCTGCACCGTCGGGTGCATGCTCGCAAACTGTTGTCTCTTGGAAACGGATTCCAAGAAAGACTGCTGACGGAATCCGTGAAGAGGAGTAGCAGGAGAAGGAGCATCTGAACGAGCGGAAGATGCCAATGAGCGACAACTCCCCTCAGCAGAGGTGTTGGAGCCTTGACTGGCTGATAGAGGGCGATTGACGTCGGGTGACGGAGCAAGTAACGGAGCGGGTGATGGAGCGGGGGCTGGGGCAGGCAGAACCACCGTATCTTTATCACGGCTTTCCCAGGCCACCGAATGGCGACGCTGCATATGCTGACGCAACGCTGTAGTCCCAACATTGGCCCCCTGGCCACGCTTGACTTTCTGGCCACATAGTCGACATACGGCTACGTTTACTTCCTCGGGCGGTGTGACGAGAAATTGCCACACCGCCGAGTAGGAAACTTTGCCCCCGCTACTCCTCACTGGCTGACTGCTACTTCCTCCGTGCACACCGGCACCACTACTGGCCGTGGTGGTAGGCTGCAGTGGAGCTGGTGCTCTACTCCGTGGCCGTTTGGCTCCACTGACACTGCTGCGACCCTGCTGCCTCCTGGGCAACCCACCGACTGTTTTGCTCGCTGGCAAGCTGGCACCCTCTTCTCCTGATGATGCGGAAGCAATAGCCTGATGACGACGAGGCTGCCAAGTGCGATCAGCCTCATCATCATCAATTAGGGTCTCCGCGTCACTACTAGCCCCCTCGGCTGCGTGTGGGTCAGGAGACAGACCTGTCTCTAGACCGGCTACCGAGCCACTCTCCTCGCCAGTACTTCTTCGCCTGGCTGCTGAAGAGGCGGATGTCTCCCCCCGTTCCTGACCGCCCTCTGTTAGCTCTTCCTCACTGTACAGTGGGGCTGAGCCCACAGCATGCGATACTTCGAACACCAAAGGACAGGGGCAGGTCGAGGACACGTGATTTCAGTGGGCTTGCTCCCGGGCCATGCCAACTAACGGTTGTGTCTGACGTACCCACCGACCGTTGGCTGTAGGTGTCAGAGGTGACCTGGGAAGAGGAAGACAACCGAGTCAACCAATCGATGACGGCAGGGTTGTCGGTGGAGACACGACCGCTGGATGACACCGGGAGCACTGGCCTCTGGCTGCGACTAGTGCTGCCTCGACCCCTTCCTCTGCTGCCACGTCTGCTCGCTCCTGAAACATTGCCTCCTCTGCCACTCCTCTGCGTGTTGTCTGACATACTCTTTAATTCAATAAGCACCCCAAAAATAAAACCGGATTTAACTCTTTGAACGTACAATAGTGGTTGTGAAGCAGAAAGTCAGTTTATTTAGCACAATCGGTCAATTGCAGCTTGCCGTTGGCTGGAAACTGTACGTTTCTGTCACTGGAATGCACTAATCACCCAAAAAATATTACCGCCACCCGGCGTGTAAATGGATTTAACTCTTTGAACGTACAATAGTGGTTGTGAAGCAGAAAGTCAGTTTATTTAGCACAATGGGTCAATTGCAGCTTGCCGTTGGCTGGAAACTGTACGTTTATGTCACTGGAATGCACTAATCACCCAAAAAATATTACCGCCACCCGGCGTGTAAATGGATCTAACTCTTTGAACGTACAATGGTGGTTGTGAAGCAGAAAGTCAGTTTATTGTACACAATCGGTCAATTGCAGCTTGCCGTTGGCTGGAAACTGTACGTTTCTGTCACTGGAATGCACTAATCACCCAAAAAATATTACCGCCAGCCGGCGTGTAAATGGATTTAACTCTTTGAACGTACAATAGTGGTTGTGAAGCAGAAAGTCAGTTTATTTAGCACAATCGGTCAATTGCAGCTTGCCGTTGGCTGGAAACTGTACGTTTATGTCACTGGAATGCACTAATCACCCAAAAAATATTAATATAAAAGGTGTATACTTGTGAGCTACTATGATTTAAAAAAGGTGTTTACAATTAATTATTTAAATAAAATGGTGCATCAACACATAAACCACATACTCAAATCATTATGTGAAAAATAGACAAAAAATAAAATAATATATGTGTTGCGCTCCTCAAAATATTATTACATAATATATATAATAATGTGTATTTGAAATAAATTAAATAAATAAAATAAATGTAATCTCATAATAATATAATGTGAGTAAAGTGAAAAACGTGCCCAGTGCTGTGATTAATATAAAGATAACTAA
This sequence comes from Staurois parvus, assembly GCF_062004578.1. NCBI lineage: Eukaryota > Metazoa > Chordata > Amphibia > Anura > Ranidae > Staurois > Staurois parvus. Next base: position 6,483,526 of record NW_028317815.1, on the reverse strand, counting down.
AAAATGATGTGTATAATATTAAAAAAATATAATCTATTGTGCCAAAAATCAAATAAATAAAGAAAAACCTCTTTGATTAATAATAAATGAGTGCAAAAAATTATGCATGTGCAAAAATTGCAAATATTACCCTAAACACTGAGAAATATATATATATATATATGATAAAAAACATATATATAACACCCAATTAATTATATGAAAAATGATAAATAATAATAAATAGTACTAAAAATTATGCAGATCATATATAGTTATCACTCCACTTGTACCGCTTGAGACGGTAATTAGGATTACATGCTCTTAATGCTTATTTAGGCTGAAATGTGAACGTCCCAATCTATGTGGATATATGGAAAGTCTAAAGATGTGGTAGACTGTAATGTTGCTTTCCTTCCACTAGATGGCCTCCCAGTTTCTTCCAAGTATGACGGATGAGTGGATAGATATAGGTATCTCCCCTCGTGTGATTTTGGGTCTGTCTCCTCTTCCTCCCCTTTGCTCCTCCGAATTAGGCCATGAAAAAGAAGAGAAATCCCCACATGGTGCTTATATCCTTTAAAAAGATTTTAATGTGTCTCCTGACAATTGCACACTCACATTGCCAAAAATCAATACAAAGCGTTTTTTAAAATTTTGTGCCCGCGCACAAGGACAGTACTCGCCGTTCCTACGATGTTGGCGTCGTGACGTCAGAGCCCCTCCCCTACGCGTTACGCCACAGGGTCACGTGGCTTCCTCAGGGGGATGTGACATACCTATATCTATCCACTCATCCGTCATACTTGGAAGAAACTGGGAGGCCATCTAGTGGAAGGAAAGCAACATTACAGTCTACCACATCTTTAGACTTTCCATATATCCACATAGATTGGGACGTTCACATTTCAGCCTAAATAAGCATTAAGAGCATGTAATCCTAATTACCGTCTCAAGCGGTACAAGTGGAGTGATAACTATATATGATCTGCATAATTTTTAGTACTATTTATTATTATTTATCATTTTTCATATAATTAATTGGGTGTTATATATATGTTTTTTATCATATATATATATATATATTTCTCAGTGTTTAGGGTAATATTTGCAATTTTTGCACATGCATAATTTTTTGCACTCATTTATTATTAATCAAAGAGGTTTTTCTTTATTTATTTGATTTGTGGCACAATAGATTATATTTTTTTAATATTATACACATCATTTTTTAGTTATCTTTATATTAATCACAGCACTGGGCACGTTTTTCACTTTACTCACATTATATTATTATGAGATTACATTTATTTTATTTATTTAATTTATTTCAAATACACATTATTATATATATTATGTAATAATATTTTGAGGAGCGCAACTCATATATTATTTTATTTTTTACCCAAAAAATATTACCGCCACCCGGCGTGTAAATGGATCTAACTCTTTGAACGTACAATGGTGGTTGTGAAGCAGAAAGTCAGTTTATTGTACACAATCGGTCAATTGCAGCTTGCCGTTGGCTGGAAACTGTACGTTTCAGTCACTGGAATGCACCAATCACCCAAAAAATATTACCGCCAGCCGGCGTGTAAATGGATTTAACTCTTTGAACGTACAATAGTGGTTGTGAAGCAGAAAGTCAGTTTATTTAGCACAATCGGTCAATTGCAGCTTGCCGTTGGCTGGAAACTGTACGTTTATGTCACTGGAATGCACTAATCACCCAAAAAATATTACCGCCACCCGGCGTGTAAATGGATCTAACTCTTTGAACGTACAATAGTGGTTGTGAAGCAGAAAGTCAGTTTATTTAGCACAATCGGTCAATTGCAGCTTGCCGTTGGCTGGAAACTGTACGTTTCTGTCACTGGAATGCACTAATCACCCAAAAAATATTACCGCCACCCGGCGTGTATATGGATTTAACTCTTTGAACGTACAATAGTGGTTGTGAAGCAGAAAGTCAGTTTATTTAGCACAATCGGTCAATTGCAGCTTGCCGTTGGCTGGAAACTGTACGTTTATGTCACTGGAATGCACTAATCACCCAAAAAATATTACCGCCACCCGGCGTGTAAATGGATCTAACTCTTTGAACGTACAATGGTGGTTGTGAAGCAGAAAGTCAGTTTATTGTACACAATCGGTCAATTGCAGCTTGCCGTTGGCTGGAAACTGTACGTTTCAGTCACTGGAATGCACCAATCACCCAAAAAATATTACCGCCAGCCGGCGTGTAAATGGATTTAACTCTTTGAACGTACAATAGTGGTTGTGAAGCAGAAAGTCAGTTTATTTAGCACAATCGGTCAATTGCAGCTTGCCGTTGGCTAGAAACTGTACGTTTATGTCACTGGAATGCACTAATCACCCAAAAAATATTACCGCCACCCGGCGTGTAAATGGATCTAACTCTTTGAACGTACAATAGTGGTTGTGAAGCAGAAAGTCAGTTTATTTAGCACAATCGGTCAATTGCAGCTTGCCGTTGGCTGGAAACTGTACGTTTCTGTCACTGGAATGCACTAATCACCCAAAAAATATTACCGCCACCCGGCGTGTATATGGATTTAACTCTTTGAACGTACAATAGTGGTTGTGAAGCAGAAAGTCAGTTTATTTAGCACAATCGGTCAATTGCAGCTTGCCGTTGGCTGGAAACTGTACGTTTATGTCACTGGAATGCACTAATCACCCAAAAAATATTACCGCCACCCGGCGTGTAAATGGATCTAACTCTTTGAACGTACAATGGTGGTTGTGAAGCAGAAAGTCAGTTTATTGTACACAATCGGTCAATTGCAGCTTGCCGTTGGCTGGAAACTGTACGTTTCAGTCACTGGAATGCACCAATCACCCAAAAAATATTACCGCCAGCCGGCGTGTAAATGGATTTAACTCTTTGAACGTACAATAGTGGTTGTGAAGCAGAAAGTCAGTTTATTTAGCACAATCGGTCAATTGCAGCTTGCCGTTGGCTAGAAACTGTACGTTTATGTCACTGGAATGCACTAATCACCCAAAAAATATTACCGCCACCCGGCGTGTAAATGGATCTAACTCTTTGAACGTACAATAGTGGTTGTGAAGCAGAAAGTCAGTTTATTTAGCACAATCGGTCAATTGCAGCTTGCCGTTGGCTGGAAACTGTACGTTTCTGTCACTGGAATGCACTAATCACCCAAAAAATATTACCGCCACCCGGCGTGTATATGGATTTAACTCTTTGAACGTACAATAGTGGTTGTGAAGCAGAAAGTCAGTTTATTTAGCACAATCGGTCAATTGCAGCTTGCCGTTGGCTGGAAACTGTACGTTTATGTCACTGGAATACACTAATCACCCAAAAAATATTACCGCCACCCGGCATGTAAATGGATCTAACTCTTTGAACGTACAATAGTGGTTGTGAAGCAGAAAGTCAGTTTATTGTACACAATCGGTCAATTGCAGCTTGCCGTTGGCTGGAAACTGTACGTTTGTGTCACTGGAATGCACTAATCACCCAAAAAATATTACCGCCAGCCGGCGTGTAAATGGATTTAACTCTTTGAACGTACAATAGTGGTTGTGAAGCAGAAAGTCAGTTTATTTTGCACAATCGGCAAACTGCAGCACCAACTGTGCACGACAGCCACCAAAAAAAAAAGGGTGTATGTCACTTTAAATTTTCGATTCTTTGATAGCTGTGGCCCTGAGTAACGATTCTGTGTCCCTGAGTAACGATTCTGTGTCCCTGTGTAACGATTCTGTGTCCCTGAGTAACGATTCTGTGTCCCTGAGTAACGATTCTGTGTCCCTGAGTAACAATTCTGTGTCCCTGAGTAACAATTCTGTGTCCCTGAGTAACGATTCTGTGTCCCTGAGTAACGATTCTGTGGCCCTAAAGTCTCTGTGGCCCTAACTCTGTCCCTTAATACAGACAGGTCTGTCTCTCTTGAATGACGGGAGGCTAATGGAGAATTCTAAGATGGCCGCGATTTATAGCTCCACCATTACACAGTGCTGGCTGGCTGCTGATTGGCTAATGCGATCACATGTCATGATTCATGACTCATGAATGCATTATGGGTCAGCGCGCCTTGTCTGCGCGCCTTCCCAGAGATCCCCGCCCCATCTTCTCTGTCCATTTTCTCCTGTCGCCACACATGTCGCCGCCATTTTTGGGAAAATTCGATTCGTGCATCCGAAGTTTGCTAATCTTCAGATTCGTCGCGAATCGAATTTTTCCAAATCTTCGGAACGATTTCCACTTCGTCATGTTCGATTCGCTCATCTCTAGTTAGTAAGTAATTTGTGAGTTTTAGGAGAGCAGTTTCTGTGGAGTGTTGTGGGCGAAATCCAGACTGAAGGGGATCAAGAAGGTTATTCTCAATAAGGTGGCAGCTCAGCCGGTTATAGACTAGATGCTGAAAGAGTTTGGAGGCAAAAGGGAGTAAGGAGATGGGTCATAGGTTGCTAAGATTGGTGGGGTCTATTGAGGCTTTTTTAAATATGGGGGTGAGTAGCAAATGTTTTAGCGAGTTGGGGAAGATGCCAGTAGAAAGGAAGAGATGGAAGATGAGTTCAAGAATGAAGGATAGAGCCAGAGGGTGACCGTAGTATTTGCGAGAGAACAGGGTCCAGGGGACAGATGGTTAGGTGGGCTTTAAAAAAAAGTTTACCAACCTCCTCTATAGTAGCTGGGTTAAACAAGGGAAGTATAGATTGTGCAGGTGGACAAGGAGTGTAGGGTGAGGGAAATATCTGTACAGTGGTGATCTCATCACAAATTGTATCAATCTTATTTTTGAAGTGATTAGCGATCTCCTGGGCAGTGAGTGAGTTAGTGGGTGGAGGTAAAGAAGGATGAAGTAGAGAGTTAAAGGAAGAAAAGAGTTGATGGGGATTGTGTGAGAGGGTGTTAATGAGAGTGATAAAATAGGTCTGTCTGGCAGTGTGGAGACAGGAATTGTATTTTTGAAGGGAAGATTTATATTGGTCGAAGACTTGCTGGATCTTAGTTTTATGCCATAAATGCTCAAAAACATGGCTACATTGTTTGAGACATCTGGTATTGTCTGCTTGCCAGGGCTGTAGTGGACGGGGCCTAATTCTGTGTGTAGTGAGGGGGGCAATGTGTTCACGGTGGATGACAGTGAACTGTTGTATAGAGAGGTGGCCAGGTTGGCGCAGGACAGGGCTGACATTTTGTCATAGAGACAATCTGTTGCCAAAAAAAGAAGAGAAGGGTTAAGATAGTGAAGATTTCTACGGGTAAGTGTTTGGTAGTTGGAAGACAAGGAAGAGGAAGCCAAGGAGACAGTAAAGCTAATAAGGTAGTGATCAGAGAGAGGAAAAGGAAAGTTGGTGAGGTTGCAAGAAGTGCATAGGTAGGAGAATACAAGGTCAAGGCAGTTATCAGTAGTGTGTCCCTTGTTTTAGGTCAAAAGAAGTGGTTAGCCTCAGAAGTGTAGTGGTAGCAGGAGTGTTAAGATTAACAAGGATGTTGAAGTCACCAAGAATGATTGTGCGAATTTCAGAATAGAGAAAGTATGGCCGCCAGGCAGCGAAGTAATCAAGGAAGCTTGATACCAGTCCAGGAGGCTGATAGATCACAGCAATTCTTAAAGAAACTGGAGAGAATAGACAAATACAGTGAACTTCAAATGAGGAGAGGGACAGAGAAGGAGGTGAATGAAGGACCCAAAAAATGCTTTGAGGGGATAGGAGGATTCCAACTCCACCTCCTTTCCATCTACTAGGCCTGGGAGAGTGAGTCCAGAGGAGACCACCATGGGAGAGGGCAGGAGGAGAGGGAAAATCAAATTCATGAAGCCAGGTTTCTGCAATTGCAACTAGGTTAAAGGAGTTTGTGATAAAAAGGTCATGGACAGAGGTGAGTTTGTTACAGACAGAGTGGACATTCCAAAGGGCACAGGAAAAGGGGAGGTTGATTCTAGGAAGATGAGGAATAGTAACAGATTGTGTGGATTGCGGCCGCTGTTAAAGGATAGGGGTGTTGGGTGTGTTGGTCAAAGGAAAAAGATGGCAGCCTAAGATTTGGGGAAATGTCTCCAGATGTTAGGAGAAGCAGAAGGGTGAGAGAGGTGATATGGGGATATGACTTATGTGGAGGAACAGGTCCCAGTGTCCTGGAGGTTTTGTTAGTATGCGGGTTCAGAATTAGCAGGAGTTGATGAGTACAGTAATACGGTGAAGATAGAAGTGAGGGTGATATATATAAGCTGTGGGGTGGAGAAAAGGTGTGAAGGAGAGAAAATTTGAAGAGAGAGGATACAACTATGAGAAGGAGGAGTATGGAGTACATGTTACGGAGTGGTGAGATGAAGAAGCAGACTAGGTAAGAGATGAAAGAACTGGATGGGAAAACAGGTCACTTGTAGTCTGTTTAGTATTTGAATTTGTCTGCTGTGGTTTCTTGCTTTGAGCATTCGCTGAAGTACAGAACTGAAGTTCAATGCTCAATACTTAATCCAAGATGATAGTTACCAATGCTACTCCTGGCTGTGCTGCCCATGGCTGTGCCTCCCCTAAGGAAGGCCTAAATTTATACTGAGTTGGGTGGGGGTATTGCCAATTAATCAAATAGGAATGCATACAAGAAACACAAGACTAGCAGGGCAAACTTCTCACACCAAAGGACTACAAGAGACAACAAGAGAGCAGGAGGGCAGAGTTGTAAAGATTAAGATCAGTTCATAAATTTGGGTTAGACAATAAGATCAAAATAAACACCAAAGTAATATGGACCAGAGTTAAAGATTTTGGAAGCAGTAAGAATTACCAATAAGAAAATTGATAGTTTTGAATCAGTTTCAGTTAGAGGTAGATTTTAAAAGCAGTATAGATTACCGTATAGCAGTTCAGGGTAAATTAGTATTCATACATGGCATGGGCAATAGTACAGATGGATATTGCTCGCAGGCATTTGACAAATAGTAGTGCAAGGTGACTTAGCATTCATATATGGCATGGGCAATAATACAGATGGATATTGCTTGCAGACATTTACTTTATCCAAGATGATAGTTGCCAATGCTACCCCTGGCTGTGCTGCCCCTGTGTTGGGTGGTAGCGCTTTGTGGCAATGTGAATCACATAACCAACACCCAAATAGCTTTTATTGCTATGTGAACTAGATAACGTCCTTTTTACCTTTGTAAATCTCTACATACCAAATTTGGTCAGATCTACTTCCTAAACAAACTATTTAGGAAAAAAATCCATAAAGCTCAACAAGATAGACTTTTTATTGGTGGCGACTTCAATTTGGTAGGTGATTTACTAGCTGACTCTACCCCTAAATCTAGAAAGGCCAGAATTTTTTTTTTTAAATAACAAACATGTCATGGTTTTGCACAGAGCAGAAAGAATCTTCTTCTTCTTGGGTCCCCCGCAGGCGCTCCTGGCCCCTCCCTCCTGTTGGGTGCCCCCATAGCAAGCAGCTTGTTATGGGGCACCCGCTGCTGCATGTGTCCATTCACACGCAGAGCTGTGGCTCGGCCCAGCCCTCTCTCTCTTCTCATTGGCTCGCTAGCTGTGATTGATAGCAGTGGGAATCAATGGCTCCTGCTTCTGTCTCAGCCAATGAGAAGAGGGAGTCCCAAGATAGCTGAGACTACATGCACATCGCTGGATCGAGAGGGGGCTTAGGTCAGTTTTAAGGGGCTGGGTGGGATGCTGCACACAGAAGGTTTTTTGTCTTCATGCACAGAATGCATAAAGGTAAAAAACCTTGAGTCTTTAAAACCACTTTAAAAGGGACTTTATCTATTTTATCTATTAATCATCCACCAGTCCTCCATTCATAGATCAGGTTTCGTTCAAGGAAGTAACAGCTTTTATAAATGGAGCAACTGGGAAGAAATAGTGAACATAGTCAGGCACTCTTAATGAGAGTGTGTCACAGCCCCTTAGTTCTATTAACTACCAATGGGAAATTATAGAGGCAGGGGTGGGGGCAATGGGTGAGGAAGATTTCAGCGAAAGGAGGACACAAAGTGATACATCTAACTAAAGGTAAATAATGTCCCTTCTACTCATTTTTTTGTTTTTGTTTTAGGTAAATATAGGCTATAAATCTCTTTTGGAGAAGATCTTTGTAGCTCTTTGTGATCTTTGTAGATAAATATGTTTAATTTCAGAGATGCACTAAATTACTAATTCGTCAGGGAAACAGCCTTCGAACTCTCCACTAGATGGTACTACACGCCTGTAAAACTCCATGCTATATTCCCAGAATTATTAGATACATATTTTAGGGGCTGCCTATTCCATGACTCTTTGGTTCATACATTTTGGTCATACAACTGGTTTGACGCATAATTTTTGATATTGTTTCTAAAATCTCAGGTCGTACCTTACATCTGACTCTCTCAATGTGTATTTTATTTGTAACTATTCCAGGGGTTTTGTACCATGAAAAATATCTCATCCATGCCATATCCTTTGCTACTTAATGGGCCATAGTCTTACATTGGAAATCTTTTGTTATCCCTTTTTTGTTAATTATTGACAAAATTAACGCTATTATGCTAATGGAAGAATTCTCCATACTCTACATTATAAAATGGAGCTTTTTACTGCAAAATGGTATACTCGGGTTTCTAATCAACAATTATTTTTATCATGAGCCTTTTCTGTTCAACTGTGGTAATATACAGTACATTTTATGTTTATGCTGTTTAGCTGCTCCCATGCATGTCTGATCTGTACTAATCTAACTGTGCAGGGTATTTATGACTGTCAGCTTATCTGTACCATGTTTTGTTTTGGTCAATATTATTGATCCTTACTGTGCATCGTTATTATTGTTATAACGTGTTCTTTTTTGTTCTATTAGTAAAGTCCTCTGACTCTTTTGCACTTTCTGTATTGTATTTTGCATTTGCAGATAAATAGTTTGTAAACCAGAAAAAAAATCAGAGAAACTGGTCCCAGTTGTTACATAACTCTCTTTATCAAAACAACCAATATTTAATCAGAACTCTGTGTTGATACATACATAGCGAGGGGTTATACTTCATGCCTCTAATGCATTTCTTATTAAAACTGCTTGTTTGCCTTTTAGCTCCAAAACATTTTTTTATTGCGGAATATTGTGTATTACTCTAAAAAGTGAAACAGATGTTTATTAACTGCTCATTCTTTGTACACATTTATAAATTGCCAAAAAAGAAATATTGAACTTGAAACATACCAATAAATGCAATTTGTCTAATAAGCACAAGAAAATGCTAATGTCTATAATGACTTATGCTAGAAAATGGTAAGGACTACACAACTATTTACTTCTGCAGACTAAAGAACACCTTGCCCATCCTCATCTCTATTACACAGGGGGACTGTGTTATAGAGATAAGGAGGGGCGAGGTATACTGTAATCCAAATCATAAGCAGATTGGAGTGACAATGTTGCGCCTCCATAAATAATGTACAAGTGAGCTTTGTCACTGTAGGGCAGGAAGTGTGTTACTGGCAGGAGTACCAGATGAAAATAAAGAGACTGGGAAAAAAGAAAACAAATGCAAATACCCCATTTGAGGACAAGGAACATACAATAGATTACTTTTGGTTTCTAAGATTAGATACACTTTAAGTGAAAAATGTACTTTTTCATTTAGTATATTAACCACATTATGTCCCTTTCTCAGGTTCCTCTTGATGAATAAAAATTTCTTACAGCATATCAAAAGTCTAAATTAAAATGATAAGGTATAGATGCATGGGTTACAGCATTAAAAGTCTGCCTTAAAACCAAAATGATCTATAAAATCTGTTTTTTACAATAATGGGTAGTTGCTACAAGCAAAAGAATGATGTCTATGGACATCTCCAATTGAGTATTTTATATTCAAATATTATTTATTGAAAGAGTTTTCAGACATACAGAAGAGAAAAACATGGTAAATCTGGAATGTGAGAATAAGGGTTCACTTGGGTAATTATAATACATACAGAGAATAAACAGGTGTGAAGAATCCCCACCAATAGGCCGGGGATTTTTTAGGTTTCAGATGTTTACATGAGAGGTATGCTCAACGTTCAGTGAACCATTCTCACGGTCATAAAGAAATGATAATTAGGGAAGAGATGGAAATTGGGAAAGGGTAAGGAAACAAGAAGGGAAGGCACATGGGAATATTCTATTCTTAACTTTAAACGGGTCATATTAGTAATCAGTTTACGGAACAGTTTGGATGTTTCAGCCATCGAGACCATTGGGCTGTAAATTTGTGGAAAGCTGAGTTGTGTAAGGCTATTCTTTTTTCCATTTCACAATGGAGATTAAGATCTTGAAAGAGGCGAGATAAAGGGAGAGTAGTGTTAGAGCGCCATAGTCTGGTAATATTAGTTTTTGCAACTGCTAAAGTATGTAGAATGATGGTCCTTGAGTTTATAGGGAATTTATCTATGCCAATGTGTAGGAGAGCCAAAGCAGGGTTTGGAGTAATTAGCGTATCTGTAATGGAGGATAATATCTGAAAAACTTTGTTCCAGTAAGATTTAATTGACTTACAGTTCCAAAGTATATGGAGGAGTGAACCAGACTCCACAGTGCCTCCAGCAAGCTCGCGAATGTTGTGGATAAAATACAGATAACTTGACAGGAGTCATATACCATTCGTGTAGAATTTTTAAGTATGTTTCCCAGTGGGAAGAACATTTTGAGGCCTTGTAAGTAATAGTGAATGTTTTTTCCCACACAGTTGGAGAAACAGATTGGTGCAAATTTTTCTCCCAATTAGCTAAGGAAGACGTATACGTTGCAAATTGCTTTTCGAGTATAAGAGTGTAGAATGTGGAAATTCCTTTCTTTGGGTAGGTAGTCCTATGCAAGAAATGATGAGCCGTTGCAGGGATTTCTATGTTATGTGGAAGTTTGGTTTTGTGTAGTGCATGGGCTATTCGCATATAGGTAAATTGTTCGGTGTCAGGGAGGTGGAATTTACTTTGGGTGATGTAGAAGGAGTCTAATGTGTCTGAAGTATATATGTCTTGAATACGAAGTATGCCAGAGGTCGTCCATGTCGTTAGGTTTAGGTGGGGAATGATGTGATGGAGGGATGATAGTGGGGTAGGAACTTGTATGTTGTGGTTCCCCGATTTGTTATAGTCAATAAAGTCATACCAGGCTGTTAAGGAAGCGCAAATACATGGATGTTTGTGGGGTATTCGATTTTGAGCCATGCGAGGTAGGAACATCATGTCCGTTAAAGCGTGTGGATGATATAAAGATGTTTCCATGGTAGACCATATTTTTTCAGGGGAGGGATGCCACCAGAAGAAGAGCTGGTCTAGTAGAACGGCTTGGTAGTAGGATTTCATATGTGGGAGACCTGCTCCTCCTCTGAGGGTAGGGCGTATTAGTAGGTTTGTAGTGCACCTGGATTTTTTTGAATTCCATAGGAACTTGTTTAATATCGCCTGAAGTTTGGTGAAAAAAGAGTAGGGGACAGGGATAGGTAATGTTCGAAAAATGTATAGTATTTTAGGAAGTATACACATTTTTAGGGTTGCTATTCTACCTAATGTCGATAGAGTAGCAGTACGAAGGCTTTTGAGATCCTGTGGGATAGTTTCAAGAAGCGGTCTATAGTTAGATGTGTAGAGTTGGCTAGTATTAGCGGTGAGTTTAATTCCCAAATATGGGATGCTGTGTTTTTCCCAGATAAAAGGGAACTGCTTAGAAAGTAAGTCCTGGGTTATGTGCGGTGTGTACAGGTTTAATATTGATGATTTGGGTTCATTAAGTTTATAGTACGAAACCTCTGCGTAATCCCTAATGTGTGCACGTATCGTCTTAAGAGATTTATGTGGGTTTGTGACTATGAGTATGATGTCATCTGCAAAGAGACTAATTTTATGTTCGGTACTATGATATTCGACTCCCGTGAATTCTGGGTCATTTCTGAGCTTAGTCGCTAGTGGTTCTATTAGTAAGGCGAAGATTAAGGGGGATAGGGGGCACCCTTGTCTGGTTCCATTTGATATGGAGAAGGGTTGTGAGAGCGTGCCATTAGTTAATACTCTAGCAGAAGGTTGAGAGTAAAGAGCAAGAATCGCCGATAGTAGCCAGCCAGTAATGCCAAATTTTTGTAGTGTGAGTGCCATGAATTGCCAATGAATTCTGTCGAAGGCCTTTTCCGCATCTAATGATAAGAGGAGAGAAGGACGTTTATCAGTTTCTAGATGGTGCAGAAGAGATATTATTCGCCTAGTAGCATCTGGGGCCTGTCTACCATGTATGAAACCCACTTGATCCGGATGTATCAACGCAGGTAGATAAGGGAGTAATCTTTGGGCAATCACTTTGGCGTAAATTTTTATGTCCGTATTGATTAGCAAGATTGGTCTGTAATTTTGAGTAGATTGTGGGTCTTTACCCGGTTTTGGAATAGTAGTGATTATCGACAGCACTTCGGAAGGGAATTTACCGGTAGAAGCTGCGTGGTTATAAAGGGCAGATAAGTGTGATTTATGGTCGGATGCAAACGTTTTATAAAATTCATTAGTGAATCCATCATTCCCTGGGGATTTGTTTAAGGGTAGAGTAGAGATAACTTTTTCAATTTCTATAGCTGAGATTGGCGCCGATAGAGATTCAAGTTGAGAGGGGGAGATGTGGGAGAGCTTGGAGTCATGCAAGAAGCTTTCAATGGTAGGAGTCGTAGGTTGGGTTGTGTTTGGGTCATCTTTTATATTATATAGCTTTTGATAGTATGCTGCAAAAGCATTGGCTATATCTTGCGGGTTCGAAAGAGGTGAACGCGTGATTGGGTGTTGTATCATAGATATTTTGGTCTTAAGTCGTTTATGTTTAATGATCTTAGCTAGAAGAGAACTTGCTTTATTTCCTAGTGCATAAAATTTGGTCTTTGTTTTTTGGAGATTGGTGTCATATGAATGGAGTAATAGGGTACGTAACTTATTTCTTTCTTGATTTAGGGTCGCGGAAGTGGAGGGGTTAGGGTTTTTTTTGTTAAGTTCTTCATTTAGGTTAATGGAGGTTAGGAGTTGGTCGATTTGTTGGGACCTCTGTCTTTTTATACGCGAATTTAATTGTATGAGGATACCTCTCATGTATGCTTTGTATGTTTGCCAGAGTGTGGTAACTGAGATATCCGGTGTGGTGTTAGTAGCAAAAAATAAATTATGTGCTTCCAAGATATGCTTCTGATTGTCCGGAAATGAGAGGAGTGAGGAATTGAGTCTCCAAATCGGCGGGAGCGCCGAACGTCGATCATCATCTAGGGATAAACTGATTGGTGCGTGATCTGACCAAGATATAGTGCCAATGTTCGATGAGGTCACTTGTTGCAATGTCCATTTATCTGTAATAAACATATCTATCCTCGAGTAGGAAAGATGAGCGGGGGAGTAGTAAGTGTAGTCTCTTTCGGAACCATGGTGGCATCTCCATATGTCATATAGGTCATGGTCATGTAGAAATCGATTAAAGGTATATTTATTAGTTTTCTTCTTGGATGATGAGTCCACAAGTGGGTTGCTCATAACTAGAGATGAGCGAATTTCTCAAAAATTCGATTCGGCTGATTCGGCGAATTCCAGTATGAAATTAAATTCGATGCGAATTAATTCGCTACGAATTTAACTTATTAAAAGGGTTTCTAGGCTTCAGAGAGCCTTTAAATTAGTGCAGAACACTGTACCTTTAATTTAAATGCCCTTGGAGATGAAAACAAGTGGAAACAAATAGATACAATGTTTCAACCGCTGTATGGAGTGAGTGTCCCAGAACTGTCAGAAATAGTCTATTTCTGACAGTTCTATGACATTCCCTCCATACAGCGGTTTCAACCGCTGTATGGAGTGAATGTCCCAGAACTGTCATAAATAGTCTATTTCTGACAGTTATGGGACATTCACTCCATACAGCGGTTTCAACCGCTGTATGGAGGGAATGTCATAGAACTGTCAGAAATAGACTATTTCTAACAGTTCTGGGACACTCACTCCATACAGCGGTTGAAACATTGTATCTATTTGTTTCCATAAATGGATCCATTTATGGAAACAAATAGATACAATGTTTCAACCGCTGTATGGAGTGAGTGTCCCAGAACTGTCATAAATAGTCTATTTCTGACAGTTCTATGACATTCCCTCCATACAGCGGTTTCAACCGCTGTATGGAGTGAATGTCCCAGAACTGTCATAAATAGTCTATTTCTGACAGTTATGGGACATTCACTCCATACAGCGGTTGAAACATTGTATCTATTTTTTTCCATAAATGACATTCTGCAGATACACTTAGAGGAGCGCTGCAGATACGCTTTTTGCCGGCTTGGAATTATTCTTATTTTCATCCTACTTCTTCTTCTTCTTCTTCTTCATCCTCATCCTCTTCTTCTACTTCTTATGAGGATGAGGATGAAGAAGAAGAAGAAGAAGTAGGATGAAAATAAGATTAATTCCAAGCTGGCAAAAAGTGTATCTGCAGCGCTCCTCTAAGTGTATCTGCAGAATGTCATTTATGGAAACAAATAGATACAATGTTTCAACCGCTGTATGGAGTGAATGTCCCAGAACTGTCAGAAATAGTCTATTTCTGACAGTTATGGGACATTCACTCCATACAGCGGTTTCAACCGCTGTATGGAGGGAATGTCATAGAACTGTCAGAAATAGACTATTTATGACAGTTCTGGGACATTCCTTCCATACAGCGGTTGAAACATTGTATCTATTTGTTTCCATAAATGGATCCATTTATGGAAACAAATAGATACAATGTTTCAACCGCTGTATGGAGTGAGTGTCCCAGAACTGTCATAAATAGTCTATTTCTGACAGTTCTATGACATTCCCTTCATACAGCGGTTTCAACCGCTGTATGGAGTGAATGTCCCAGAACTGTCATAAATAGTCTATTTCTGACAGTTATGGAACATTCACTCCATACAGCGGTTGAAACATTGTATCTATTTTTTTCCATAAATGACATTCTGCAGATACACTTAGAGGAGTGCTGCAGATACACTTTTTGCCGGCTTGGAATTATTCTTATTTTCATCCTACTTCTTCTTCTTCTTCTTCTTCATCCTCATCCTCTTCTTCTTCTTATGAGGATGAGGATGAAGAAGAAGAAGATGAAGAAGAAGTAGGATGAAAATAAGATTAATTCCAAGCTGGCAAAAAGTGTATCTGCAGCGCTCCTCTAAGTGTATTTGCAGAATGTCATTTATGGAAAAAAATAGATACAATGTTTCAACCGCTGTATGGAGTGAATGTCCCAGAACTGTCAGAAATAGTCTATTTCTGACAGTTATGGGACATTCACTCCATACAGCGGTTTCAACCGCTGTATGGAGGGAATGTCATAGAACTGTCAGAAATAGACTATTTATGACAGTTCTGGGACATTCCTTCCATACAGCGGTTGAAACATTGTATCTATTTGTTTCCATAAATGGATCCATTTATGGAAACAAATAGATACAATGTTTCAACCGCTGTATGGAGTGAGTGTCCCAGAACTGTCATAAATAGTCTATTTCTGACAGTTCTATGACATTCCCTCCATACAGCGGTTTTCAACCGCTGTATGGAGTGAATGTCCCAGAACTGTCATAAATAGTCTATTTCTGACAGTTATGGGACATTCACTCCATACAGCGGTTTCAACCGCTGTATGGAGGGAATGTCATAGAACTGTCAGAAATAGACTATTTCTAACAGTTCTGGGACATTCCTTCCATACAGCGGTTGAAACATTGTATCTATTTGTTTCCATAAATGGATCCATTTATGGAAACAAATAGATACAATGTTTCAACCGCTGTATGGAAGGAATGTCCCAGAACTGTCATAAATAGTCTATTTCTGACAGTTCTGGGACATTCACTCCATACAGCGGTTTCAACCGCTGTATGGAGGGAATGTCCCAGAACTGTCATAAATAGTCTATTTCTGACAGTTCTGGGACATTCCCTCCATACAGCGGTTTCCGGCAAAAAGTGTATGTGCAGAGTTCCTCTATTCTGCAGATACACTTAGAGGAGCTCTGCAGATACACTTAGAGGAGCTCTGCACATACACTTTTTGCCGGCTTGGAATTATTCTTATTTTCATCCTACTTCTTCTTCTTCTTCTTCATCCTCATCCTCATCCTCTTCTTCTTCTTCTGAGGATGAGGATGAGGATGAAGAAGAAGAAGAAGAAGAAGAAGTAGGATGAAAATAAGATTAATTCCAAGCCGGCAAAAAGTGTATGTGCAGAGCTCCTCTAAGTGTATGTGCAGAGCTCCTCTAAGTGTATCTGCAGAATAGAGGAACTCTGCACATACACTTTTTGCCGGCTTGGAATTATTCTTATTTTCATCCTACTTCTTCTTCTTCTTCTTCATCCTCATCCTCTTCTTCTTCTTCTGAGGATGAGGATGAGGATGAAGAAGAAGAAGAAGAAGTAGGATGAAAATAAGATTAATTCCAAGCCGGCAAAAAGTGTATGTGCAGAGCTCCTCTAAGTGTATCTGCAGAGCTCCTCTAAGTGTATCTGCAGAATAGAGGAACTCTGCACATACACTTTTTGCCGGCTTAGAATTATTCTTATTTTCATCCTACTTCTTCTTCTTCTTCTTCTTCTTCATCCTCATCCTCTTCTTCTGAGGATGAGGATGAGGATGAAGAAGAAGAAGAAGAAGAAGAAGTAGGATGAAAATAAGAATAATGCCAAGCCGGCAAAAAGTGTATGTGCAGAGTTCCTCTATTTCTGACAGTTCTCTGACAGCTTCTTCACATGTACAGCGGTTGAAACATCTGTATCCTAAATGGAAACTAAGAGATACAATGTTTCAATCGCTAAACATGTGTTCCTTCTGTCAGAGAACTGTCAGAAATAGCGGAGCTCACTGCAGGGACACTTTTGCCGGCTGATCGGGAAATATTCGATTCGCGCACCCGAAGTAGGCAAAATTTCGGATTCGACGCGAATCGAATATTTCCTGAAATTCGACTCGAATTCCGGTTCGCCTGGTTCGATTCGCTCATCTCTACTCATAACGTTGAGTCTGCCTTGTTTATGGGTAGAGATGGTCTTGTAGAGTTAAAAAGTAACTCTTGTAGAGTTGTAGAGATAAAATTGCAATTGGTTGTTATTCGGGCCATATACATTCACCAACATATGGGTTATGTCATTGATCTGACAAATAAGGATGTGATAGCGTCCAAGTGGGTCGGCTATTTTTGAGATGAGGTGGAAAGGGAGAGAATCGCTGATGGCTGTGATGACTCCATTTTTCTTCTTGGGTTTGGTAGACATAAAAATTTGTGAAAAGTGTTGGAGGTGTAGCTTAGGCTCTTTTCCAGTGGCAAAATGGGATTCTGGTATGAAAAAAATGTCGGCTTGGGATTTCCTGGTTTCTTTAAAGAGTAGTGATCTCTTAAATGGGGAGTTTAGGCCCCTAACGTTGAGAGATGTTATAGTAATCATTGGTAATGAAATATTGGTTGGTAGTACAGTGTCGGTTTGCTGTTTAAGGGAAACAAGATTCGGTAATCTCCTAGGAATGGGGAATGGTTGTTTACTTGTGGTACCAGTGTGGCTCGGATGGAGGTTGTGGAATTATTGTCCCGTGTGGACTGTAGGAATGCAGGAGTAGTAGTAAAGAGGAGTATTCGATAGTGCCTTAGAAAAAGGGGGGTGGAGACAAACAGGGTAGTAAAAATATTCCCGCAAAAAAAGCAGGTAGACCAAGTAGCCAACATTGCTACTCTAGAACTGAGGGGTATAGATGGGCTTTGACCCCGGGGAGGGTCATGCCAACAAAAAATATGTAGAACGAACATTTTCAAGTAAGGGCCAATCGCCAGACATTTGGACATTTAGAATAGGCCTCTAGGGGGGCAGGGCATATGTCTGCTCCTGGAATGTTTCATGTAACCGTTCATGTTGCTTCCATATGTTGGGCTGAGTTAGGAATGGCGTCTTGTGTATCTGCAGGGATGATATTCCAGGTTTTGAGCAGATCAATGCCTGCTTCCAGGTTCTTAACGGTAAATATTCTGCCTTGTCTCCGCACTATTAATTTAGTTGGAAAGCCCCATTGGTAGGCTATACCATGATTTCTGAGGGCCTTTGTGATGGAAATCATTTTCTTCCTATTGAGGAGCGTAGCTTTGGAAAGGTCCGCATAAAGGCGGAGATTTGCGTGTGATGGCGGGAGAGGTGGCATGTTTCTGACCGCTGTCATAATTTTTTCCTTTATGTGGTAAAAGTGTACTCTAATTAGTACATCTCTTGGGATTGAAGCTGACAAAAATGCTGGCTTGGGCAAGCGGTGGGCCCGGTCAATCGCAAGCTCTATGTCCGGAAGTGCTGGGAGAAGTATTTTAACGAATTGTTGTATGTAGGGAAGCAGATTTTCATTCGTTATTGATTCAGGGATCCCTCTAATTTTGATGTTATTGCGTCGCGAGCGGTCCTCTAAGTCGGCCAGTTTTAGGTTGATTTGTTCGATGTCGGACGCATGATCCGCATGCACGTCAATCAAATCATTGTGCGCTGTTATTATGTCACCCAAGCTGTTTTCGATATGGTTTATTCTGCGTTCTTGTCGTTGTACCACATTAGATATTTGGTTTAAGGATGTGAATACGTCATTTAGCAGGGATTGGCGCAGTGACGTCAGCATGTGTTTCATCGTCACCTCTGTGAGCGGTTGATCAGCTGCAGGGAATGCGGCTATGTCAGGGAGGTCTGCATTAGGGGGTGGAGGCAGGAGAGTTATGGCTTGGTATGGAGGGTCCGGGTCACAGTCCAGACGGGGTCTGGATTTGGCAGGGCTGCTGGTCGTGGGGGACAAGGGGGGTGATAACTCACCAGGGTCCCCTGGATACAGCGGTGCCTGGAGCCTCGGGTCCCTGTGCTGGGCTCTGTAGTCCTCCTCTTCGTGCCTGCCATCTCCCTCCACTGTGCTGTTGCGGCCGCCATCTTGGCTTCCCAGAGCAGGGAAGAATTGGGTGAGTTTCCCGGGGTGATCCAGGACTCTGCGCTTGCGGGGCATGACTGCTGAGGTGCGGGCAGGTAATGTCAGTGCCGTGGGGTGGTTTATTTCCCCCGGGGCCGGTGAGTGCCGGTTTTCTGCTGGCGAGTGGACGGAGCGGATCTTAAGCCGCGTCCATCAGTGCCGGCCGCGCATGCGCCCTCTCTCCAAATGAGTATTTTAGATCCACTACATTTTCCATGCATTTCAATCTTTTTTTTAAATATCCCATCATTTTTAATCAGGTGTCAAATGGCATATGCTGGGTTTTTTTATTCAGTGCTTTTAGGAATGCCTGTTTGGGCATTCATTCTTTATTTATTTTTCATAGTTTTATATGTATTTTTTTTGCCATATCTAAAGCCATTGAATTCTAATTGAATTTGAAATAGCATTGAAAAACACATTTTGACCTATGTTTTGAAATGAACATTTGATTGAATTAAAAAAAAAACATGCATGTGTGACTGGTTAAACAGAAAGCATTCCAGATCCAATTAAACACTTCAATTAATATAGTTAACGTGTTAATTGATTTGTTTTTTACATGCATAAGATACATGGCTTATTATCAAGTACCTGAAAATCACCCACCATTCATAGTCAATTCCAACTTCTACTCTGAAAATGCTAAATAAAAATACATTTTTAGAGCATAAGCTACAATGTCCAAATTGTGTGCAGTTAATTATCAATACATGTAAAATTGTAGGTCTCACCAAAAGGTTACAACTTATATTGTCAAGTTTATACAGCAAAAATTGATTGATTCACTAAATATATTCTGCCCTATATGTGGATTTCCCATATACAGTATCAACATTCTTGACATAGCCTTTATTAATATGGTTATATCAAAAGATACATGGATTCTGTAAAAGTGGATAAACCCTTATTCCAGTATTTTACGTGTTGCTAAAGACAAGTAAAAGTCTGAAGGATTCCCCAGGAAGACCCATTGTTTCTAGCCTTCGTAACTGGAAAAATCAATTCCTATTTAAAAATTGATGTTGGGGCTCCTGTTTGAATTAAGGCTTAAGTGGTAATAAATGAATTCTGGGAATGTAGGCACACCAAGCTTTTAGGGACTTTTTTCTGGGAATAAATGACACTGTAAGGTTGATTTGTAGCTGTTGGGGGTCCTGTTAAAATTGGAACTTAGTTGAAACTAAATGAATATGGGAACACACTCATAACAATATTTGGAGTGTTTTTCTGGTAACAAATGACACTGTAATGTTGATTTCTAAACGTAAAAATGGTTGTTGGAGTCCTATTCAAACTGAGACTTGAGTGCAAAGAAATGAATACCTGCAGTCTCACTACATTATTTTGAGTTTTTTTTTTCTCGGAATAAATGTCACTGTTGATTTGTAGATTTTACAATGGATGTATATTGTGGGTCCTTTTCAATATGGGGCCCATTTCAACAGATTCTAGACTGCAACCTTAGGCACAACAATATTTTTGGGGCCTTGTTATGTGACTACATTACATTGTGATGTTTATTTCTTAATGAAAATGAATGTTGGGGGTCTTGTTTCAAATAGGAGACTAGTTAAACAGAGTTTCTAGATTTTAGAATGGATGGTAGGAGTCGTTTTCAAAATGTGCAAGTACTGTGCAGAAGACAGAGATTATGCACACAGCTAGTAGAGACTGAACAATTTGAATCACTCTTTGAAGTGAGCTGATATTATGGACTAGTGGGTGTTCAGTGCTCTGTTTGCACTTTAGACTTTTATTTTCAGTTCAGATTAAAATCTCCTTGGACCAGGGTTGCCAACCCCCTAAAGTGAAATTCACTGACACGACGCAAACAACTTACGGACAGAGCCAAGTTTTTACTGCATAACACAAAAAATTTACTGACAGAGTCAAATTTTTACTCCCAGTTGAAGAAGTTAGCCAAAATGACTGGTGTCAGTAAAAGTATCAATACTTAAGCTACAAACATGTAACTGATATGTTTAGCAATGTGCTTAAGGTATAACAAAAGGCAAAAATTATATTTCTACTTTCACGTGAAGAATTAGCTTAGGTTAATATAACCCAGCACAGAGGTTCCCCTTACATCAGCGTCTGCAGGGTTCCCCTTTACAGTACAAGGGGAAACTCTGGAGACCCTGATGTCAAACCCACCACACACAGACATATTCAGGACAAGGGCTACAACTGTCACATTCCTTGTGTCAAGCCACTCCCGAACCAGAGACGTGTTACCTGGGCTAAAGAGAAAAGGGAGTGAACTGTTACTAAGTGGTGCAAAGTCCTCTTTTCGAATTAATGTAAATTTTGCATTTAATTTGGGAGTCAAGGTCCCAGAGTCTGGAGGAAGAGTGGAGAGGCACAGAATCCAAGTTGCATGAGGTCCACTGTGAAGTTTACACAGTCAGTGATGATTTGGGGAGTCATGTCATCTGCTGGCGTCGGTGCATTGTGTTTTATCAAGTCCAAAGTCAGCACAGCCCTCTACCAGGAAGTTCTAGAGCACTTCCCTCTGCTGACTAGATTTATGGAGATGCTGATTTCATTTTCCAGCAGGACTTGGCACCTGCCCACACTGCCAAAAGTACCACTACCTGGTTTAAGAAAATGTAAAAATTTTTTAGAGCGCTGCACTATTATATATAATAGGTCATAAACTGTCATGGGGAGGTTCAAAATGCAGGGGACCTGAAAATTAAACTGCTGAACTAGGTCACTAGGCCTGCTTTAGTCTTTTAACTTTGGATACACAAGGACCTTGACCTGATAGTGAATCTGGGCCCTTGCATCCTACTTTTCTCATTGAGGTGCTACTCCCACCCAGCTCTTTGGCACATAGCCCTGTGTTTCTTCAGTACCTAAATGGCTAGTTGTTTTATATTTAATCACACCTTTTGTGGAATTGTGTGGAAAAATCAGATACACTTTAGCAGTTAGCAGTAGATCTAGCATTAAGTTCCTCACCCACACAATACTTTTAAATGGGATACCAGCTCTGTAATAGATATAATAAAGTACATATCCACAGAAACACAACTACACAACTGCACTGTTGCCACCCCATGTCTGAGAGTGTAATAGAAACCAGGTATTTGGATGGTAACATTGTGTTTTATGGGAACTAAGGAAAGGGGAAGGTTTTTGGACTTGAGCAAAAGCAAGTAAGCTCAAGGGTGAGATACAAGGGAAAAGATAAAAAGGTAAGAGGTAGAAAATGATGATTACAAAAAAGAGGCAGAGCAGAGGAGAAGGAACCTTGAGGAATAAGAGAGGGAGATGGGCACCAGCTCCAAATTGTCTGAATTCCAGTATATTATTGTGATGAAGATGTTGAGATGAGGAACCCATTAAGTACATGGTGGAGACTGGGAAGTGTTTGTAATGAATCCCATATGTACCATCTGAATCGTTAGTGTCTCTACCCCAGGAGAGCATTATGGTAAATGGAATTCATCTTGCACACTCATTCCAACAGTGGCAAAGAGGGATATCAGGTTTCTGAAAATGTCTAATTATAACAGTGCAAGCAAAAATGAGAAAATGGCTAAATAGACCCTTTTAGATTTTATGATAGGGGCCACAAGAATCTTAATGTTCCATAACACCACAGAATCTATTTAAGCATGTAATTGAAAGGAATGATGTTTTTCCAATGTCATCTACGAAGCTGAATAAAAAGGAGGACCCACTCCCCACTTAACTCTACTTTCTGAGAACAAATCATTGGTACATATCCACCAGGGCAGTGCCCAGCTACCATGCCCTTTGTTGACAACCCCGTCAATTATCCTTGAAAATTTCCAGATTTGATTTTTAAGAATTGTTCCCCCACCCCTTGACTTCACTGGGGTTCAGATAAAGGTTTGTAGTTTCTGTAGTGCATTTGTACTGGAAAGATCATCAGGGAATTTATAAGACACATCACCTTTTGACTTTGATTCCTACGTGGGGCCGGACTTCCTAAAACCGACAAATGATGTAAAGCCAGAGAAAAAGTCTAAGGGATTCTACTTACGTTATTTTTTTTGTCCGTTAAATGTTTTTTGTTTGCTAATCATAGTTCTTCAAGTGATTGGTGGGGATCAGCATGGTGTTAGGCTTATTCTTTTCTTTGGCCTGTGCTGGCAAAGACTACTCACCAACAAACATACAGTATATTTGTACTTGATGTTATATAAAAAAGTTTTTGTGCTTAATATCTGACACGTCCAGCATGTAATGCCTCTCAATTTCGTTGTCATGCCTAAATACCATTTCCCATATATGGAAAGGTACAAAAAAAAGCATCAATGATTTGGAGACATCTTAACCAAGTGTGAGCTTGTAGCTCTCTGCAATGTATTTTCTCTCATATGGATGTTAGTCTGTGTAATCCTTGAAGCCACATCCTCTGAGGAAGCCTGCCACAAGTGAAATCCATCAGATCGTTTGTTGCTCTATAACTACAGAAGACCTTGCTTGCTACTTGAGCTTTGATGCTACAGTATTGTGCTTTCTGCCATTCCATTATGACTGTTTTTCTTTGCGATTATCTACGCTGGCTTATGTCCTTTTTATTGGATATATATTTAACTATTAAGAGTACATGTTGTTGGGCAAAATGTTCACGTTTTGTGGTAATGTTTTGTAGAGGTTTGTTGACTATCAAATGTTATATATCACCTGTCTTATAAACAGCATATTAAATGATGGCATGATTATTGTTATACTATTATATGAGTTATGACAATTTAATTAGCGGAATGTACTAAAAAAAAAAGTGCTTACCTATACACTAGCTGCAGTTGTCACCTTCAAAGTAGTTCTCTTGTGAAGCAACACACTTTTTTAGATGGCTGTGCCATTTCCAGATATATTCCTGGAATTTGTTTTCTGGAACTTTGCGCAGTATCTTTGTTGAAGTGTGCTGAATGTCCGCAATGTCATCAAATCTGTGTCACAGGGAGAAAAGGTAGTTGGTCAAGTTTCAGAATGGATTTCTGGGCCAAGAATTCATGAACATTTAACGCATCATGTGCAGGAGCATTATCATGGTGGAGAATCCACTTGTCAGGCCACACTTCCAGTCTTTTCCTCTGAACAGATTCCCGTATTCTTTTCAGAATTTCCAAGTAACAATGTTGGTTGACTGTTGTACCATGTTCTATGACCTCTTAGTGAACTATCTCCTTCTGATCAAAAAAACACACCAGCATGGTTTTGAGATGAGAATTAGCCATGCATGCTTTCTTTTGGTGTGGTGAATTCTTTGTTTTCTACTGCATGCTCTGGTAGGGGGTTTTTTTGGATCATACTAGAGACACCATGGGGGAGATTTACTAAAACTGGTGAATGCAGAATCTGGTGCAGCTGTGCAAGGTAGCCAATCAGCTTCTAATTTCAGCTTGTTCAATTGAGCTTTGACAATAAAACCTGGAAGCTGATTGGTTTCAGTGCAGAGCTGCCCCAGATTTTGAACCATACAGTTTTAGTTAATAACCCCCATGTTTCAGCACTGGTAATAACCCTATGAAACACCTCTGTATTCTTCAAAAGTTGGATGAAATTTGATCTTTCTGATCTTCTGTCAAGATTCAAGGCATCATTTTTGCCGAAACTTTTCTCATGCCCAAATCATTTGTTTGAATCTGCGCACTGTTTCCCTGTTCATATTAAATTCTTCTGCCATCATTCATACACTCAATCTTCAATCTGAGCATACAAGGGCTTGCACTCTTTCCACACTTGCATGCATCCTTTGCATTTTTGGCTGCCCACTTCTTGTTTCATCATGGACATATTCCCACCTCTCCTTAACCACTTGCGACCAGCCACTGTAGAAAAACGGCTACAGGGCGGCACCACTGCGCAAAATCACGTTTTAAAACGTGATTTTGCAAAACAGGTAGGAGGCGCGCGTGAGGCAAGCGACCACCCTACCTGCGCTGCCGATGGGGTCAATCACTGGGTCCTGGACGGTCAGTACCCGTCAGGTCCCGGCGATTGCTGGCAAACAGTGACACAGAGCACAGCTGCATTGTTTACAGTGCAGCTCTGCTCCCTGTCAGATCCTAACACACTGATCCTGACAGCGGAGTTTAGCTCTTGGGATCAGTATGTTCCTGTGAAGTACACCCCCCCGCCTATTAGTAAAACACTGCCCTCACACAGTTAACCCTTTGATTGAATAAAAATGTTAACCCCTTACTCCCCAGTGCCATTAGTACAGTGTCAGTGTTTTTTTTTGCACTGATCACTGTATTGGTGTCACTGGGGATGTCAGTGACCCCAAGTCAGTCCCCCCCCGTGTCAAAATGTCCGCTGCAGTCCTGCAGTCCCGCCATAAGTTGCTGATCACTGTCATAAATCGCTGATCACTGCCATAAGTCGCTGATCGCCGCCATTATTAGTATATAAAAAAATCCCAGTATCTTTCCTGCCATTTGTAGACGTTATATCTTTCACGTAAACCAAAGACATGTCGCAGAATACATTTTGGCTGAAATTTATGATGAAATTTGATTTTTACATTTTTTTACTGCACATGTTTTATAGCAAAAATCCAAAATTTAGTTTTTTTTCTCAAAATTGTCCACCTTTTTTTTTTATAGCTCAAAAAAAAAACGCACAGGTGATCAAATACCACCCAAAGAAAGCTCAATTAGTGGAAAAAAAGGATGTAAATTTAATTTGGGTGCAGTGTTGCATGACCGTGCATTTGTCAGTTAAAGTAACACAGCGACATAACATAAACCGCTTCTGTAACAGCTTCCTGACCGCCCTATAGCAGAAATACTGCTACAGGACATCATGGGTGCGCAAAATTACACACATATATATATATATGTATATATATATATATATATATACAGTGGGGATCGAAAGTTTGGGCACCCCAGCTAAAAATTTGTATTAATGTGCATAAAGAAGCCAAGGAAAGATGGAAAAATCTCCAAAAGGCATCAAATTACAGATTAGACATTCTTATAATATGTCAACAAAAGTTAGATTTTATTTCCATCATTTACACTTTCAAAATAACAGAAAACAAAAAAATGGCGTCTGCAAAAGTTTGGGCACCCTGCAGAATTTATAGCATGCACTGTCCCCTTTGCAAAGCTGAGACCTGCCAGTGTCATGGATTGTTCTCAATCATCATCTGAGAAGACCAGGTGATGTCAATCTCAAAGGTTTTAAATGCCCAGACTCATCTGACCTTGCCCCAACAATCAGCACCATGGGTTCTTCTAAGCAGTTGTCTAGAAAACTGAAAATAGTTGATGCTCACAAAGCTGGAGAAGGATATAAGAAGATAGCAAAGCGTTTTCAGATGTCAATATCCTCTGTTCGGAATGTAATTAAGAAATGGCAGTCATCAGGAACAGTGGAAGTTAAAGCAAGATCTGGAAGACCAAGAAAAATATCAGACAGAACAGCTCGCAGGATTGTGAGAAAAACAATTCAAAACCCACGTTTGACTGCACGATCCCTCCAGAAAGATCTGGCAGACACTGGAGTTGTGGTACACTATTCCACTATAAAGAGATACTTGTACAAATATGGTCTTCATGGAAGAGTCATCAGAAGAAAACCTCTTCTACGTCCTCACCACAAAAATCATCGTTTGAACTTTGCAAATGAACATATAGACAAGCCTGATGCATTTTGGAAACATGTTCTGTGGACCGATGAGGTTACAATTAAAGCTTTTGGCCGGAATGAGCAAAGGTACGTTTGGAGAAGAAGGGGCACAGAATTTAATGAAAAGAACCTCTGTCCAACTGTTTAGCATTAGGTTGGATCAATCATGCTTTGGGGTTGTGTTGCAGCCAGTGGCACAGGGAACATCTCATGAGTAGAAGGAAAAATGGATTCAATAAAATTTCAGCAAATGTTGGATGGTAACTTGATGCCATCTGTGAAAAAGCTGAAGTTAAGGAGAGGATGGCTTCTACAAATAGATAATGATCCTAAACACACCTCGAAATCCACGGGGGATTACATCAAGAGGCGTAAACTGAAGGTTTTGCCGTGGCCTTCACAATCTCCTGACCTCAACATAATTGAAAATCTATGGATAGACCTTAAAAGAGCAGTGCGTGACAGACAGCCCAGAAATCTCAAAGAACTGGAAGACTTTTGTAAGGAAGAATGGGCAAAGATACCTCAAACAAGAATTGAAAGACTCTTGGCTGGCTACAAAAAGCGTTTACAAGCTGTGATACTTGCCAAAGGGGGCAGTACAAGATATTAACTCTGCAGGGGGCCCAAACTTTTGCAGACGCCATTTTTTTGTTTTCTGTTATTTTGAAAGTGTAAATGATGGAAATAAAATCTAACTTTTGTTGACATATTATAAGAATGTCTAATCTGTAATTTGATGCCTTTTGGAGATTTTTCCATCTTTCCTTGGCTTCTTTATGCACATTAATACAAATTTTTAGCTGGGGTGCCCAAACTTTCGATCCCCACTGTATATACATACATGATTTGCGCTCCCGTGGTTTTCACGCTCCTCCCAGATAGCGTCAGATTGCCCGTCAGTACACCAGTCATCACATTTAACCACTTGACTGCCAGGAAGATGCTCATGTACAATAAACCTCCATTGCTAGTATAGTGTCTGAACGGATCAATATCTTTGATCAGATCAGCACTATACCAGCGTTCACATTAGTATAGCGTCCCCACAAATGCAGCATTAGCGGAATCAGCCCCAGCACCTGCCAGCACCTGTGTTTAGCCCCTACACTTACCCCCCCTTCTCCCCCAGCAAGTGCAGTGTCAGTAGGTCATTGTCACTTGATACATTGCAGACAAAACTGCAGTGTTCGCAGAATCAGGCCTGATCCTTGTTAGCACTTGCCAGTAAATTTTGATGACTCTCATATGCAGCAGAGTGCCAGTACTAGTGCCGCTCTACCTTTTGGTGAACTGGCGAGCAACAGCGGTCTAGTACATCTTGGTCTTTCACATACCTCTTAGATTGTAAGCTCCCAGGATCAGGCTCGAAGGAGCAGGGCCCTCCTAACCCTCTTGTATTGAACTGTATTGTTGCTGTATTGTCTCCCGTTATACTGTAAAGTGCTGAGCAAACTGTTGGCGCTATATAAATCCTGTATAATAATAATACCAGCACTGCAGTATCACTTGGTGACGTGGTGAGTCCCATAAGTCCAGCACAAGCCGGTGTGGTGGCGACCATAAGTATTGTCCCGCAGCCACCAAGAATTTGCACACAGGCCCATAGAGCTCCTAGTATCCTTCCAGGAGTGCTTGCAAATCCCCCTTGATTTTTGGAGCTGTTTTTCACAGAATATCTGTATGCGTTGATTGTGGATCAAAGCAATTTATATGCACAACAATTTATCGCCGCCAACCCAAATTCAAACCTTGCCAGACCAGTCGCATGGAAACCGAATTTCCGAATTTACATTTTTTGGGGGCCTAACCCTCAACATGGGCATTACTAAAAGAAATGAATTGCGGTTGTATTGGTCCGCAGACCAGATTCATTATATGCCTGTGTTCTCTGCTTCCAGGCATAGATATGAGAGTATAATGTGTTTTACACAACAATACACTCTGTCATCTTGGGGTGACCCTGAATTTGATTCACTCCACAAAATTCAGCCCTTCAAATCACCTTAACCAAAAATTTGCAGATGTCTATACTCCCCAGCAAAAAATCTGCGTTGATGAGTCCCTGATTAATTTTTCTGGCTGCCTTGCATTCAAACAATTTCTACCCAGCAAGCGTGCCAGATATGGGGTAAAGATGTAGAAGACCTGTGAGAGGACAACAGGCTATACTTTTAAGTTTCGGATTTACGAGGGAAAAGATAGTCACGTGGAGCCCCCCGGATGCCCAGACTACATGGGGAGCAGTGACAAGATAGTTTGGGACTTGGTGTCATCCTTTTTCCATATGGGGTACCACTTATACGTGGACAATTTTTATTCAAGTATGCCACTATTTAGACATTTGTACAATCTTGGAACTGGCATCTTCTCCATCTACACCTCCTCCCTTGGCAAACTAATACACTCCCACGGCTTCAATTACCACCTCTATGCCGATGACACACAAATTTACCTCTCCACCCCCCACCTCACCCCCTCACTCTCCGTCTGCATCGCCCACCTCCTGAACGACATATCAGACTGGATGTCGCTCCATTTCCTCAAACTTAACCTGTCCAAAACAGAGCTGCTGGTCTTCCCCCCCCCATCCTCTCCATCACTACTAACAACGTCCCCATCACTCCCACCCCACATGCCAGCCAAAGTCCTGGGTGTCACCCTGGACTCACACCTCTCCTTCCTACCCCACGTTTGATTGCTATCAAGATCATGCAGGCTCCACCTCCGCAACATCTCCAAGATATGTACATTCCTCATCCCAGACACTACTAAACAACTCGTACACTCCCTCATCATCTCATGCCTGGACTATAGAAACTCCCTTCTCACTGGCCTACCCAAACGAACGCTATCCCCACTCCAGTCGATCCTGAACTCAGCGGCGAGACTCATCCACCTCACCAACCGCTCCACATCCACCACCCCCCTCTGCCAATCCCTTCACTTGCTCCCAATTGCCCAGCGCATCAAATTCAAACTGCTAAGCCTGACCTACAAAGCCATTCACAACGCCGCCCCAAACTAAATTACCGACCTGATACCCAAATACTACCCTACCCATGCCCTTCGCTCCTCGCAGGACCTCCTACTCTCTAGCTCCCTGGTCTCCTCCTCCCACGCCCGATTGCAGGATTTCTTTAGGACTTCCCCCATCCTGTGGAAATCCCTACCCCAATCTATCAGACTGTCACCTACCCTCATCACCTTCAGGTGCACCCTGAAGACCCACCTCTTCAGGGAAGCCTACCCCACCCTCACCTAACAGCTGACCTCCTCCACTCCTCCCACCACTTCATTCCCTTCATTTCCTCCTGTACCACTTTCCCCTCCCTCCTAGATTGTAAGCTCGAAAGAGCAGGGCCCTCGAACCCCTCGTGTATTGTATTGTTTCTGTCTTGTCTCATGTTCTGTCCCCCTTGCTATTGTACAGCGCTGAGCAAACCCTTTGGCGCTATATAAATACTGTATAATAATAATAATAATGTGGCAAAGTGTGACCTAATGTGTTCCCACCATTAGGAGTGGGTGGATGCAGGGCGGTATATTCTAATGGTGCGCATACCACACACTTTTTCTGGCAGAGATTTCTTCTCATTTTTTCATTCAGTCCACAGGCTGCATACAAAAAAAAAACATAGCATATACACCCAACAAAGACCAGTCCTGGTATGGACTTGAATGGTTATACCAGGATGATGCCTACAGCTGCAGCCATCATCCTGGTATCGTTTTTTTCAGCCGGCGATGAGCTTTCATGTAAAAGCAATCCTAATGGTTAATTAGCTGCAGAATTGCTTTTACAAGCAGCGGGATATGATGCCCCCCCTCCCCTGCTGCCTTCCACAGCCTTCTCTGGCAGTCCCATGCAATCAGGGGAACCTGAGAATGCAGCCGATGTTTCTGCCAGCTGACCATAGAGCTGACTGGAGACCAGAGTGGTGCCAATCATCTCTATAGTCTAAGAATTCAGAAGCTACTAGCATTTCATCACTTCAGTTTCGCAGGATATAAACAGCACCATGTGTAAATTGGGAAAGCATCTGATCACACCGATCTTAGTTTGATTAGATAATGAAAGGGCAGAGGAGATATCTAGAGTCTGATAGACCCCAGATTTCTCAAAAAAGAATATATGACAATGCCCATTGAAGTTATAGGGGATATTTGCATTCCCTGTGATAGCATTAAAAGTATTAAAAAAAAAAATGAAAGGCGCAATGTAAGAATAATAAAAAAAATCAAAATAACTTTTAAAAAAACTGGCCCCTCCCATGCACGCACACCTGTGTGCACAAACGTTGACCCTGTGCCGGTATGTAAACAGCGGTTGCACCATGCATGTGAGGTATCGCCATGAACGTCAAATCAAGGGCAGTAATTCTAACACTAGACCTCCTTAAATTTAAAATGGTAGCTTTTAAAGGCTTTTAAATTGTTGCCTATGGATAGTAAAATATTAAAAATGTATGCAGTTTGTCGCCATTGCACAGGGCATGTGCAGATTTAAAGCATGTCATGTTTGGTATCTATTTACTCGACATACCATCATCTTTTATATCTTACCAAATAATTGGCCAATATATTGTGTTATTGTGCATTAAAAGTAAAAAAGTGTATTTTTTTTTTTAAAAATTGCTTTTGAAAAATCGAAGTGTAAACTTCTAGAGTGTAAGGCATAAACACCCTTACCAAAATCAACTAAAAACTACACCTTAATATCGCTGAGGGAGTATGCACCACTCAACGAAATCCTTCCAAGCCTGAGTGTCACTCTTTATGATGTCATCAACCACCTTCTCCTAGATGTCATCATGGCTTTTTTTGGAGGTACTCCATAGTACTCATAGTACCCATGCTCCAATAGATATGTGAATGGTATATGAAACAATATATAGTGTAATTCTGTATGGGATTATCAAAATATACTTTTAGTAAATGCTCACATTAAAACAATATTATAATCGCCTTATTCCCATGTCATCAAACCTCTAGGGTCGCCGAGCAGCCTCCTGGAGTGTTTGGCATGTGTTTTACAGTATCCAAGATGGCTGATCTGCCACTTCCCGTTCCTCTCTGTGCGCCTGAGTTCACTTCCCTTGACGCGTTTCATCACTTCCAGGACTTAGGAGGGCTCGTTATGAAAGGTCCGGAGATTTTTCATATTGGAATCAGAGATTGGAATGACTTTTACTTTTGGACACGAGTGACTTATTTGATTATTTTTATATATTTTTGATATAATTTTTTGGGTTATTGTTATGATATTTCACTTTTTTTCACATTCTATACGTGTATGGTAATACGTTTCTGCATATTGGGGTATTATTAAGACAATTGTCACATATATCTGCACTTTTACCACCCTACAAATGAGGCATTTAGCCTTAAATACCACCTGGCATGTGTTAACATTTATTCCTTCTACCAGGTGCAGCAAAATTTTAGGACTGGAGGATTGTGGGGTTCAAATTCTGGGATGTGTTATTTAACCCAGGCATATTTTTTAATATATGCCCCCAGAATGTTTAATAATTTCTCCATAAATAAGTGTGATGATTTTTTTTCACGTTACAAGATTTTGCCAGTTGTAGAATGATATACTACATAATACCAGATGAACTCTTTGCTTATTTTTATGAATACATAAAAATGTTAATGTGGCAAGAATGTATTTTCTATCATTATTACATTAAACCTTCACCAAATTGCTGATGTTATTCAATCATTTTAGCAACAATGGTGGAATAAGGTAAAGCAAAAGATTTTTAATTAAAAAAAAGGTTTTTTTTTATCACTGGTAAGCCTGTTTTTAAAATGTTATGTTCTTGGAAGTCCTTGCTCTGTTTTATTTGAACAAGAATACTCTAAATCATTTTTCACCAATTTTTATGCAACAGTCTTACTAGAAACCCCTATTAGCACCTAAATGTCACAGTGTATAATATGTGAAGGTTATTAAGCTTGATGTCACTGTAGAGCATTGAAGTTCTTTATATTAAAGTCATTCTTTAGCACTAGACTGGTTATTATTAGTACAAGTGAAAATGTCAGTAGCATTGTATTAAAAAGTAATTTGCTACTTTAAAACAATTTGCAAAACATGTAATTGATTTATAAAACTGGAGCAAAGAGAAGTGAAAGTACTGTCCATAACATCCAATCAGATTTCATGTATAATTTTCCCACTGCAGGTTAAACAATGCCTGCTAAAGCCTGATTGGCTGCTATGAGAAGAAATCTTTTTTTTACTGTTTCAATTTTCCTGAATCTCTATCTGTATGATATGTAAATGTCCTGTCACAGTCATATCATAGATAACACAAGAAATGATTTGTCTGCTCTGTAATGTAAATGGCTGAGACAATAAGGCTAGAGATTATTTTCCTTTTCACCTCTTAATAAAAATATGAGTGTTCAGCGCATTTTGCTGGGTTGTTTAATGTTTGTTTGTGAACACTAGAGAGCAATGAATGTTCTACATTCTTCTTTTTATTGCAAAAGCCGGTTTGGAACACCTGATGCTATGCTGAGTTATGCCATATAGGAATGTTGTTGCCATCATCAATTTATCAGCATCCCTTTTATGGCTTGGAAATCTATCATTAATTTCTCAAAGGAGCTACTGCATCTAGATATTGAAGGCTGTAATCCTCTGTTTAAGCATCATACGTTCCTTACAGTACACTTCTGATCACCTTATCTTCAGTTTATTACTTTGAACAGTTCCCTTCCCACGAAGAGATTTTTTTTCCTGCACATATTATTAGCTTTCAGTGACAAGGGGAATAACAACACTCTGCCATCTCTTTTGAACTTACAGCCTTAGTCATCGAAGAGACAGGTATATAGTCTCAAGATATCTTAGCCTACCACCCATCTTGCTTACTGAAGGCTTTGAAGTCTAGACCTTCC
This sequence comes from Staurois parvus, assembly GCF_062004578.1. NCBI lineage: Eukaryota > Metazoa > Chordata > Amphibia > Anura > Ranidae > Staurois > Staurois parvus. Next base: position 6,450,006 of record NW_028317815.1, on the reverse strand, counting down.
TAAATGGTTTTATAACCCAGACCTTTTATATTTACTACACCTGTGATCATCATCATGCATAGTATTATGCACCCTCACATTTCCAGTTATCAATTGAGAATGACATTTGATTTAATTTTAACATTCAAGATTTTAATCACTCCTAAGATTAAAATATATTAAAACTGGCCTTAGACAGAAGATAATATCAGATTTTTGGACAGTTGCCTGTCTCAACAAATAATTGTTCCATAAACATGCACTTGTTGATTATCTGAGTGTGCAGGTTATTGCCAATAGAGAACGTGGGATGGTACCCAATGAGAAACCCAGAGTCCTGACCTTACCTCAGGGAAAACAGATCCAGCCTCACAAAAAATGCAACATGGCAATAGTTAATTTCCCCAAAAACTATCAGTGATCTGATAAAAGCTAGCCTGTTCTGGTGTGATCAGAATGATTCAATTTTATACTAACATTTTTAAACTCCCATGCCATCTTCCTACAAAGTGTGTGTGCTTAAAAAAAAACTATAGCTCCCACTTGTTACACTCAGGATGCACTATCCATATTCCAAGGAAAGGCAGGACTGAGTGGATCCCCAGAAAAAGAGAAAGGATTAAAGTTTAATCATTGTGTCTAACCAGAAATCTGCTTTAAACTGCCTACCCTTGATGTCTATGTGAACTAACACTACTACCTACAAATGTGTAAAGATGTGGAGAAGCTTATTATTAAGTTATTCTGTGCTGACGTCAGGTCTTCAGTACCCAACTGTGTATGAGTGGATTTTCAGAGGATAATTTTTGGGGTTAAGTTAAGGGTCAATTTAAGGTTAGGGACTGGAAATTGTAAGTATTAGGTTACGTTTTAGGCTTTAGTTAATTGATAAGGGTGAACTTTTGGGTGAGGTTAAATGTTAGAATTAGGTGTTCAGAGTTCATATTAGGTTTGGATAATGGGGAATTGTGAACATGTGAGATGGGAGGTGTAGGTGTTAATTTTGGGGTTTTAATTAAATTACTGTTAGGGAAGCATAAAGGATAAGGTAAGGATTAAAAGTTATGGTCAACTCAAAGATTAGATTAAAGTCAGTTACACATACATGTGGAGCATTTATTTTTAGCTATTTTTTATTACCCAAATCTCCACACAGAGAACTGCCAACACTGGCACCAAAACAAAAATTGTTGCAATGGGTTATGAAAATTATATTTAAATAATCTTAGTATTTTAGTATAAATTAATTGAAATTATCTTCATTTGATTTTTAAAGTGAGACGTACATCTCAAAATACAATAAAATATATTTAGATAGTCTTTGCTTTAATCATTTACATGTTTTGTTTTATTATTTTTATTATGTTATCATATATTATTATTATTATTACTATTGTATTTTGGATTTATTATATGTTGGTTGATCTTGCCATTAAAATACTGAAATGTTAAGTAAAACATATTTGACACAAACATCATAAATATATTCATAACTCATATTATGGCATTAATAAATAAAAAGGAAACAAAAAAAAAAGTAAAATTATTCCAGTCTAGGTTGAATATCACTCTGCATGCGCTAAGCTGCCTAATGATCATTAAAGATCTACTCCAAATACTGAATATTTCAAGTGTCTGCATAATTTTAAAATAGTTCTTGATGTGGAAGCTGGACCAAACTAATTATTTTTACATCAAAGAATTTTTGGAAACATATTCATTAGACATTTATTTCTATCCTCTAATTATAAATTAATTCCTGGTTCATCTAGCATAATTATTCATCGTAATTGGTTGCTAATGACTGTGCTTATTTTCAGTTAATTTTTTTCTGCAGGTACCTTAGAGAAAATAATCATAACAAATACATTTTCCAAAGTCGTACAACGAAAGGACCTTTGTGTGGAAGTTATATTATACCATTTGTACTTGGCAGATTTTTTAAACATGTATTAACCAGTTTTCAAGTAAAATATTTAATTTACATTTAACAGAATTAACATTTGTGACAAGGCTTAAAGAGTTATTAAAATTACAAACAAGGGTTAATGTATTTTGAGATGAGTAAAATATTTTGCAAACTCATGATAAAAAAGAAAGAAAAAAGCAGCTCAAATTAATAATTATGGAATATTCTTCCCGTGTGTTTCTTGTTCCACTAGTTGCATTATTAGTTATATACCCAGCCCAGAGGAACAAGTCCTCTTTTTCTCATCATTCATGGAGGAACACTTTACTGCATGTATAAATCAAGGTGACACTTATAAGTGCATGTCAGATGGCCATTTTTGTCACTAGCAGGACCTCACCAGGAGAAACTTCACTAAAATTAAACTTTCATTTTGTTGAAACTACATTTTAATTGAACTGACAAAATGTTGCTCCATTGCTTCTTCTTTGCCTACTCCAGGTCTTACTTTCATAAAAAAAAAATACTTCCATGGTTACATTTGAAAAAAATCCTCATCTGCATTTTGAATCTTACAGATATATTTAAGAGGAAATGAATGGAAGAGATGTGCTCTGTAGCCAGGTATAAACCTCTGTGGTAAAGCAGCTATAGCCAGGGACAGTACATGCCCTAGTGGATGAACATGCTAACCAGCAGTGATGAGGCATCATATATGATCTGTCATAACACAGTACAAAAAAATGCCCCTCCTTCTACAAGTCTTCTTCACAGATGTGCTTGCAGTACCCAATAACAACACAGCTAATCACTGCGGGTCCTCTGTACCATGCATGGTACTGTCATGCCACATAGCATTACATGCAGCGAGGGAGAGAAATCATACAATAGGTGAGTTTCTAGTATTTTTCACCAGCAAACAGCCTGCTGGGTTTTTTCTGTCCTCTCCGAGTAGGCAATCTGGTGTAAGTGACAGCAAATAAAAACATTGTTTTTGCACTGAGCTTAGACTAAATAGTACAATTTCCTTGCTTTGTTCACATCATCTATTCTCACCAAAATTTTCTGAAAAGGAAATAAATAAATAAAAGACCTATCCGGGGTTGGGAAAGGTCTTGTGCATTGCCAGGTCTACATTTACTTTACTAGATCTTATACTTCTAGTGTAAGACAGAAAAGTCATACACCAAAGTCCACCCTAAAATGCTTGACTGCCACTACAAGCAGTAAAAAGTGATTGATAACTAGTATTGTGTGGTGTGCATCTCTTAGTGAACAGTAAATGGCGGCTCTTTAGTGATATGTATCACATACTGAAGTTCTTCTAAGAGGTGGCCACAAGTAGGGACAGCTTCATATTATAGAAAATTATTATTATACTGTATTTATATAGCGCAAAAGGGTATGCTCAGCGCTGTACAGTAGTAGGGGGGACAGAACATGAGACAAGACAGTAACAATACAATACATGAGGGGTTCGAGGGCCCTGCTCTTTCGAGCTTACAATCTAGGAGGGAGGGGAAGGTGGTACAGGAGGAAATGGCTGTAGGGGATGGAGTGGTGGGAGGAGTGGAGGAGTTTAGTTGTTAGGTGAGGTCAGGTGTTAGGTGAGGTTGGGGTAGGCTTCTCTGAAGAGGAGGGTTTTCAGGGTGCGTCTGAAGGTGAGGAGAGTAGGTGACAGTCTGATGGATTGGGGGAGGGAGTTCCAGAGGATGGGGGAAGTCCTGGAGAAGTCCTGCAATCGTGCGTGGGAGGAGGAGACCAGGGAGCTAGAGAATAGGAGGTCCTGTGAGGAGCGGACTGCACGGGTAGGGTAGTATTTGGGTATCAGGTCAGTTATGTAGTTTGGGGCGGCGTTCTGAATGGCTTTGTAGGTCAGAGTTAGCAGTTTGAATTTGATGTGTTGGGCAATCGGGAGCCAATGAAGGGATTGGCAGAGGGGGGAGGCAGATGTTGAGCGGTTCGTGAGGTGGATGAGTCTAGCCACGAAGTTTAGGATCGACTGGAGTGGGGATAGCGTTCCTTTGGGTAGGCCAGTGAGAAGGGAATTGCAATAGTCCAGGCGTGAGATGATGAGGGAGTGTACGAGTTGTTTGGTGGTGTCTGGGGTGAGGAATGTGCGTATCTTGGAGATGTTGCGGAGGTGGAGCCTGCAAGATCTAGATAGCAGTTGGATGTGGGGTAGGAAGGAGAGGTGGGAGTCCAGGGTGACACCCAGGACTTTGGCGTGTGGGGTGGGAGAGATGGTGGCGTTGTTAGTAGTGATGGAGAGGATGGGGGGGGGAGACCAGGAGCTCTGTTTTGGATAGGTGAAGTTTGAGGAAATGGAGCGACATCCAGTCTGATATGTCGTTTAGGAGGTGGGCGATGCGGGCAGAGAGCGAGGGGGTGAGGTGGGGGGTGGAGAGGTAAATTTGTGTGTCGTCAGCATAGAGGTGGTAATTGAAGCCGTGGGAGTTAATAAGTTTGCCAGGGGAGGAGGTATAGATGGAGAAGAGGAGGGGCCCGAGGACAGAGCCTTGGGGGACCCCGACAGAGAGGGGGAGGGAGGGGGAGGTGGCAGTGTTGTAGGTGACGCTGAAGGAGCATTGGGAAAGGTAGGAGGAGAACCAGGAGAGAGCAGCGTCCATGATGCCAAGGGAGTGCAGTTTGGCAAGGAGGAGAGGGTGGTCAACAGTGTCGAAAGTCGCGACCTGGTCTCAGTCTGCTCCAAGTCCATGTGATAAGGCATAGAACAACCCCAAAATCATTCTTGAATTACTGTTTTTCTGATTCATATGTTATGGGTTGGAATAGAAGTAGTTCAGTGAGAGCTATGATGAGAACATATGCATCTGATACACTAAAAGTAAACCATAAAACTCTCAAGCATATAAATTATAAAGTGCAGCACTGATAAACTATATATATATACACTGGATATAAGGCTAACCACAACCTAAATATACAGTGTGAAGCCCAAAGAAATAATGTCCAATTGTTAGGGATCTGGGTATGACCAGAAATGTGTGAGAACACAGGTGTAGTCAGGGCTGGAGAGGTGGAATGGTCAGGTAGGCCATTTGGTACTGTTAAGCACCGCCTGGCGGCGTTTTTAGCAGCCCACAGCATGGGGTTCCTCAGGGCGCGGGGTCTAAGTCCCAATCTGCTTATTCCCCAGGGCCCCTAATGGTGGGGATGGACTTGGAGCAGACTGTGACCAGGACGCAACCCCTGAGTACATCCGGCAATGGTAGAGAGCGTCGTCAGAGGTGGGCGGGGAAAGGAGCCTGACGTGAAGAGGCTGGCAGACCTGGTAACAGGGACAGATCCGTGCGGGATGAATGGATGGATCGTCTGGGTAGCATAAGGCGTAGTCAGGCAGGCCAGGTCAGCAACATGCGGGCAGCGAGGCACCGGAGGAGCAGGCAGAGAATGGTCAGGGTCACAAGCCGGGTTCAGTAACTCATGGGCAGCACAGTACAGAGGATCAGGCAGAAGGATGGTCAAGCAAGCCAGGAGTTAAACAGGAAATGGTCAGCAGGGTCAGGAACAATGCAGAGGTCGGCAACAGAAGATTTACAGGATACCAGGTACAGGGGCTCATGGGAAACAAACACCAAGGCACTGATTGCAGGCCTGGTCCTGCTTAAATAGACCTCCTGCAATCAGCCTCAGGTGATGGCTTGATTGCAGGAGTGAGACCCTGGCTGCTGAAAGCACCCTCTGGTAGGAGCTGGTACTGCAGCCCACAGAGCAAGTGAGCCACAGTACCACCAGTGGTGAGTCTATTCCTGACACCAATAATGGTAACAAATAGATGAAATGGTGGCTTTGTTATTTTCCAGTGAGGCACTCACTCAACAAAACGTGCAGGAAATATAAGAAATGCGCACTCACTAGATGCGCAAAATGGAAGCGCAATAATATAAGGCAAAGATCCCCTTTTCCTCTTATGGAAGGTGCAGCTCACACTGGGCAGGTTATTCCACAGTATTGGCGCCTTTAAAGGTCTTTTCTACGGGTGGAAACTGAAGTGGAGGTCGGCACATGTAAGTCACTCTCCTCTGGGCCTCAGGGTGGTCACCATAGGGTCCTTGGGGATTAAATGCTCGATGTGGAGTAGACAATAGGAGGAGCCACACATGCCTGAGACATCACACCGCCGGATCAAGGAGGTCCGGTGGCCCCCATAACCATCCAGCTGGTTAGTGTTCTGAATAGTTTGAATGATTTTACCTTATACACTTGATCGGCAAAGGACTCCAAGTTCTTTTTTGTATGTTCATTACTTTTTTTTCCAATAAAATCTGATATTTTGACCTACTACACTATGGCCACTATTCTCTGCTCCACATCGAGCATTTAATCCCCCAGAACCCTATGGTGACCACCCTGAGGCCCAGAGAAGAGTGACTTACATGTGCCAACCTCCACTTCAGTTTCCACCCGTAGAGAAGACCTTTAAAGGCGCCAATACTGTGGAATAACCTGCCCAGTGTGAGCTGCACCTTCCATAAGAGGAAAAGGGGATCTTTGGCTTATATTATTGCGCTTCCATATTGCGCATCTGGTGAGTACGCATTTTTTATATTTCCTGCACGGTTTTTTGAGTGAGTGCCTCACTGGAAAATAACAAAGCCACCGTTTCATCTATTTGTTACCATTATTGGACATTATTTCTTTGGACTTCATACTGTATATTTAGGTTGTGGTTAGCCTTATATCCAGTGTATATATATAGTTTATCAACGCTGCACTTTATAATTTATATGTTATGGGTTATTAGGCTGAAGTGGAGGAAAACAATAGCCATTAATTAGTACTATGTTGAGGATACTGAGGAGTAGGAGGGACAGATCATGTCTTCCATGCTGTACCACAGCCATGAGTCCTGTGCCTTCACCAGTACACATGTTTTTTGAACCTAACTAAATATATACAATTATACTATAATATACTATTATAAACAATATAAATTATACCAAACATGTTAACATGTGTGTACAAATATACTGTGCACTGTGTATCTCCAAAAGAAGTGTGTGAAAAAAAGTTCTGTGATCATCCAAAATCATGTGCATTCTTTATTTACTGTAGTCTTCCTCTGGGGAACAACTGAACACCTCTTCCCTTTATACCACCACAAATGTGTGAGCGACAGCCAATAAAAACATTGTAAAAATCTGCTCACCTTGGAAGCAACCTACAGATTATAAGTGGCCAAGACAGGCATGACAGGCATGACTGTAAATATGGTAAGATGATGACCTACATATTCAATCCTGAGGGTAACAGGAACACCAAATAATTACTATCCAAGGGTTTCACTCCAATGTACTGTACATCATACATCCCTCAAAGTAATAAGGTCAGATCTAATGCTCACCATTTACAACCGTTTATTAATTTTAAAAAATTAGGTAGCTCAATATACTGTAAACATTAAACATACTGTATAATCATCCAGCATATAAAAAGTCAGCTTCCTTAGAGATCTGGAAGACACAAGCCGAAGGCACAGAGACAGGAAGTTCCTGATACTGTATGTAAGAGACTCTTGCTGGTCCTACTGGTAAACTGATGGTACTGTATGTATTCCATTAAATTGTAGGCTTTTCTTTTGCATTTTGGGTGCAATCATGTGAATTGTGACCTTTAATGTGACTAATGTTGTTATATTTATTCTATTTTAGTGGGTTCAGCATTTGCGATGGAATTTTGTCTCTTGGATGTGTTGGGGTCCTATAGACATTTAATGTATGGTAAGCCTTTTCTTGCAGGTAGTCCTGTATTGATGATGAGGGCGGTATGTCTTTTTTTATTGTTCTTTTGAAAACATCTTGTGTATATTGGCAAATGTGTATATTCCCCCACCATTTAAAGGCAAGGTTTTGTATTGTTTGATGCAATTTATTGCAGATAAACCTGGAGTGCCAGTATTAGTGGTGGGGGACTTTAACCACTTGCCCTCCAGAGGATTTATCCTTCTTCCTTAGCAGGCCATTTTTTGAGATACGGTGCTGCATTACTTTAACTGACAATTGCACGGTCATACAATGCTGCACCCAAATTAAATTTACGTCCTTTTTCCCCACAAATAGAGCTTTCTTTCGGTGGTATTTGATCGTGTGCTTTTTATTTTTTGCGCTATAAACAAAAAAACTATTTTGAAAAAACCCTATATTTTTTACTTTTTGCCAAAACATGTCCAGTAAAAAATCTAATTTTATTATAAATTTAGGCCAAAATGTATTCTGCTATATGTATTTTCTAACAAAAATCTCAATATGTGTAAATTAATTGGTTTACGTGAAAGTTATAGTGTTTACAAATGGCGGTATATATACTGGAATTATTTTTTTTTACTAGTAATGACGGCGATCAGTGACTTATAGCAGGACTATGGCAGGCATTCTGACACTGGGGGGAACTGACTTGGTGTCACTGACATCCCCAGTGACACCAATACAGTGATCAGTGCTAATAAAAAGCACTGACACTGTACTAATGGCACTGGGTAGGAAGGGGTTAACATGTGGGGTGATCAAAGGGTTAACCGTGTTCTGTTTTACTATGTGGGCTGTGTGCACTTTACACTGTAAGCACATTGCTATGCAGAGCCATACAAAGCAGTGTGCAGGAGCTGACACGGGTCTGTATTTTTCACATACAGGTCTCTACCCCATTGGTAATACTCAGAGATCGCCAGGTGCTGGCGAGGGATCATCGGTTGGGACCCGATGATTGACAGCTGAGGCCGCAAATGGCAGTGTAGCTATTATGTATATATACGTGATTTTGCACACATGTGCCGCCCTGTAGCAGTATTTCTACTATAGGGCGGCACGGAAGCGGTTAATATGGTGCTGGATGCGAAGATGGATAGGCTCCCTCCCAGTGTATCGGTGGAAGTTAATGTTAACAATATTTCCTGTACTCATTTTACACTCTCAAGGATTAACCTTACCCTGGGAAATGATAATGCCCTGGGTTTTAGATCTAGTGTAAATTACATGCCTAGAGGCCTTTCTGATCATTCTCCCCTAATTCTGTTGATGTGTCTAGGCAAAAATCATTGTCCAGAAGAATGGTAAATAAATCCCTTTTGTTTTAACAGGGAAGGCAGAATTGGTGTTGATGGTAAGGGAGTTTGTGGAAATTAATGTAGGTACTGTGACCCCAGCGGTAATGTGGACTGCTCTCAAGGCCTTTCTTCGTGTAGTATTATTACAGAAAATTTTGGGGATCAAGAGACGCACTAAAGAACAAGAATTATCTATTATTGAAGAGGTGACATTGGTGGAAAGACAAAATGTGGATGATCCGGCTCCTGGTGCACTTCTTAATTGGTCGATTAAACAGGAAGAATATAAGAACCTAGTCCTTGAGAAGTCAGAGAATAAAATGTTGTTTCATAAAATGCGTTGCTATGAGGAAGGGGAAGGTGTGGGTCATATGCTGGCATTAATAACAAGAGCAAATTCTGTCTCTTCTGTTGTACTGGCTATTAAAACAAACACAGTTAGAATCACCTCATACTCTGCAGAAATTGTGGATACCTTTAAAAGCTATTATGAAGGGTTGTATAGTTCCCTCTGTGTAGATGTGGAAGGAGAAATTTGGGGTTTATTTCAAGGATTTGAGGATTTCATGCTTCTCTAGAGAAGATAGAGAGATCCTTGATGCTCCTGTAACTTTAGAAGAGTTGCAGGCTGCGGTAATGGCAACTGCGAATCTGAAATCTCCAGGGCCGAATGGCCTGCCAGCAGAAATATATAAGTATTATGAGGATGTATTGCTACCGGAGTTGTTGCAGTTTTTTAATGAAGCAGTACTAGAAGGAGCTCTACCTGCCTCTACGATGAAGGCTACTATTATTGTTTTGCCCAACGAAGGAAAAGATCCGTTTAAAGCACCTTCATATAGATCAATATCCCTGTTGTGTACAGATGTGAAACTTTTGGTGAAGGTTCTAGCCAATAGGCTTAGTAAGGTCATTCAGGTACTTATACACCTGGACCAGTCTAGGTTTATACTTAATAGATCAACTAGTATGAATATAAGACAAGTGTACCTCAACTTACAGATCCCATTGTTTAATATGGGATTGAGAGCTCTGCTGGCACTTTCTGCAGCCAAGGCTTTTGAAAGCCTGGATTGGTATTATCTTTAGCATGCGTTGGGAGCTTTTCAGTTTGGTCCCTCCTTCATTAATTGGGTTAGGTTGCTTTATAAGGCTTCTAAAGCAAAAGTAAGAGTAAATAGTGAATTCACAGAGACCTTTCTTTTGGCTCAGGGCCCCTCCTCTTCTACCTAGCAATGGAACCATTGGCAGTAGCCATTAGATCATCACTGTATGTTTGCGGGTTCCAGCGGACATCATGGGAGGAGAAAATAGCTTCATATGCGAATGATGTCCTCCTCTTCCTGGGGGACACTCAGTTCTCGTTGATTAATGTAATGGGTATAATTGGTGACTTTGGGCGGTTTTCTGGCCTGACCATTAATTGGCATAAATCAGTTACCCGTGGATCCATTAGAGGAACCTTTACAGGCCGTTCTTCTCAGATTGAGATAGCTAATAAAATTAAGTATCTAGAGGTGTATATAACAGGAGATCCTAAGCACTACACCATTGATATTATAGCCCCATTAATAGCTAGTTTTAAAAGAAAAAGTTGGGTGTAGTGCTGACTTCTATTATCAGTGGCAGGACGCTAATACCTAATTAGGATGATCTGGTTACTGCAACTTTGGATCTATTACATAAATCCCTAATATTGAACCTTAAACAGTGGTTTCAAGAGATTGAATACTATTTTCAGAGAACTAATTTGGAGAAAAGGGGTGTCGAGGATGTGCTTACGTACGTTACAATTGCCAAAGGATATGGGGAGGATTAGCTTTACCTCACCCCTGGAGTTATTTTCCGGCTTCACAGTTATGGCACTTAAGGAATAGTGGATTAACAGAAGAGAGGGATGCATGTACAGATATGGGGATGACCTGTGCAGGGCACAATACAGTGGTAGAGGCTTTAGAGGCAGAGTCTTTTGTTTTGAAGTGTCCTACACTGTCACTGTTAGTAAAATTATGGCAGGTAGTTAAGGCACTAATGGGGTATTGGAGATTCACAGAACTCTTCCTAATTTGGGATAATAGGAACCTACTGGATCTGTTTAGTATAGGAAGAATAAGGAATGGAAAAACTGTGGGATAGTAAATCTGGCCCAATTGATTCACCGCAAACATTTTAAGAATTAAAACAGGAATTTGCCATCCAACAATAATCTTTCTACAGATATAGTGCATATTAGGGAGCAGTTTAAAGGACAGGTATTAGCATGGCATGGGATACCCCTGTTACGTAAGTTAATATTTGCGTCATCTTTTAAAGTAATGATATCTGATGTTTATGCTGCGATACATATTGCAGCATTAGAGGGAAATGTTGAACTCTCATACAGTAGTAGATGGGTGGAGGATATAGGGAGTTGTACAGTAGAGGAGTGGAAATATACACTATATTGCCAAAAGTATTGGGACGCCTGCCTTAACAAACACATTAATTTAAATGGCATCCCAGTCTTAGTCCGTATGGTTCAGTATTGAGTTGGTCCACCCTTTGCAGCTATAGCAGCTTCAACTCTTCTGAGAAGGCTGTCCACAAGGTTTAGGAGTATGTTTATGGGAATGTTTGACCATTCTTCCAGAAGCGCATTTGTGAGGTCAGGCATTGATATCAGACGAGAAGGCCTGGCTTGCAGGCTCCGCTCTAATTCATCCCAATCATGTTATATCGGGTTGAGGTCAGAACTCTGTGCAGGCCAGTCAAGTTCCTCCACCCCAAACTCACTCATCCATGTCTTTATGGACCTCGCTTTGTGCATTGGTGTGCAGTCATGTTGGAACAGGAAGGGGCCATCCCCAAACTGTTTCCCACAAAGCTGGGAGCATGAAATTGTCTAAAATATCTTGGTATGCTGATGCCTTAAGATTTACATTCACTGGAACTAAGGGGCCAAGCCCAACCCCTGAAAGACAACCCCACATCATAATCCCCCATCCACTTAATTTTTTTTACACTTGGCACAATGCAGTCAGGCAAGTACTGTTCTCCTGGCAACCATCAAACCAGACAAGTCCATCGGATTGCCAGACAGAGAAGCATGATTGGTGACTCCAGAGAACATGTCTTCACTGCTCTAGAGTCCAGTGGTGGTCTGCTTTCCACCACTTCATCCCACGCTTTGTATTGCACTTGGTGATGTAAGGCTTGGATGCAGCTACTCGCCCACGGAAACCCATTCCATGAAGCTCTCTATGCACTGTTGTTGTGCTAATCTGAATGCCACATGAAGTTTGGAGGTCTTTAGCTATTGACTCTGCAGACAGTTGGCGACTTCTGCTCACTGTGTGCTTCAGCATTTGCTGACCCCACTTAGTCATTTTACCTGGCCTACCACTTGGTGGCTGAGTTGCTGTTGTGCTCAGTTGCTTCCACTTTGTAATAATACTACTAACAGTTGACTATGGAATATTTAGTAGCAAAGAAATTTCACAGATGGACTTATTGCACAGTTGGCAACCTATCACAATACCACTCTTGAATTACCTGAGCTCCTGAGAGTGACCCATTCCCAATGTTTGTGTTAGATATTCTTGATAGCATACAATCTATGTTTGTGTCCCTGAGACTGGATCCTAAGTAATGTATATTGTGCTACATAGATGAGGGGACCTTGTCATATAATACACAAATTACGGTGCTTAGGTGTTTATTTCAGGCTCAGAAGCTTATTGCACAGAGATGGCTGGAATCAGACCCTCCAACAAGTATAGAAAATAGTAAAAAAATACTGTAAGAAGTGAAAATTTGTTTACATGAAAAGGAGGTGTCTTAAGAAATTTGAGAAAATATGGGGATCGTGGGTGGATACTATAAGATTGACCTGTAATGAGAGGGTTGTGAATAGTGTTAGAATAATTTTAAATTGTGGAAAAAATAAATGAATCTACGTTATGTTTATATTTGGGAAAACGGCCTAATTGGCTTAATAATATGTGTAAGAGAGTGATACACCAATGTATGTGTGGTAAAGGGGGGTATGTTATCTTATATTATTTGTATGTATGGAATATATATATATATGTAAATGTAAATTAAAAACTTTTTCAATAAAAATGTAAAAAAAAATATAAGCTCAGTTTTGTTCTTTATGTGTGGTCCATTTGAATTGAATCTTTGGAATATTTGAGTTTTTGCAATTAAATTGTAGTGCATTCACAGGTAGGGTGTGGAGTGTGGCAATGAACATTTGGGACTTGACTGTACATATCAGTTATTCGTGGTAGGTAATAATTATTTGGATTTCTTTATTCTGTAATATCATATCTGAATATCTTAAATCATATTTTCTGTGTGTTAAGATAGGTAATGGTTATATATGATGGACTTTTAAGATGGTTTGTTTATGGTTTTTTTTTCCCTTTTTCTGCAAGGGCTACAGCAGCTATGTCTTTTTAACACCCACCCCCCAAGCAGATCCCCCACCCCTGCAGATTGAACCTCATCCCATATTTTTTTTTTCTTCTTCTTCTTCGACTGTGTGATGTAGTAGATATTGTGTGTGTATACTATGTATATTTGTTTGTTTTTAATACAAGGGTTGAACAAAAAAATTGAAGCATTAAATGATTTGCAGGTTGACGGGACTGAGTCTGAGCTCTGCAGTCATTTTGCCGCAGTTGTTTTCTTATTCCAGGTCACAATGTTGCGCAATGTCTTTTTGTCTCTATTGGTCAGTTGACCATGTCGACCGTGCTTATGCTTATCAGACAACGTTTTCCTGGAAACTGTATATGCCATCATAACCTTTGATACTGTACCTCGAAACACCGCAAATAAATTGGCAACTTCAATCACAGAGGCACCAGCTATTCGGGCACCAATAATTTGCCGTCTTTGAAGTTCACTAAGCTCTGACCTGACTCAATATTACTAGTAGCACACTCAGTAAATGACAAAAGTAAGACTTCTCACCTGTTAGCTAGGTGTCTCTTCACACAGCAGAAGCAAAAGAGTGTTACAATACTTCCACTTTCAATGTGAAACAAGTCATCACTTTCACACCTGCTAATCATATAGTGTTTCAAGGGCTGTGGATAAGAGGGTACCATCAATCCTCCAGGGGGGAGCCCATACAGCTGGGTGAATTGGATGTGGGCAGGGAAGATGATCAGCATGGCGGGGGGCAATTACTGGAACCAGTGTGCCCCCACCTCCGCAGTGCTGCCAGATTCCTTCCCCTCCTTCCCACCAGCAGCTGCAAGTGCACAATAGGATCCTTCATGGAGAGTGGGGGAGGGGTTCTCTAAATATGTCACATTTACCAGCCCCTTCCTTTCTGATTGAACACAGTAAGTGATTGGTACTGATCACTTATGGTGTTCATTCATAACTGAAGCATAGTAAACTGTGTTTTTTGTTTTTTTTTAGGGGGAGCCCTGTCAGGTTGGCTGTATGGGGCTTCGTGGTTTCTAACAACAGCCCTGAGTGTTTCATTTTTTTTTTTGGCCAACCCCTGTATGTTTCACTATGTAGTTACATGCTGTATTTATCTTTGGAGAATGGACTAACTTACTGTATATGAGAAAAGCGTGGATCCTAAAGCTGCAATTTATTTGCTGGGAGAACAACATATATTCAATGCACTCATGTCCACTGTTGGGCTATGGGTTTTTTCATGTTTATAATGTAATGTGTCATTTTAATTGTATAATAAAAACTGTCTGGTTTTATATATACATGTGTCTGTTCTCTTGGTGGCACACATAAAGTCCCATTCTTTGGCCCCCACCCAAATAGAAGTGGGGGATGTTCAATTTGTACTGTATTATGGGATGGTGTCCAGTGAGAAATAGATAAGAAAGGATAGGACGATTCCACCTATTGAGAGCTTAAGTTTCAATAAAGCATACTTGATGGAAATGTTACCTCTAATTTTAGCATTACCATGAGGCACTGGATGAAAGCCATATGGTACCCTTTACGCAAAATGTGTCTGCTATATGGCTGTATCTGTGGTGAATACTTTTTGTTTCAGAGTCCTAGAACAATGCATGCTGTGTATAAGTGCCAGAGAAGTGTCAAAATACCTTATCTCTATACCTTATAAGTCATTCCAGAAGCGTGGAAGCCAGGTAACAAGCATTGTTAGGAAAAATGGTCAGCAATGGTAGCCTCCATGATTCTCTCATGAAAGTATCCTTTTAATTACAGATGTTCACACTCAGCAAACTGAACTGGATTAATAAGTGTTAGCAGCTTTCAGGTTTTAACTCTAACTTCTTCATTTCAAATGATGGATAATTTTTATTAGTAGAAGCTGCTACACAAACAAAAGCTTCAAAATCTCACAAATCAAGTCTTAACTAATTATGAAAGAATATGTGTAATAATATAATGTACAAGTCTAAAGGAAGGGACTCACTCTTTCCCACCAAGCACTGACACATCTCAATTTGTTTCATTGCCTCAAAATCCATCTTGTCTCCTTGCTGTGTGTGTTTCGGTATTACTGTAATAACAGCAGTTTATTAGTTTGCTTCGAGTGTCTAAGAGTGATTGTCAACAATATCTTCAAGCAGAACAAAATTCTTTCAACTGATTTTGCCTTTACTTTAAAGTAAACCGAACTAGTCTATAAACATTTTTAAAGTGACAATAGTGCTGAATTGCAGTGACGTGCATAAGTACCAATGTTATCCTTCGGATCAATACTTCTGCTCCTGAGGATCCCCTTTTATCCTAATGCCTGGTACACATGAATGATCATTTGTGTTTTTTTGCATGCTACTCTCATTTCCAATATGACAGTACTACTAAGCATAGCAAAATGTTTGTACATTTTAATACAACTTCCCGTTGTATTGTATCCCGTTGTAGCAACACACTAGCATGTAATCGGCAGTGATGTATGTGTGAAGCCTCTGCTTGCCACACCTTCGGCTATACCCATTCAGAGTGTGGTGATGTATTTGTGCATTGGTCTCCAGACGTAGATTCCTTCACTCGTACTTTTGCCGGGACAAGGTCATCTAGAGCCCCAGGTGAACATGCCAAATTCCCCCCCCCCCAAAATGTATGAACACTATGGGGTATATTTACTAAAGCTGGAGAGTGCAAAATCAGACTCACTTCTGCATAGAAACCAATCAGCTTCCAGGTTTCATTGCCAAAGCTTCATTGAACAAGCTGAGGTTAGAAGCTGATTGGTTTCTGTGCAGAAGGGAGTCTGATTTTGGACTCTCCAGCTTTAGTAAATAAACCCCTACGTGTCAGCAAAAACTCCCTCCTTCCTAAAAAAAAAAAAAAATCAAGCACTAATCTACATGTTTACCCCCTAAGAATAAATTCCCCCTTCTCATAGTACAAATCAGCCCCTGTGCTGAAATCCCCCCTCCCAGCACAAATCTTTGCCCCCCCCATCCCCCCAGCTCAAATTCTCTCTGTACCCATATTCCCTCATCTCAACCCCCCCCCACAAAAAAAATTTCCCCATCCTAGCACAAATCCTCTGCCCCTAAAATTTCCCCTTTGAGTACAAATCCTCTCTCCCCCCACTCCAAATCTCCCACTCCCACTACAAATCCTCCCCAAAACAAAATTTTAACGCCTTGCACAAATCCCCTTCTCCTCAACCATATTACCTTTTCCAGCACAAATCCCCCCAAATCCCCCTCCTAGCACAAATGCTCCCCCCCACTCTCCAATCTCCTTGCGGTGTCCCCCACCTCACATGATACCACAGTGCCCAAGGCAGCCGCCCCTCCTGCCCACTCCTGGTTCATATTATAATGAAAAAAAAAACTATTACTGGGTATATATCTATATAAAAAGATCTGCAGATATATACAAAATTCTAGCAATAAGATTATTTCTCCATTATTGCTATTAAACAAATTTCTGTCCTGAAAATCATGTTTTAGGAACATTTTTGTTTTTTATGCAAAGGTTGGTTTTGTTGGCATTTTTCCTTCTAGGTTGTTTTCTTGTTACGCAGTCTTGGTTAATTGATTTTTTTATGGACAAATACTGTACTGATTAAGCAAAAATTGTTAATTCTGTAATCTTATGAGAACAATTTGCCTTTGGATATTTTTACATGAGCTGTTGTGATCGGCTCTCTAAAGCTGTGTATTAATGAATATAGATTATCGGACAATCGCTCCAATTGTTTTTTGTTTATCTGAGATCTTGACAAGAGACCTTGACTTCTGCACAAGTTTCAGTGTATCCCTGCCCACTCTTGGAACTTCAGTGAACAGTAGAACCTGTAGCCTTTGACAGCTAAATGACAGAAGCTGGCCTTGATGTGCCCTTGGGCAAAAGTTGAGGCTCCATAAACAGCTTGGGCTTGGGATTCAATCAGCTCCACAGGGATACAGTACAAGGATAGGATTCATTTTAAGGCTACCAGTGATACTCACAGACATGGTAAGATGACCAAAAAATTGCATTTATGTACTCTGAAGGTTTGTGGACAGCAAAACGTGACGGTGATTCTAAGATAATATACTGTATGTTTTCTGTATAGGAGCTGTCTTTTTGGCAATAGCCCAAATGGGTTATTTTACTGGTGATGAATGGGTGGATTAGATATTATTGGTCATTAAATATTACTACGCTTTTAATAGTTTATTTTAAAATGTTGCTGCAAAAGTTTTTTACCCATGGTACTAATAAATTATAGTATGATTTATAGCTGACATTTATTTTTGTTGTTTCTTCCCTCCTGAAGACTCCTGGGATGTATGCCTTGATTTGCCTAGGCATGGGAAGCAGGAAGTAACTGAAGAAATTTAAAAAAGGTTTAAAACAAGAAAGCATATACTTATCTATCTATTTACTAATGCTAGCAGCATAAGGATTATAAATAGTCAATGTTGATTGAGAGAGTAAAGTTGCACTTGAAAGAGGCACTCAAGGGTAGATTTTCACAAGAAGCAGCACCCTGCAGATAATGGGATACACATCCTTAGGCTACATGTACACTAAGCTCCCTTGGACGTCAAGCTCTCCTGGCAGATGAAAAACACTAAACGCTGCAAAAATGCAGCTAAACACACTACTGCATTTGTCCTCATTTACCAGCATTCAGCACTTGGAAGTGTATTCATTTCATTGGCCAGAGTACTTGCCATTGAAATAAATAAATGTCCAAACACTAAATGCAGCTAGCGCTTAGACACATTTACACATGTTTTTGCCACATTTAGCGTTTTTTGGCCATAATGTTCCTCCCCTAAAAACATAATATTTACAAATGTTGAAAATTTTTGTGAAATAATTTTTTATACAGAACTGTGATAGCCATTTTATAGGATGATAATGGGTATTGACAGTTATATGTACTGATAAATGACAAGTTGACTTTTCTTGAGTCTTGAATGTAAAGATAGGGTGGGGATCTCCCCTATAATATACTAATTCTAAGGTACGGAAGGAACCTCATCTCACTCTTCTTTACATCATCTTGATTTACTAAGGTTGTCCACATCTTTATCATACACTGCTCAAAAACATTAAAGGAACACTTTGTAATCAGACTATAGCATCAAGTCAATTAAACTCCTGGGATATTGATCTGGTCAGTTAAGTAGCAGAGGGGGTTGTTAGTCAGTTTCAGCTGCTTTAGTGTTAATGAAATTAACAACAGGTGCATTAGATGGGCAACAATGAGATGACCCCCAAAACAGGAATGGTTTTACAGGTGGAGGCCACTGACATTTTTTTCCCTACTCATCTTTCTGTTTTTTTTTACTAGTTTTGCAGTAGTCAGTGTCACTACTGGTAGCATGAGGTGATACCTGGACCCTACAGAGGTTGCACTGGCAGTCCAACTCCTCCAGGATGGCACATCAATTCATGCCATTGCCAGAAGGTTGGCTGTGTCTCAGCACAGTCTTAAGAGCATGGAGGAGATTCCAGGAGACAGAGAGTTACGCTAGGGGAACTGGACAGGGCTGTAGAAGGTCCTTAGTCCATCAGGAGGACCGGTATCTGTTCCTTTGTGCAAGGAGGAATAGGATGGGCACTGCCAGAGCCCTACAAAATGACCTCCAGCAGGCCACTGGTGTAAATGTCTCTAACCAAACAATCAGAAACAGACTTCATGAGGGTGGCCTGAGGGCCTGACATCCTCAAGTGGGCCCTGTGCTCACTGCCCGGCACCATAGAGCTCGACTGGCATTTGCTATTGAACACCAGAATTGCCAGGTCCACCACTGGCGCCCTGTGCTTTTCACAGATGAGAGCAAGTTCACCCTGAGCACATGTGACAGACGTGAAAGGGTCTGGAGAAACTGTGGAGAACGTTAGTTGCCTGTAACATCATTCAGCATGACCGTTTTGGTGGTGGGTCAGTGATGGTCTGGGGAGGCATATCTATTGAGGAATGCACAGGCCTCTACAGGCTTGACAATGGCACCCCGACTGCCATTATGTATCGGGATGAAATCCTTAGACCCATTGTCAGACCCTACACTGGTGTAGTGGGTCCTGGGTTCCTCCTCGTGCACAACAATGCCCAGCCTCATGTGGCGAGACTATGCAGGCAGTTCCTGGAGGATGAAGGAATTGATAGAACACCTCTGGGATATCATATTTCAGTCCATCCAACGCTGCCAGGTTGCACCTTAGACTGTCCAGGAGCTCAGTGATGCCCTGGTCCAGATCTGGGAGAAAATACCCCAGGACACCATCCATCGTCTCATTAGGAGTATTAGCAGTTACATCTATATGCCTACCTGGTTAAAAGGGAAAAGCACAGTTTGACCTGGGATACAGGTCAGACATTAAGGTGAATGCAATAGTGTGTTGGGGCAATGCGAACACTGAAGAGGGACACTATTGCACTTTAGTTGGATTTGAATATCACATGAAGCACGGCAGTATTAAAGGCACAATTCACAAAAAAAAACTGTTTAATAGCATATGGTGAATTTCAAACACAGCATTCATCAAGTTCACCACGTGGATGTATGAGTGATTTATGATGTATTTGGCACTTATTATGTTTAAATTTTTTGATGCATATGTTTAATTTTGGATAATCTCAACGCACGTTTGGGCACATGCGTTTGTCACCTATGACACAAGGATTTGCACATTTTGTATGTATATTTGGTATTTATTGGAGTATATTTGTTCACTACGCTCAAGGATATATGTTTATGGTATACATCTACTTATAACACTAATATATTAGAGCATTATTTGTGCACTGCATATACACTTCTTTATTTATTTACTGTATGTGGGAACACATTCTATGCGGGCAGCACATCACTGTATAATCATATTAACACCATATTGCGCTGAGGTTTTTTCTATATATTTGTATATTATATACCGTATAATGGTCATTTAGAAGAGTGCCTATCCTTGCTAAGAAACTAGCCACTGCATGGCTTTTTATCACAACTATATGGATACACTATTCAACACTATTTTATATACTTGAAGGTGGCAATGCTGTTCTGGATTCAAGATCGGTACAGAACCATTGCCATCCCATCACATTGCAGGCTCAACAGGTATTTGTGGGACGTTGTTTTTTTTTTTTGCAAGGTCATTTTCCTACTGTACATGTCCCACTCCCTGCAAATATAAATATGTACAAGAAATAATTTTTTTCAGTGTTATGATCCTTCAGCACCCCTGATAATGTAATAATGGGCATACTGTGAAAGGAAGATTTTACAATGGGGGTGTGTGTCCGATGGCCTATATTCACTACTATGTGTCATCCTGGCACAGACAAGGCCTTCTTCCCCCTTATTACCCTTCCAGGATCAAGAAAGCTGGGCAATGTAAACACATCACTGGTCCCATACCCTTGCAAGAATTATTTCTGTTGCAAGCAGGTACACATATTTATCATTGGGCAACACCTACTGCAGCCTTGAAGGTTTTAACTAAAGTACAGTTGCCTTTAAAGAGAGACTATCATGGGCAAGTTAATAGGACACTAAGTACTTTACAATGACATAAGTGCCTTCTGAATTGATAGGCTATATGCTGCTGAAAAAACAAGTAACTATGTTGAAAATCACAAGTAATTTTTTTAAACAGCCGGAAATAAAATTCTCTGGCTACAAACAGTACTTACAAATAACTGCAAACAATGGCAACTGTAAGCCAGAAGAGTGCTTTATACAAAATAAAAAAAAAGTTTTATTATTTTTATTAAATAAAAATGTTATACATGACACAGTTTAGATAATGTATGCACTATAACAATACCCAGAAGTCTAATTCTGACTGGCACAATATATCTCTGTCTTGGTAATGGACTTTCCATATAAGCGTGCTTCTGTAGGATGTCATTGGGAGCAATATAATGAGCTGCCTACAAAGGTCATGTTTAATTGTATTGTTGATGAGTGAATGCTCTACTTTGAACTTGTGTTACAAAGCACCTGGACTAGCACACTATTTCAATTCTACAGCCCCATAATAAGGGTAGCCGCTTGATCTAATGAATTCAGGCAGAAATGTGTAAGTTGTCTCCTTAGCACAATGTTTAGTAATTATTGGATTTCCAAGCAGTGTATGTAACCCTTGCTTTCACACACAAGGGCTAAAACACATCAATACTCAATCATGTAAACCGACCCTCTATCTTAGAAATAAAGATCAATCTCACACATTAGCAAGACAAGTGTGTACATCATTTTAAACAGCTCACATTCATCTGGAATTAACAGCAACCAAACCCAGAAACCTTGACATTCTACTGAGATGTGACATTGGTAAGATGAGTTGCATTCTTTTACTGGACTACAAAATTAATCCATGGTGGATGATAAAAATGTACAGAAAAAAATGCAGCATTGAATAATCAATAGGTATATTTCACTTGTATGTCTTCTGTGTTGGCAAAATTGAGGTCAATAAATTATTAAACTGGATATGTATCTAAGGTGTTACTACTGGAAAACTATCACCAGGCACATACTGTAATTAGATATTAATACAGCCGCTTGTTTAATGACGGTAGCGACTGCAGTAATAACAAATGGTAAGTCCAAGTGAAAATAGTGAACCCTAAATTAAATTGTTAAATGCACAATGAGTTGTGTAATTGATAAGGTGAACCAAGCAACAGTAATCATGTTGAAAAACTGCGGAAGCCCATCCTGTATTAGAAGAAGAAGAATACTTACCCTTTTTGTCAAGTGGTTAATTTTTTGCTCTGTTTATGAGCTATGTATGCTGCAATCAGATACACTATATTGTCAAAAGGATTGGTCGGCCTGCCTTTACACGCACATAAACTTTAATGGCATCGCAGTCTTAGTCCGTATAGTTCAACATTAAGTTGGCCCACCCTTTGCAGTTATAACAGCTTCAACTCCTCTGGGAAGGCTGTCCACAAGGATTAGGAGTGTGTCTATGGGAATGTTTGACCATTCTTCCAAAAGTACATTTGTGTCAAGCACTGATGTCAGCGAGAAGGCCTGGCTTGCAGCCTCCACTCTAATTCATCCCAAAGGTGTTCTTTTACCCTAAACTCGCTCATCCATATCTTTATGGATCTTGCTTTGTGCACTGGTGCGCAGTCATGTTGGAACAGGAAGGGGCAATCCCCAAACTGTTCCCACAAAGTTGGGAGCATGCAATTGTCCAAAATGTCTTGGTATGCTGACACCTTAAGAGTTCCCTTCACTGGAAGTAAGGGGCCAAGCCCAACCCCTGAAAAACAACCCAACACCATAATCCCCCCTCCACCAAACTTTACACTTGGCACAATGCAGTCAGGCAAGTACCGTTCTCCTGGCAACTGCAAAACCCAGACATGTACATCGGATTAATATATAAAAGATAAATAGTGAGCGCTCTCATAAATGTCAGCAGCTAGAACACTTTAGGCAACCATAATGCCTCAAATACAAACAATCAGTCTCAAAACAATAGAGTGCAGCACTTAAAAAGATGAAAAGTCAATAAGGTGATAGTACAATATCCACAGTGGTAAACTGTAGATATACGAATTTCCACGGCCTCCACTCTGTCAGAATAACAGAAATGCGCACTCACCGGAAACGCATGGGTTATGCGCATGTGTGATCATGCATCACAAGCAATGGGTACATCAGAAGCCAGGCATCTCCCTCACGGTGGGTCATCACAGACTCCTAAGATAGGTCCAGGGGGTCCCCTTAAGGTCAGCCAGGTACTTCAGGAAAAAACCTCCTCTCAGGATGGCAAAGTGATTTTTCTATGGGAGTGAAAGCTCCAGGCAGGAGCCCCAAGAAACAGATGCCCAAAATAGTGTAGTATGTCCAAAAAACGAGTTTTTATTATTAAAACAGCAGGGCAGTATGCATGTAGTACATCATGTAAAAGATAAAATACAGTAGTACTGACCCCAGTAATGATGACCGCCGGGCCTCCTCGTGGCTCCGGCGGTGGAATGACGTCACGCTCTGCACAGTTCCTCCTTAGGCCTTTCGTGCTAAAGGCACATCTTCAGAGGGGAGACTCCCCTCTATGTACAACGGATTGCCAGAGAAGTGTGATTGGTGACTCCAGGGAACATGTCTCCACTTCTCTAGAGTCCAGTGGTGACATGCTTTACACCACTGCCTCCCACGCTTTGCATTGCACTTGGTGATGTAAGCCTTGGCTGCAGCTGCTTGACCATGGAAACCCATTCCATGAAGCTCTCTACACACTGCTGTTGGAATCCATCTGCCCTTAGTTCAGGCATGCAGGCAGGAGGGCATTGTGAGCTAAGGAAGCCCCTTCTTCCCTCCTGAAGACTCATGGGATGTATGACCTCATTTCCATATATGTTTAATACTTTCATCAGATTTGACAGGTAGGTAATAGGGTTTGCGATGAAAAAAAAAGAGGTAGTCAATGAAGGCTGCTACCTTCCAGCACAGGCTAGTAGGGATTATACTGTATACATTAGGATAATCTCTGATAATAATGGTTCCAGAGACAAAGTGAAAATCAAAGGGGATAGGGAGTATCCCTGATGGGAATTTCATTGTCTCAATTTAAGTCCCATATCTATATGTTTAAAGACCTCCGCCATGAAGTCCCAGTCGACTAACTCAAAGGCTTTCTCCACATCTGTGGAAAGCAGCATTCATTTCTGAGCCTTTGACCAAGCCAGCAGAATTAGGTGTAAAGCTTTAGTCGTGTTATCTCTGCCTTCTCTAACCTCAGTAAATTCCACCTGATCAGTATGGTGTGAAAGACACAGGGCAGGTCTATAGGTAAGAATCTTTGAGTATAGTTTTACATCTACTTTTCTATCTATCCATTCAGTCGTATCCGACCCTTGGCGATTGCATGGACCGTCACTTGTAAGCAACTTTTTTCCATGAATTCTCTTAGCAATTATCTTACAGGGTGGGATTGCCAGGTCTTTCCCCAACCCCTACCATGCAGGAAATCCTGCGTGGCCAGGGATGAAACTAGGACAATTTAGACAGGAGCCAATTAACCTACCAGCATGTCTTTGGAGTGTGGGAGGAAACCGGAGTACCCAGAGGAAACCCACACGAACACAGGGAGAACAAGCAAACTCCATGCAGGAGGCGCCATGGTTGGGAATTGAACTCAAGACCCAATTACTGCAAGGCAGAAGTGCTAACCACTAAGCCACTGTGCCGCTCATATCTACTTTTAAGAATGCTATATGCCTGTAACTGGCACATACACTGGGATCTTTGCACTCTTTGAGGAGGAAAGTGATATGCGCATGTAGTAAATCTAGATGAGAAGGATTGTCAGAGTTTAGAGAATTATAAACCAATACAAAATGTTCTACTAAAAGTTCTTGAAACATTTCCCAATATATTAAAGCTAGATCTTCAGGCCCTGGTGCTTTGTCTGGCTTGGAGTTCAAGAATATTATCATAAACTCATCCACCATAATGGGAGTTTCAAATATCTTATATTCCTCATTCATCAACAACTTAGGGAGACTAGTCAAGGCCAGATATTTGCAAATCCTTTTTTTATTTGGTGGAGTTATAGTCTTGTATGTGGACCAGTAATATTATATAAGGATTCTTTGTACTTTCAGAAGATATCTGATATTTCACATGCAAGATGTGTGGCTGTCTAACTATTATTACATTTCTGTTTCCCTCAGGGGATGACAAAGAAAACTTTGAGTATTTGTGGTATTTATGGTACAGTTACAGTATAGGTGGCAAGAATATTGCTTTTCTATAATTTGTTAAATTTTTTTTAAACCATTTAAATTAAGTGGAATAACTAGTTAAAGGATAATTACTGTATATTTTCTGACAGTTGTGCTTTAGGTGGGTCTGGCAGGAGTATGGATAGGTAAATATAAGGCTGTGGAATTGTTGTGGACAAACTAAAGGAGAACTATATGAAATATAATTATACTTTAATGAAAGTGACACTACACTCTGATTAAAAAGAAAAAAATTATATTCAAGTATGTAGTTTTAACGCAAAGATCTACCTTTAATTGCACTCAGCCTTCTCCAAATTCTTTTTTTTTCTTTTGCCGCTGTGATCTAACATCCTGTTAGGGGGTGGCTACATTCATTCTCCATGGTCCTACTGCATGTAGGAATGTAGCCACCCTCTCTTGCATGCCTCCGAAATTATTTGGGAGCTATCGACTTTGGCATTGTAGTGTACATGCAAGAGTGCACATGAATGAAACTAACATGCACTGGTTGTTCCAAACAAATAGAAGTGAGGGAAGTAATGGAGAGGTTTGGGAGCTCATTGATGATATTACAAGGAGGCAGAAAACTCAGTAACATAGTAAAAAAACACAGTAAGATGTTATTTCATGAAAAATAGATTACAGGGCCATTAAATAGTGGATGTGTATGGATTCATTTTGTATAAGAAAGATATCATTTAGTGTCGCTTTAAGGATCTAGAATGGGAATTTGTAATAATTTGAATGTTTACTTTTTAAACTGTTAAAATAGTGCAGCGCTACTGTTTGGTATAGATGTTTATTTCATTACATACCTGTAGTCTTTTCCTGTGAAAGTGACATTTCTGCTCTGGCAGCCACAGAAGATGGCCATCTCTTAAGCATTAGGTTTATAACATTCACTCCAGATTGCTGCAGCAAAAAAGAAGCATGGGCTAACTCTGCCTTTTAGTTTCCATATGATAGAGAATGACTCAAATACTTATGCCTGATCAGTAAGGCATCCCTATTATAACAACTTGAGAGTGGAGATTATATGTATTAAAATGGGTATTTTTGACTTCTTCTCTATTAGAACTTCTCATGCTCTCATCTGTCTATTTGTTCATATAGGAAAATATTACAGCTCCATATACTTGATGCCTGAATTGAACTTGCAAATTCTGTGAGGATCATGGTGGGTGATCAATTACACAAGGACAATATCTGCATTTGCATGCAGTTTGTATGTGAATATCCACTGGACTGGTTTTGACACTTTAGGTCACTAGTGTACATACAGATCCAGCTAGCAGATCTCCACAGCTGGCAGCTTTAACTACATTTTTTAAATACTGAGCACTTCCATGTAACAAAAAAAAATCAGCGAAGTGCTAATGTGATCCAGAAAATGTTTAATTGTGCTAGAGTAAGAAATGTAATACCATTTACTTTTATACACTCATTTCCCCCTAAACTCCATAGACTTCTCACACTGCTTGTGGTTGGGGTGGTAGTCTTTTGTTACACGCTGCTGTGTTACCTCCCTCTTATGCTCCAATTTATGTGTGGGCGAGACAGCAAAGAATGCGCGTTTGATGCAACCAGGGATAACTTGCCTTGAATTATTGTAAGTTCTTGTTCAAAGTCATTTAAAAGATAAGAAAAACTGGTAAGTGAAGATGTTCAGATCCATGCTAGGCTGACAATTATTCTGACTTAGCTGGTAGCCTGAGTCCCAGCAAATGCTACTGTTTGAAGTGTACCTTTAATGTTAAGCTTACATGAAGTATAAGAACTGCTAGTCAGAACTGTATACTATGCATTAATATGTATATTCCCAAGAACAAAATATTCCTGGAATAAATTTCCACACCAGTGATTGTCCTTGGATATCAGGGACAGTTGGCAACCAAACAACTCAACTCTCCACATTTGAGGGATCAGACAAAACATTTTTAGAGCAGAGATCTGCTTCTAGCCATGGCACAGACCGGTAATATAATAAAATGTTGCATACTGGTAGCTAGGGTAACAGTTTTGCTGGTCTTGCTAGAGTATTAGGCTGAGATAACTACTTTTCCAAGAGAAAATGTTGATCTGGGCTCTCTATAATGCTGGCTACATGTATTAGCCCTTTCGCTGCTAGAGCCATTTTTTTATTTTTTGCACACGTTTAAAAGATTATTTCAGGCCTGAAGATTACGTAACACCCCTCCCCCACCCCAAATATATATTTTCTGAAAGCAGACACCCTAGAGAATAAAATAATGGTAGTTTCCAAATTTTTATATCACCGGATATTGCCACAAAGGGCAAACAAACACAATAAATTACCCTAATTTTGATAAAATATAAAAGACGAGGTTGCGCCGAGTAAATAGATACCCAAAATGCCAAACCCTAAATTTGTGTGTGCCTATGAAATGGCGACAAACTTCAGTGCCTTATATTTTCTATAGGCGACACTTCAAAAGCCCCTACAAGTCATCAGTTTAGTGTTATGGAGGAGATCTTGTGCTAGAATGATTGCCCTCACTCCGGCGTGCGGGACGATGTGTAACATGTGTATAGCATTCAACATTTTAATGTGTAGGTGCCCAATGTGTGTGTTTACATTTGTACATGTGCATATGTGGGGGTGGGGGGAGACTCAATTTTTTTTTTTGGGGGGGGAGATGTTATGGGCTTGGATGTAACTATTTCTTTTTGCAATTAACAATAATTTTTTTTTACTTAACTTTTTCTTTTTAATCACATAGGCGACACAAAGTCCCTTATGTGATGATTTTTAGGTGACAGGTTCTCTTTATTGAGACATGCAGGGTCTAAAAGACTCTGCATGCCTCCTCTGGTCTCCACTAGATTTACTGCAATGCAGATCTCATACCAATACATGTATCCTATAGCCAAGGAGAGTGACAGCCGTGACCCGATAGTAACGTCATACATGTCCCCTTCTGGGTCCCCTCCTCCAGCCAGCACCCGCCATGACACTCCCTGGTGCCCAGATACATGGCGGGAGTGCACACGTGGGGGTACCGGTCCCGCGGGCTGTGGAAGCGATCAGGCAGCAGCGCAGCCGCCCAACTGCTTCTACTTGACAGGCAGGAGTCTGCCTGTCAGTTTTATACACAATCCCGGTGACATTGTGACGCAACGCATCGGCCTGACGTGGTGATGCACTTCCGGCGTGGTGGCCATCTTGGTGCACCCTTGATTTCTTTACACCCATGCAGAGTACACCCAAAGCATAGGGTTGTGAAGTTGTTATTTCCGAGGACTGATGTGAATCATTGTTTTTGATGTATATTCTTGGATCTTTATTAACCTACTACACTATGGGAGATTGTGGTTATGTTTTTACTGGCACATACCCATACCCTATAAAAGGAGCCACTGCTTGATTGTCGACCCCTAGAGAAGGAGATCTGTGTATGGGGAGAGCGGACCAGTGGAGACCAGTGTATGCTGAAAGGATCTGAGGGTTTGATCCCACTATACGCTTTGACCCCTACGGGTCGAAGCCTGGAGGTGAGAGGCTAATCTAGCCGTTAGTTGGAGTTTCTGCACCTGGAGTCACTGTATGGTCACGTGTGTTGGAATTACAGTAGTGGTGTCACCCACTTATCGGACTATTTTTAGCACATCATACATATATAGTTATATTTTTTTCAGTGTGTTATTTGCACGTGTTACCACAGTTTTTCATCATTATAATTATTTATTTGTTTACATTTATATTGTATTTATGTGAGGGTTATAATATCGAGAATCATTAACTTTTATTTGATTTTGTATAATATAAGATTGTCAATACACCGATTTATGCACGATTTCATGTTATGGTATACATCTAGATGCTTTATTTCATCACCATGACCACTTGATTAGTATTCACTTTTATAGTAGATATATTATTGATTCACGTGGCATATTGCATGGTTTTTATGTTTTAAAAAGGTTTATTTAGTGTGGCACTCTTTTACTCTAGTGTTTTGGGATTTATGAGTAGTGCCACATTCTTTAGATATTGTTTCCTATTTAGATCATGGGTATATGATTTAATGTTGGCAGCTTCTCTTTTTAGTTTATTTTTTGTAGTATAGTAGCGCAGGAGGTTCACACCATCCATATATGAGAGGTGTTGCAGCCCTTTTATTACTCTATTTTTATTATCTTAGCAATATTATTGCATAGTTTGTGTTAACAATTAAATAGAGGTCAATTTTTAAGTGTTACTAAACCCACAACAGTAAAAGCAGTCTGTATATGCAGTAAAGCATGCCGGTTATACTCACTGTGGAACCTAAGAGGTTAATCCTCTGCATTGTGTAAAAATGCTATTTGATCCTGACCTCTCTGATCCTCCCCTTCTTCCAGTGTCCCCCTCTTAACTCCTGATAAGACATATTGTGTGGAGACACTCTGCACATGCTCAGTTTGGTGTATATTGCTAGAGAGGTTTTTATTTTTTCTTGGGAGAATGCATGTGATCAGCACAAAGCAAATCAGCACTGTCCAGACAGAGGTCAGGGGCTATGCATCCTTCTAGAGCAGAATGAAAATGCCTCCTACAAGCTTTAACCAGTGCTTTGCCGGACACACATAGAAGCCACAAGACTGCTCTAACTGCTGATAAGAAAAGGTATTTAGCAGTGTATATTTGCTAAAATAATTGCATTTCCATGTTCTGTGTACTGTTGGAGACCAGATATAGTGAATGCAGGGTCCTGGGTTTAGTAACATTCTAGGTATCTTCCCTAACAAACCTAGGCTGATCTAACTGAAAATGGTGCAGTACAAGGTAATTTAAGATCACAAATGATTCCCCCTCCCAGCTGCCAAGAAAAAAAAAATATAGATATTTTTACCTTTAACCAATGAACAAGTGTATGTATAATCTATTTTTATTTTTAGCTGGTAAAAAAAAGAGTTGTAGTAAAGGGGAATATAAAAGGACTCACTTGATCTTATAATAGCAATGTCACATTATTTTGCCCTTTTTGACTTTGATCAAGACACCTGCATATTCATCTTGCAGGAATCTCAGATTATGCAAAGTTGAAGAAAAGGTTGAAAAGGGAATAGCATGGTTGCACTACTGAGAGTATTGATTATCATGTGTATACAGAAAAAGCTTTAGATATTGAGTAGCTGAAAATAACAAAAACTGCATGAGCATCTCCAGCTGACATTGAAACTATTCAGGCTTCTAGTACAACACTGCCATCTTGTGGATTTTTTCCAAATTTCTCTTTTTTCAGTACTGATTTTTTAAAAACGTTTATATGGAATAAAATAAAATACAATAACAATATTTTTATTATATTCTACACCCACTGAATTGTAAAATACCACTTGTCTGTGCCAAAAGGCATTGTAAATATATAGAGAGCAGCATACAAAGTCCATGCATTCTTTTTGTAGAACAGTCACTACCAAAATGGTTATGTTTAAATGATGCTAAAGTACGCTTTGCAACCTCCTCCAAAATGTATACAGAGAGATGAAAATAACATAGAAAAACATACATTATATACACTATAAATATTCAATGTATCATCCTCATGATGTAAAAGAGGTAATAATATAAATAAGCAAGTTCATCAAGATAAAATCTGATAATATTTAAAATCATAACATAAACCAATAATAACATTCAATCTAATCAATCTCAGAAAAACAGCCAAATCCTATGCAATACAGCACTGGCACTATCTGGGAGATCAAATGCAGCCAAGTGGAGTCACAGCAGGGGTAACCCTTATGAGATTTAAAAGACAATAGAAAAACAGTGCAGGGGACTCTCGTAGTGTAGTATGGAAAGTACCAGTTACACTTACCGATAATGGTATTTCTGGGAAATCTTCTAGTACAGCACACCTGAGAAATGACTAGCTCCACCTGGCAGGAAACACAATCAACAATTGACAGAGTTTAAATTCCTCGCCCTTCCCACCACTCCTCAGTTATATAAGAGTATTCCCACACCCTGGTGCACGAAAGGCAATCTGTCTTGAAATAACCAACACCAGACACGGGTGGGAAGTAGGCCTGCCATCCTGGAAGATTTCCCAGAAATACTGTTACTGGTAAGTGTAACTGGTACTTTTCGCTAGTCATCTTCCAGGACAACACACCTGAGATAAGCAAGGAACTCAGGCCTACCTTAGAGTGGGACTACTGCCTGTAATACTTTCCTGCCAAACACCAGGTCCTGAGATGACAACTCTACCCTGTAGTGTCTCATGAAGGTGTCCTGGCTTGTCCACGTGGCTGCTCGGCAGATGTGCTCAATCAATGCACCCAGTAGGTCACTAGCGCTCTAGTAGAGTGAGCCTTCAGGTGAGAGGGCACTGAAACTCCTAATTGCTCATAAGCTAAGGAAATGGCTTGTCTGATCCATGTAGCTATTGTTGGCTTAGATGCCTGCTGTCCCTTCCTTGGACCATTAAACAAAATTAGAAGGTGACTTGACTTCCTGAAGTCACTTACTCTATTCAAATATGTCAGCAAACACCGCCTGACATCTAAAAAATGAAATTTCTCTTCCCCTTCATTCCTAGGATTTTGAAAGAAAGATGGTAGGGCAATCTCCTGTGTCCTATGAAACCTTGACGCCACTTTGGGTAAATAAATAGGGTCCTGTCTAAGTTCTACCCTGTCCTCTAATGCCACCAGGAAGGGTTCCTTGATTGACAGGCTCTGCAGGTTGCTTATCCTTCTTGCTGTTGTGATGACTAACAGGAAGGCTAACTTAAAAGATAACATTTTAACCAAAATCTGTACCACTGGCTCAAACGGTGGCTTAGTCAAAGCAACTAACACTAAGGTTCAATCCCAAGTCGGAAAATTATGTAACTTACAGTATGTAACTTAACTGAGGTCACCCTCTCCCTGGCTCCCACAAATCTCTTAACCAGGGGCTCTGACGCGAACCTTCGATCCAAAAAGACCAACATGGCCAGCACCTGCACCTTCTTACTGCTATACCTTTATCCACCCCCACTTGGAGAAAGTCTAGGATCACCGGAACCTTGGCAAGGAAAACCACTTTTTTCTGACACCAAGTGGAAAACACCCTCTACACCTTGGTGTATATTTTTCTTTATTGAGGTGCTGAGTTGGCCCCTGTAAGAGAAGATCAAACCTGACTGGGAGATGCTGCGGGGGAACCACGGCCCACCTCTTCAAGGTGGAGAACCAGATTCTTCTTGGCCACCACAGTGCCAGTGCCAGCAAGATCAGTCTGCAGTCACATCGGGCCAGCTTCTGGAGTACCCACGAGATCAGTGGCAGAGAGGGAAAAGCATATGCCAGCTCCAAATCCCATTCAAGCGCTAACGCATCCAGGTCTTCAGATCCCTGTTCCCGAGCCAAGGAGAAATACTGTTTTACCTTTCTGTTTCTCCTGCAGGCAAAAAGGTCTATCTCCGAGCAGCAAAAGACCTGACTTATCTGAAAAAAGACTTTGGGATTGAGTTCCCACTTTTCCTGGTGCACTATCGACTGAGAAAGTCTGCTTTCGTGTTGACCGACTCCTTTGTGTGGACTGCCGACACCGAAAGCTCTCTGCTCATCCTAGAATCTCCTGAGCTAGCTCCAGGAGATTCCGGGATCTAGTGCCATCCTGATTATTCAGGTATGCCACTGTCGACATATTGTCTGACAGAATTTGGACTTCTTTTCCTTTGATCCTATTTGCAAAGGCCTTCAAGGCCTGACCTACTGCCAACAGTTCTCAACAGTGGGCATTAGGCTTGTTGGTCCTCCCCCCCCCAGCCCCATTCACTTGCGTCCGTGGTTACCCAAAACTGGGTCCCACTGCACCCATGGTCTCCCTTTTCCAAAATTCTGGGGCCTGAGCCACCATCCTAGAGAGGTCTTTGTCCAGCGACTCCTCTTTCCTGTTCCAAGAGGATAGAAGAAATAATTGAAGCTCCCTGGAATGTAGTTTTTCCCACTCCACAGCCGGAATGCAGGCTGTCATGAGACCTAGCACTTTCATGATGTGCCTGTGGGAGCAATCTGAAACAGCTATCAGAGCAGAGACCACCCTCACTACAATTGTGTTCAAAATAATAGCAGTGTGTTGAAAAAAGTGAATAAAGCTCAAAATCCTTCTAATAGCTTTTATTTCCATACACACAAATGCATTGGGAACACTACACATTCTATTCCAAATCAAAACATGAAGAAAAATATATAAAATTTGTGTTGTTCCTCTTAAAAAAAAATTGAAGAAAAGTGAATCTTAGACTGTTCCAAAAAATAGCAGTGTTTGTATTCTTCTTTACAAACTCAAACATTCACTATGTAAACTGAAAAATGTTTGAAGATTTTGCTTTACTTTGAATCACTTAATTAATATTTAGTTGTATAAGCACTGTTTCTGAGAACTGCTGTACATCTGTGTTGCATGGAGTCAACCAACTTCTGGCACCTGTGAACAGGTATTCCAGCCCAGGATGATTGGACTACATTCCACAGTTCTTCTCTATTTCTTGGTTTTGCCTCAGAAACTGCATTTTTGATGTCACCCCACAAGTTTTCTATTGGATTAAGATCCGGGGATTGGGCTGGCCACTCCATAACGTCAATCTTGTTGGTCTGGAACCAAGATGTTGCACGTTTACTGGTGTGTTTGGGGTTGTTGTCTTGTTGTAATACCCATTTCAAGGGCATTTCCTCTTCAGCATAAGGCAGCATGACCTCTTCAAGTATTCTGATGTATTCAAACTGATCCATGATCCCTGGTATGCGATAAATAGGCCCAACACCGTAGTATGAGAAACATCCCCATTTCATGATGCTTGCGCAACCATGCTTCACTGTCTTCACAGTGTACTGTGGCTTGAATTCAGTGTTTGGGGGTCGTATGACAAACTGTCTCCGGTCATTAGACCCAAAAAGAGCAATCTTACTTTCATCAGTCCACAAAATGTTTCTCTTTATGCCAGTCAATGTGCTCTTTGGCAAATTGTAACCTGTTCAGCACGTCTTTTTTTCAACAGTGGGACTTTGCGGGGGCTTCTTGCAGATAGCTTGGCTTCACATAGGAGTCTTCTAATTGTAACAGTACTCACAGGTAACTTTAGACCTTCTTTGATCTTCCTGGAGCTGATTGTTGGCTGAGTCCTTGCCATTTGGCTATTCTTCTATCCATTCGAATGGTAGTTTTTCGCTTTCTTCCACGTCTTTCAGGTTTTGGTTGCCATTTTAAAGCATTTGTGATCATTTTAGCTGAGCAGCCTATCATTTTCTGCACTTCTTTATATGTTTTCCCCTCTCCAATCAACTTTTTAATCAAGGTACACTGTTCTTCTGAACAATGTCTGGAACAACCCATTTTCCTCAGAATTTCAGAGAGAAATGCACTGTAACCAGCAAGTACAACATTTGCTGCCTTCCTTCCTTAAATAAGGGCAATAATTGCCACCTGTTTTTCAAAGAATGAATGACCTCACTAATAGAACTCCACACTGCTATTATTTTGAACATGCCCCTTTCAATTAGTGATTCAATTACATAGAATCAGCAGCATGCATGTCATGACTGTTGGGTCTGTTGGATTTCTAGTACTCTACTACACCTGCTAGTAAATTATTTGCCATGTAGAAATATCATTTGTACCAAAAACAGTGATTGATCAGGTTAGTGATGTCTGACTGCTATTATTTTGAACACAACTGTACCTTTTAGGTCTTCTCTTGGTGTAAAAATAGTTTCTGGACTTTGGAGTCAACTACGTATCCCAAGAACACCTTAATTTGGGAGGGAGTCAATTTCTCCCAATTGGCGATCCACCCCAAAGATTCCAAGGTGAGGAACACCTTTTCCAGGTCTCTCAGGACTTGGTGCTGGGAGACCTGTAGATCATCAGATTATCTAGATAAGGAATGAGTGAAATTCCCTGAAGGTGTAAAAAGGCTACTACATCAGCCAAGACCTTGGTAAATATTCTCGGACTGGCCACTAGTTTGAGAGGGAGAGCTCGAAACTGCCAGTAACTGACTCCCTGCTCCATGAAGATAGCAAAGCTCAAGAAGGCTTGGTACTCTGGCGCGATGGGAAAAGTGGAAGTAGGTGTCCCTGAGATCCATAGTGGCCATAAAGACTCCTTTGAGCAGATGCTTCCATACACTGTACATGCTTTACATTCAAAACTTCTTGTACCATAGGAAACCATTCAACCTTCTCAGGTATATGATCAAGCAGAATTTCCCTGAAGGCTTCGGGACAACGAGCACATGGGAATAAAATCCCTGAAACAGTTGGTCCGCTGGGACCAGGATGATTACCTCCTTTTCCACTAAATCCCTTCCAAGAGACCCTCTGCCTTTGTCCCAGCTCTGGGGAGATAAGTCAGCACAAAAGGTATGAGGAGGGAGAGAGGATAATTCCAACTGGTACCCCTCCCTTATCACCTGCAGGATGGGCTCTCCGTAATCTTCCCCCACTGTTGAAGGAATCTGGACAGCCTTCCTCCCACCCTGAAGTCTGTCATTTGGGGTGCTTACTGGTGGGTTTGGAGACAGTAAAAAGGAAACTCCGTTTTTGTCTCCCTTCATTGGACCATTTTTTAGGGGAGTCTTTCCTAAACCTTTGTTGGCCAGAATTAAGGGGGGGGCACGATAAAACTTCTTCCCCTTATGCTTTTTGGCCTTGGTAGGGAACTTCTTCCCATTTTCAGCGAACCTAGATAACTCCTGGTCCAGCCCTGGGTTAAATAAAAAGGAACCCTCAAAGGGTAAACCACAGAGATGGGCTCTTGATGTTTGATCACCCTCTTAGGTTTTAACCCACACTGCCCTCCAGGCTGAGTTAAGGAGAGCTGCGGTCTTAGCCGATGTTCTGACCATCTCCACCCCATCATCCACCAAGTAGGCCACTGCCTTACCAACCACCTCCAGGGAATCCAAGACCTCCTCTGACTGGGTTTCCCCTTTTTTCTTTGTACCCCGTGAGACATGGTCAATTACTCTGTGCATCCAAGCATCAGCATTTCTAGCTGGGGCCAAAGTAGCAGCATTGGCATCCCCTGCTCTAAGCAATGTCTCCAACCTTTGGTCCAACTGGTCTCTGATGTTACCTGAGTCCTCAAAGGACAAGTCAGATTTCTTAGATACTTGCAAATAACGCTGCGTCCAATTTGGGGGTTTTCATTCATTTCTCTTCTTCCCCAAAGGGGTACCACCTCTTCCAGATCTTCAATTTTAGGACCTCTCTCTCAGGCTCCTTCCATTCTCTTAAGACAATATCTTTGAGAAACTGGTGTATAGGTAGCACCCTAGCTTGAGGCCTCATCAACCCTCTATACATCTTGTCTTGAGCTGAGACCCGCATTGGTGGTTCTGGAATGTCCTCCGAGGCATAGATAGCCCTTAGGAGCCCTTCCATGTCTTCCACAGCAAAAAGGTGTCTACCAGGTCTAGATTCCTCCCTCGCCAGACTAGCACCTTCTAAATCTTCCCCTTCTTCCAAGCCAGAAACCTCTGCCTCCTCTAAGTCTTCTTCCACTGTGACCTGAGAGGATGAGGGACCTAAACTCCCCATTCCAAGCTCCCTCCTGGGAAGATGATCCTTCCCTAGAGGATCGGGCATCCACCTCCCTAGCTATCAGGGCTGTCTTGAAGGATTGTAAGGTGGTTAATATTTCCGTCTGCACCAACAAAAAATCCTTCATAACCGAGGTTTCTTTCCCTGACAACTTGTGGATACACATGACAAAAGGGTCTGGAGTGGTCTTGCGGGACCTTACCACACCATTTGGAGAGGGGGGGGGCATTAGGTGTCTTGTGGGCGCTCTCTTGGGAAGATCTAGATGGCTCTAAGGAGAGATAAACAGGGGCCCGGGTTAGAATATTAATTTCCCCCCTAAGAACATCTATAGGGGAGTGGGTAAGGTCTCTATCCTCCCTCCTCTTCCCTATAAGCCTAGTCAGACTCACCACCCCTGGTCTTTTCACTGGCTGCAGCCACTGCTTTGCCTTCCATATTGCAGGGCCCTTCAGGACTGTGCTGCCTTCACCAGGCTCCTGGATCCCCACTCCCAGGGGTATCTCCTGGAGGCTCCTCACCAGCCTCATAAGAAGAAATTGCCAACCGGTGCCGCCATCTTTAACCTGGGAGTCCTGCTCCCGCTGGAAGTCATATTGAGAGTGAGGCTTGGACCTCAGCCCTTCCTTCCAGTCCTGGGCTCTCACTACAGAAACCAGTGACAAACGTCACCACGGCCGCCTTGCTCACCCTACAGGGGTGCGCCACACTATCTAGCTGGTCAGCCTCAGTATACCCGCGAGAAGCATCTCGTGGCCCAGTCTTCACCAGATATGCTTCCCTGCTGCCTTGGAAGAGGGAGGAAGGAGCCTATCCCTTGAACACCAGGAAACCTCCCCTGGGCCCAGGAAACTCTGCACCAATGGGACCCCTGCAGTGGGTGAGTAAAAGGCTGCCCTCCCGAGCTTGGCTACTACTCCCCAGGGGGACCTCCAGCCCCCAAGCTTAGGTCCACAAAAAAACAAAATGTTTCGCTGCCAGGGGAACACAATCAAAAACTGAGGAGTGGAGGGAGGGTGGGGAATTAAACTGGTAATTGTGTTTCCTGTCATGTGGAGCTAGTCATCTCTCAGGTTTGCTGGCCTGGAAGATGACTAGAGAAAACAATTTATTAAGTAAACACATTATTAACACACAATGGTTAAGGACTCATGCATGCAGGTAAGTACCAAAAGAGAGAATCATATGCTCAACATAGTGTTAAAAGTGTTTAAAAAAAATATTAATAAAATTTCACTCACATATGAATAAAAAGAACAGTGCTGTTTAAACTGCTTAAGGACCGCCCACAGTACATTTACTGCTACAGGGCAGCCGCTGTGTGCAGGATCACGTACAGTGGGGCAAAAAAGTATTTAGTCAGCCACCAATTGTGCAAGTTCTCCCACTTAAAAAGATGAGAGAGGCCTGTAATTGGCATCATAGGTAGACCTCAACTATGAGAGACAAAATGTGAAAAAAAATCCAGACAATCACATTGGCTGATTTGGAAAGAATTTATTTGCAAATTATGGTGGAAAATAAGTATTTGGTCACCTACAAACAAGCAAGATTTCTGGCTCTCACAGACCTGTACCTTCTTCTTTAAGAGGCTCCTCTGTCCTGCACTCATTACCTGTATCAATGGCACCTGTTTGAACTTGTTATCAGTATAAAAGACACCTGTCCACAACCTCAAACAGTCACACTCCAAACTCCACTATGGTGAAGACCAAAGAGCTGTCGAAGGACACCAGAAACAAAATTGTAGACCTGCACCAGGCTGAGAAGACTGAATCTGCAATAGGCAAGCAGCTTGGTGTGAACAAATCAACTGTGGGAGCAATAATTAGAAAATGGAAGACATACAAGACCACTGATAATCTCCCTCGATCTGGGGCTCCACGCAAGATCTCACCCCGTGGGGTCAAAATGATCACAAGAACAGTGAGCAAAAATCCCAGGACCACACGGGGGGACCTAGTGAATGACCTGCAGAGAGCTGGGACCAACGTAACAAAGGCTACCATCAGTAACACACTACGCCGCCAGGGACTCAGATCTTGCAGTGCCAGACGTGTTCCCCTGCGTAAGCCAGTACATGTCTGGGCCTGTCTGAAGTTTGCTAGAGAGCATTTGGATGATCCAGAAGAGGATTGGGAGAATTTCATATGGTCAGATGAAACCAAAATAGAACTGTTTGGTAGAAACACAACTCGTCGTGTTTGGAGGAGAGAGAAGGCTGAGTTGCATCCAAAGAACACCATACCTACTGTGAAGCATGGGGGTGGCAACATCATGCTTTGGGGCTGTTTCTCCACAAAGGGACCAGGACGACTGATCCATGTACAGGACAGAATGAATGGGGCCATGTATCGTGAGATTTTGAGTGCAAACCTCCTTCCATCAGCAAGGGCATTGAAGATGAAACGTGGCTGGGTCTTCCAACATGACAATGATCCCAAACATACCTCCCGGGCAACGAAGGAGTAGCTTCGTAAGAAGCATTTCAAGGTCTTGGAGTGGCCTAGCCAGTCTCCAGATCGCAACCCCATAGAAAACCTTTGGAGGGAGTTGAAAGTCCGTATTGCCCAGCGACAGCCCCAAAACATCACTGCTCTAGAGGAGATCTGTATGGAGGAATGGGCCAACATACCAGCAACAGTGTGTGCCAACCTTGTGAAGACTTACAGGAAACGTCTGACCTCTGTCATTGCCAACAAAGGATATATAACAAAATATTCAGATGAACTTTTCATATTGACCAAATACTTATTTTCCACCATAATTTGCAAATAAATTCTTTCCAAATCAGCCAATGTGATTGTCTGGATTTTGTTTCTCATTTTGTCTCTCATAGTTGAGGTCTACCTATGATGCCAATTACAGGCCTCTCTCATCTTTTTAAGTGGGAGAACTTGCACAATTGGTGGCTGACTAAATACTTTTTTGCCCCACTGTATATATACGTGATTCTGCATTTCCAGGTAGGGGAGTGTCAATCACCGGGTCCTGGCCGGTGATTACCGGTGATCACCGACAGAGGAGGGATGCATTGTTTACCAACAGCCCTCCTCCCTCTTAGTTTCGGCACACTGCTCTGGATGGATGAGCATAGCCATCCAGAGCAGTGTGCTTACAGTGAAGCACACACCCCAGCACCTTTGTAAAAAACACTCCCATCACACAGTTAACCCTTTGATTGCCCCTCATGTTAACCCATTCCTGCCCAGTGCCCTTAGTACAGTGTCAGTGCTTTTTTTTTTTTTTTTAAGCACTGATCACTGTATTGGTGTCACTGGGGATGTCAGTGACACCAAGACAGTTCCCCCCAGTGTCAGAATGCCCGCCACAGTCCCACTATAAGTCGCTGATCACTGCTATAAGTCGCTGATCGCCGCCATTATTAGTATAAAAAAAAAATCCCAGTATCTATACCGCCATTTGTAAATGCTATAACTTTCACGTAAACCAATTAATTTACACGTATTGGTATTTTTTTTTTTAGCAAAGACATGTCGCAAAATACATTTTAGCCTAAAGTTATGATGAAATTTGATTTTAAAATTTTTTTCACTTGACATGTTTTATAGCAAAAAGTCCAAAATGTTTTTTTTTTCCAAAATTGTCGCTTTTTTTATAGCGCAAATAATTAAAAATGCAGACGATCAAATACCACCGAAAGAATGCTCAATTCGTGCGAAAAAAGGATGTCATTTTCCTTTGGGTGCAGCATTGCGTGACAGCGCAATTGTCAGTTAAAGCAATGCAGCGCCATAATGCAAATCACTTTAACTGCTTCCTGACCGCCCTATAGCAGAAATACTGCTACAGGGCTGCATGCAGGAGCATATTTGCAGTGAGGCAAACAAGGCGTTTGCCTAGGGTGGCACTTTTCGGGGGGGCATGGCTCCACCTCCCCGGCCCCCCTACCCTTTCCCACAGAAGGGGGGAAACTAACATGGGAAAGGGACAGGGGCTTCTGTGTCCGCTATTCCCGTGTCCCACTTCAATCTGGTCCATGAGACGTTGCTGGAGGAGGGATGCAGAGGGTGTCCATCCGGTGTCTTCATCTTCCTGGATCTTGATCTCGATGTGGGTAGGATGACATGCCGCCCCTCTCATCTGACCACACCCCTATGAACACTGGGCAGCCTATGGAAGCCTGTCCCTCCCTCTGCAAGCTCCACCTCCTCGCCGGTGATTGGCTGCCGGATCTGTAATTCAGGAAAGGCACACAGGCGGCCAATCACTGGCGAGGAGATGAAGCTTGGAAAGGGGGAGCCGAGCGTTAGCGCAAAGATCAAAGATCGAGTGAGGGACCAGCTGGAGCTGGTGAAGGAGGAGAGCGGCAGGAGAAAGAAGACAGTTGATCGGTAAGGTAAATGAGGCTAGTATGTGGTGCTGCAGCCATGTATGGTGGCTGTGGATGGGAGAGGGAGGGAGCCTGGGCTGGAACGGGGGTCAGCGATGTACGTATCAATGGTGTCAGTAATAGTGCCCCATCATTAGTGTCAGTGTGGGAGGAATAGTGCCCCTTCATTGGTGTCACTGACACCAATGAGGAGACACGTTTCCTCGTGCTGACACCAAAGATGGGGCACTATTCCTCCCACTGACACCAATGATGGGGCACTATTCCTCCCACACTGACACTAATGATGGGGCACCATCATTGGTGTCAGTGGGAGGAATAGTGCCCCGTCATTGGTGTCACTGTGGGAGGAATAGTGCCCCATCATTGGTGTCAGTGTGGGAGGAATAGTGCCCCATCATTGGTGTCAGTGTGGGAGGAATAGGAAGAGGTGGAGCCTAAAGAGGAAGGGGTGGAGTTTACAGATGAAGGCGTGGATCTTAAACAGGAAGCAGTGGGTCAAATTTAGATGTGGGGGGTGCTCGATTTTAGTCTTGCCTAGGGCATCACAAAACCAAAGTACACGACTGGCTGCATGGGTGCGCAAAATCACATATATATATATGTGATTCGCGCTCCTGTGGTTTTCACATCCCTCCCAGATAGCATCAGATTGCCCATCAGTACACCAGTAATCACATTTAACCCCTTGATTGCCAGGAACACGATCATACACAATAAACCTCCATTGCTAGTATAGCGTCTGAATGGATCAATATCTTTGATCAGATCAGCACGATACCAGCGTTCACATTAGTATATTGTCCCCAAAAACGCAGCATTAGCGGGATCAGCCCCGGAACCTGCATTTAGCTCCTACACTTACCCCCCCCCTTCTCCCCCAGCAAGTGCAGTGTCAGTAGGTCACTGTCACTTGATACATTGCACACAAAACCGCAGTGTTAGCAGAATCAGGTCTGATCTCTGCTAGCACTTACCAGTAAATTTTGATGACTCTCATATGCAGCAGAGTGCCAGTACTAGTGCCGCTCTACCTTTTGGTGAACTGGCGAGCAACAGCGGTCTAGTACATCCTGGTCTTTCACATACCAGCACTGCAGTATCACTTGGTGACGTGGCGAGTCCCATAAGTGCAGTACAAGCTGGTGTGGTGGCGAGCGCAAGTATTGTCCTGCAAACACCAAGAATTTGCACAGGCCCGTAGACCCCCTAGTATCCTTCCAGATGTGTTTGCAAATCCCAATTGGCAGCCCACAAATTCAGCAGCACCCATACTTCCCCCCCTTCACTGCCCAACCCGGAATTCAGGTGGAAACAGCAAATTTAACTACTTCCCTTGATTCTTTTGAAGCTGTTTTTCACAGAAGATCTGTATGGATTGATTGTGGATCAAAGCAATTTATATGCACAACAATTTATAGCCACCAACCCAAATTCAAACCTTGCCAGACCATTCGCATGGAAACCCATTACGGTTTCAGAATTAAAATATTTTTTGGGCCTAACCCTCAACGTGGGCATTACTAAAAAAAAAAATGAATTGCGGTTGTATTGGTCCACAGACCCGATTCATCATATGCCCGTGTTCTCTGCTGCCATGGCCAGGCATAGATAGGACAATATAATGTGTTTTATACATTTCAACGACAATACACTGTCATCCTCGCGGCGACCCTGAATTTGACCGGCTCCACAAAATTCAGCCCCTTGTAAATCACCTTAACCAAAAACTTGCAGATGTCTATACTCCCCAGCAAAAAATCTGCATTGTTGAGCCCCTCATTAATTTTTCTGGCAGCCTTGCATTCAAACAATTTCGCCCCAGCGTACCAGATATGGGATCAAGATGTAGAAGACCTGTGGGAGGGCAACAGGCTATACATATAAGTTTTGGATTTATGAGGGAAAAGATTGAGCCCTCCAGACTACATGGGGAGCAGTGGCAAGATAGTTTGTGGCTTAGTGTCATGCTTTTTACATATGGGGTACCACTTATACGTGGACAATTTTTATTCAAGTGTGCAACTATTTAGACAATCTAGGAATTGGCGCATGTGGCACCGTGCGACCTAATGTGTGCTCACCATTAAAAGTGGGTGGATGCAGGGTGGTATGTTCTAATGGTGGGCATACCACACACTTTTTCTGGCAGAGATTTCTTCTCTATTTTTCATTTAGCCCACAGGCTGCATACAAGAAAAAAAAAAAAGGAATATAGCATATATACCCAACAAGGACCAGTGGCGTACTGGTACATCACTGGAATTTGAATGGTTATACCAGGATGATGCCTACAGCTGCATGCATCATCCTGGTATAAATTTTTTTTCAACCGGTGATCGGCTTTCATGTAAAAGCAATCCTATTGGCTAATTAGCTGCAGGACTGCTTTTACAAGCAGCGGGAGATGATACCCCCCTCCCCCCGCTGCCTTCCACGGCCTTCTCGGGCACTTCCAAGCCATCGAGGGAACCTGAGAATGCAGCCGGTATTTCTGCCAGCTGACCATATAGCAGATTGAAGACCAGAATGGTGCCAGTCATCTCTACAGTCTAAGAAATCGGAAGCCACGAGCATTTCATCACTTCAGTTTCGCAGGATATAAACAGAGCCATTTGTAAATTGGGAAAGCAGCGGATCACAC
Organism: Staurois parvus; assembly: GCF_062004578.1. Lineage (NCBI taxonomy): Eukaryota > Metazoa > Chordata > Amphibia > Anura > Ranidae > Staurois > Staurois parvus. Next base: position 6,406,363 of record NW_028317815.1, on the reverse strand, counting down.
CGATCTTGATGAGATTAGATAATGTAAGGGCAGAGGAGATATCTAGAGTCTGACAGACCCCAGCTTTCTCAGAAAAAAAATATATAATGTTTTGAAGTTCAAAGTAATTTCCTAGCAAAAAATACGTATTTTTTTTTCATGTGAACAAAGTGTCAGAAAAGGCTTGGTCTTCAGGCAGCAAGAAGAGTGAATGATGCATGGCATAAACTTCTAATGCTGGGCATAAAATGCCCCCACCCCCCCAAAACGACCCCTTGTTGAAAAATAGACACCCCAAACTATTTGCTGAGAGGCATATTGAGTCAACAGAAGAATTTATTTTTTTACTACAAGTTTTTGGAAAATAAAAAAAAAACTTTTTTTTTGTTTTTTTTACACAAAATGGTCATTTAAATGATTTATTGCTCACACATTCCATGGGTATATGCATAATTACTCCCCAAAATACATTCTGCCACTTCTCCTGAGTATGGGGGTACCACATGTGAGAGATTTGTGGCAGTCTAGCCAAGTACAGGACCCCAAAATCCAATAAGCACCTTCAGAGTTTTAAAGGGCTTTAATTCCTCATTACACTTCCTGACTACCTATCACGGTTTTGGAGGCCCTGAAATGCCAGGAGGGCACAGAACCCCCCCCCCCCAGATAACACCCCAAGGAATTTGATAAGAAGCATGGTGAGTATTTTGCAGATCTCATTTGTTGCCACAAGTTTTTGGAAAATGAGGAAAGAAAACAAACATTTTTTCTTTTTTTATATTTCCAACCCTTGTGAGAAAAGAAATCTGCAAAATACTCGCCATGGCTCTTTTTACATTCCTTGGGGTGTCTACTTTCCACAAAGGGGTCATTGGGGGGGGGGGGGGGTTGTTGCTATCCTGGCATTTCAGGGCCTCCAAAACTGTGATAGGTAGTGAGGAAGTGAAATGAGGAAGTGAAGTGGTCATTGGATTTCAGGCTCCTATATGTGGCTAGGCTCCCAAAACATCTCACACATGTGGTATCCCCATACTCGGTACAAGTTGCAGAATGTATTTTTGGGTGTAATTCCACATATACCCATGGCTTGTGTGAGAAACATATAATTTAAATGACAACTTTGTAAAAAAAAAAAAAGTTTATTTTCCAAAAACTCGTGGAAAAAAAAATAAATCTTCCATGGACTCAATATGCCTCTCAGCAGATAGTTTAGGGTGTCTACTTTCCAAAAAGCGGTCATTTGGGGGTGTTTGTACTGTTCTGGTATTTTAGCACCTCAAGAAATGTGATGAGCAGTCAGAAAGTAAAAGCTGTGTAATTTCCATTATTACATTACATTGAATTTATATAGCACCAAAGGGTTTGCTCAGCACTGTACAATAGAGGAGGGGGACAATACACGAAACAGTACAGCAACAACAAACAGCACACGAGGGGTTAGAGGACCCTACTCTTTCAAGCTTACAATCTAGGAGGGAGGGGGTAGTGGTACAGGAGGAAGTGGCTGTGGGGGATGGAGTGGTAGGAGGAATGAAGGAGAACGGCTGTTAGGCGAGGGTGGGGTAGGCTTCCCTGAAGAGGTGGGTTTTCAGGGAGCGCCTGAAGGTGAGGAGGGAAGGTGACAATCTGATGGATTGGGGTAGTGAGTTCCAGAGGATGGGGGAGGATCTGGAGAAGTCTTGCAGTCGTGCGTGGGAGGAGGAGACCAGGGAGCAAGATAGAAGGAGGTCCTGTGTGGAGCGAAAGGTACGGGTAGGGTGGTACTTGGGAATCAGGTTGGTGAGGTAGTTAGGGGCAGTGTTGTGAATGGCTTTGTAGGTCAGAGTTAGTAGTTTGAATTTGATGCGTTGGGCAATTGGGAGCCAGTGGAGGGATAGGCAGAGGGGGGTGGCAGAGGTGGAGTGGTTGGTGAGGTTGATGAGTCTAGCCACTGAGTTCAGGATGGTCTGAAGCGGGGAGAGCCTGCGCTGGGGTAGGCCGGTGAGAAGGGAGTTGCAGTAGTCAAGGCGTGAGATAATCAGGGAGTGTACGAGTAGTTTAGTGGTGTCTGGGGTAAGGAAGGAGCGTCTCTTGGCGATGTTGCGGAAGTTATGACATCTATACTATAGTTTGTAGATGTCATAACTTTCACACAAAGCAATCAATATACACTTATTGGGATTTTGTTAACCAAAAATATGTAGCAGAATACATTTTGGCCTAAATTTATGACGAAATGTGAGTTTTTTGGATTTTTTTTATGACAGAAATGAAAAAATGTTTTCTTTTCAAAAAAAATTTTTTTCAACACTTTTTTTTATTATAGTGCCAAAAATAGAAAGCACACAGGTGAGCAAATACCACTGAAAGAAAGCTCTATTTGTGTGAAAAAAGGACATAAATTTAATCTATGTATCGTATTGCATGACCACGCAACTGTCTGTTAAACTAGTGTAGCGATGTATAGCAAAAAAAAAAATTGCAGTATCTATACCAGAGTTTGTAGAGGCTATAACTTTCACACAAAGCAATCAATATACACCTATTGGGATTTTATTTTTACCAAAAACATGTAGCAGAATACATTTTGGCCTAAGTTTATGACTGAGTTTACTATATTTTTTTTTTTTTATAGCAGAAAGAAAAAAATATAATTTTTCTTCAAACTTTTCTGTGTTTTTTTTGTTTATAGCACAAAAAATAAAAAGCGCACAGGTGATCAAATACCATTGAAAGAAAGCTCTGTTTGTGTGAAAAAAGGACGTAAATTTTGTTTGGGTACAGCATTGCATGACTGCGCAATTATCAGTTGAAATAGTGCAGAGCCGAATAGCAAAGAGAGGCCTGGTCATTAAGGGGAGTAAATCCTCAGGACGGCAAGTGGTTAAACAAACATCAGAATATTCCACACTTCCAATGCGATGTCACAGCAGGCTCCTCCCTACGCATTTCATCACACATTTTATTAAAATCTTAGTTTTCACACTACTCCTAGATTGTAAGCTCGAAAGAGCAGGGCCCTCGATCCCCTCATGTTTTGCATTGTACTGTTATTGTTTTGTCACATGTTCTGTCCCCTTTGTAATGTACAGCGCTGAGCAAACCATTGGCGCTTTATAAATACTGTATAATAATAATGTGGAGCATGAGATTCTCTTTTGGGTAATGGCCTTAAAGAAGCTCCAAAACTTTTTTCAAATTGAATGGCAAACGCATGTCTGCCACCCACACTTGGGGGTGCCTTTAACATGTAATGACAGCGCAAGCATGATGCACATTTGCAGTACATTTCTGAAACGTACAGCATAGCGCACATTTTTTGTGCAGCTTGCCATGCGCTTGGAAACTCGCAGATGTGAACGGAATTTCACTGTTCTTGTGTGAACACACCAATTTTACTTTTAGGGCCCATTCACACCTAATGGGAGTGCAGGTTTTTTGGCTTTTTTTTTTCCACAACACCCATCGCACAGCATATTGAGTTCAATAAGCTGCCCTAAATGTGGCAAAGTAACTCATGACATTTTGGCATGTTGCAGTTTGACAAATGCACAGTAAAAAAAAAAAGTGCACTCATTTTTACGCAGGGCAAAATGTGTGCTTGCTTCGGAATTTGGGGTGCCATTAACAATTAATGTCACCAAAAGCTCAACTAGTTAATTTTAGGTGTATAAAAGGTGTATATAAAAGGTGGCCATGCATTATACAATCTGATTGTACAATCTCTATAGGATCTCCTTTAGATTTACCAAAACTATATAATAGGAGGACATACCCTCTATCCAACCACTCTGTATCCAGTCAGGCAGGATCTTTCACTACATAGTTGATGGTAGATCTAATGCTGTGTATTCAGAGAATGTTGTTCCTTAACCACTTGCCCTTCTGAGAATTCCCCCCACCCCGTTCATGACCAAGCCATTTTTTGCGTTCTGGCGCTACATTACTTTATCTGACAATTGCACAGTCATGCAGCACTGCACCCAAATGAAATTTACGTCACTTTTTTCACACAAATTGAGCTTTCTTTCGGTGGTATTTAATCACCTATAAGAAAAAAAAAAAAAGACCAACAATTTTGATAAACAAAAAAACAATATTTTGGACTTTTTGCTATAAAACATGTCTAGTTAAAAAAATTTAAAAATCTAATTTCGTCATAAATTTAGGCCAAAATGTATTCTGCAACATGTATTTGCTAAAAAAAAAAAAAAATCCCAATACGTCTAAATTAATTGGTTTAAATGAAAGTTATAGCGTTTACAAATGGCGGTATAGATAATGGGATTTTTTCTCTACTAGTAATGGCGGCGATCAGTGACTTTTAGCAGACATTCGGACACTGGGGAGGAACTAACTTGGTGTCACTGACACTCCAATACAGTGATCAGTGCTAATATAAAAAAAAAAAAAGCAGACACTGTGGGGTTTATTTACTAAAGCTGGAGAGTTCAAAATCAGACTCCCTTCTGCAAAGAAACCAATCAGCTTCTAACCTCAGCTTGTTCAATGAAGCTTTGACAATGAAACCTGGAAGCTGATTGGTTTCTATGCAGAAGGGAGTCTGATTTTGGACTCTCCAGCTTTAGTAAATAAACCCCTATATGTCACGGATCCAAACCGCACACACGAGCCCACAGCGACTAACTAACCGAGGTGTGCACGTCCGGCCGGGACTTGGGGTAAAGAGGGAATGAGGGGGACTTACTTTGAGCATAGAAGACTGGCCGTGATACACTTTCACAGCCTGTACTACCTCTGGCCACCACTAGAGGGAGACTCCACTCCAATCCAGCTGGCTGACCACACACAGGCAGATATGAATCTTATATACAATCTGGTGCACTTTAAGGGTTGGGGAGCAGTCTAGCAATTGGCACACCCTTCTAGGATTCCTCCTGCTATCCTACAAGCTAGAACCCCGGTGTTAATCACTCTTCCACTCTCCACTCCACACCCCCCTCCCCCCCCCAAACCAGACACACAACAAACGGTAGCTTGCCACCACCCAACAGTTTGTCCGCAGACTGGTCTGCTGGGCCACCACACACACACAGATCTCCGTCTGGCAGATCTGCTACTTTACAATCTGCATGCAATCTGCCAACACGCAGTGCGATTGCATACAGATTGGCAATAAACTTGACCGAGCATATATAGACACTGCAATACAATACAATCTCTCCGGAGAAATGAGCCCGAGCTTAAGTACCCAGAAATTACTTATTAATTTTATGATTGAATATCCCGAAAGTGGGCAGTGCATAAAATATGTACAAAGTATAAAGACAGTTACAGAAAATACAAGACGACACACAATTGGCTATTGACTATAAAATAAAAGGGAATAAAAACAGAAATAAAACTTTTACCAAGAGTTATCCTGCAACTGAAGCAAGTCAGAGAAAGTCCGCGATTCACCAGTAAAATAGAACCGGCTCTGTACGAATCACCCCGTCAATATCTCAGGGTCCTCAATTTATTGAAATATGGACGTAGGCTGAACATTAGCCCTTGGCCAATCAACCCCGGGGGGTGTTCCTGTACCAGCCCCCAGGACGTTCTGGGTTCTGAGGTGCCCAAAGTCGATTGGACCAGGAACGGTTTGAATCACCAAGTCAGGGATAGAATTTCCGACACCAGCGCATCAGTCTGATTGCGACAGTATCAATAGCTGTTCAGCTGTCGCAATCAGGCGCCATATAACCATTTTCTGCATTTCTCTGGGATTCCACAGGGGCTACAAATACAGTTTTACATGCAGATGTAGCCTACAGTGTGTCCAATCAGAAGGAAGTAGTTTCATCTCTCTGCAACTAATATTTTAGCTTGTATGAGAGATGAAACATTTTCCTATGATCTGTGGATAAACATCAGAGATGGCAGACAGATCGGAGCCACTCCTGGTCTCCTGCTGCTTCCCAAAGCGGAAATGGCTGTAGCTCTTCTTTTAGACTTCAAGAAGGTGGCAATCACTGGGTACATAGGTGACTTTTTATTGACATCCAGGTGTCACCTCCAGCCTAGAAGCTGCTCTGTCCTTTCAGATGCTAATTGGTGAACATAAGATTGACTGACTACTGAACACAGATCTGTAATAACATGGAATGAAACTATATTTACAATGACATATTTCTACTGATCACCTCACATCTCAGCTACCCACAGGCAGACATTTATGTTACACTGTACTAATGGCACTGGGCAGGAAGGGGTTAATGTGAAGTGCGATCAAAGGGTTAACTGTGTGCTAGGAATGTTTTACTAGGGGGCGGGGTGTGTTCTTCACTGTAAGCACACTGATCAGGATGGCTGCACAGCCATCCCGAGCAGTGTGATCGAGCTGACAGGGAGGAAGATTGTAAACAAAACAATCTTCCTCCCCGTCAGGAGATGCTCGGTAAAACGACAGGGCCGGGACCCAGTGATTGACATCCACGGCTGCAAACGGTGGCGCGCATAGGACTCACGCACAACCCCTACCCGGAAATGCAAAAACACGTGTGTATATATACGGGATTCTGCGCACAGGTGCCACCCTGTAGCAGTATGTCTGCTATAGGGAGGTCCTTAAGTGGTTAACATTAATTGCATGTGTGCACAGAGGTAGGTGAAAGTAATCTCCTGGAGGGGGAAAGGCAGGTACAGGGTGAATGCTAACAACATCAGCTGATAAATTCCTTCCTGTGTCTTTGCAGTTTGCACATTCTAAGGTCCGCCCATAAAGTAATGGAAAAGTTTATCATAAAACAATCTGGAGCCTGAGGTAAGGGATGTTGTAGGATATTCTAAAATAAGAAAAAAAAAAAAAAAGGGAAGGAGAGGGGGGAGTGTAAACTTAGCCTTTAAAGGATAAGTTCACCTTTCATAACATGTTACACCCCCTACTCAGCATGTAACATTTTATGAAAGCACCAAAGTTCCCCGTCGATCCCTTGCTTTGAGAGCTAGGAATGTGGCTGCGCAGAGCTCCACTCACCTGGCCACGTCACTCATTCACTGTGTTCGGTAAATGAGAAACTACCAGTCCCAGCATCCTTTGTGGCTCTCAGCTTGCAGTTCTCAATGAACTACCATGGCGCTCCACAGAGCTGTGGTAGTTCATTGAGAACTAAAAGCTGAGAGCCACTAAGACTGCTGGGACTGGTAGTCTCATTCACGGTACACAGTGAATGATTGACGTGGCCAGGCGAGTGGAGCTCCGCATGGCCACCTTTTTTTTTAAAATTTGACAGCTAGCAGGGAGATCACCCCCTGCTAGCTGACAAAGTGAGTTAATTGAATCTTCCCTGTCAGTAGATCTGCTTGCTCGTACGTCCCGTACAGGGAAGCAGATATACGGACAGATCTACAGGAGACTTGAATTGCACCAGCAATCTACTGATCACTGGTGCAATGCTTTACAGGCTCCTGCAGCAAAAAATAATACATGCACATTTTTTATCTGCAAAAACAAAAATGTGTATGTATTTTTTACCAAAAGGTGAACTTATCCTTTGTTAAGCCACAAGATCCTGAGCACATGGATGTTAGGATGACTTATCCTTGAAAACTGATAAAATGTGTCAACCAAGCAGTTCATGCAGTAGTGCGAGGCCATAGGTAAAAAAAATCTAAAAACGGACTATGAACTGAGGCATCCATTAGGACAGAGTTAGGATCTCTTGCCATGTGTTCAGTTTACATAGTAATGGTCTGGCAGGCTGTCATAGAAGAGGACTTCTAACCTCTTGTCTAGTGGGTCCTTGAACAGAGGATTATCCTGCATAGGGGTTATGAGGGTTTCATTAAAGCAAGAAATGGCAGGCTCTACCACAAGAACTGCTCACTTCCAAAGAAAACTTTCTTTAAATAGGATACGGCTGAATGAAATGTTTTGGAGAAGTAAAAATACTATATAGGACAAGCTCTACCAGCAAATGGACCAGGAAAGTCTTAGCTGGGTTCTACAATTTAAAAAGGATCTTAGGGGGTGCAGATTCAAACAATGATTGTCTAATACTATCCTTCAGCTGGATGAAATTTCACTATAGCCATTTCATCCTGATGTTTTCTCAGAAGAAAGATCTTCATCAATTATTACCTCCTCCTCAGGTAATATATCTGTCTCAAAAGACAAAGACTGATTAAAGGAGGGGGAAGTCAATAGGAGTAGTTGTGACCTCTGATATCCATTGCCTCAATAAAGCCTGAATATATGAAATCTGACATTGTGGCAGAACATTCCTTTGTTGACAGGAAAGACGCAGCTTTGGGGGTGGATTCAGGGCATTCCAGCAACATCACAGGCTGAACTCACTTCATTAAGCCTTATTTTTACCAGTTAGGCTTCCTGTCTTAGGCTACATTTACAGCGGCAATATCAACCTGTGCAAATTGTAGTGGCTGTGGCTAGGTGCGGCCGATGGCCCCCTTAATTATAATGACAAGTTATTCACTGATGTCCACACAGACAGAAATCCCAGCAAGTAATCACTGCTGCAACCTGCCATTATAGCAATGGGGGCTGGTGGCTGCGCCTAGTGGCTCAGAGCCATAGCAGAAATCTCAGATTCCTGACAACTAAATAAAATTTGATACAAGACCACATTTTTTCCGTTTAGATGGATCAGAATGGATTTAAAACGGATTCCATCTGTCTACATCTGTTCCATTTATAGACAAAAAAAACCCATTTAAATTTCATTTAAAAAACATATAATTTGTTTCAACATCTAAAAATGCAAATGGATTTGTAAACTGAATTAAACAGAACTGAAGTGTAAATTGATGTAAACTGAACCTAAATCCATATTAATCATTTTAAATTTAGAAAAAAATGTGACAACTCATAATGCCCATGTCAAAGGAGCCTTAGAAAAGTTATCGTCTTCCTCTACGTAAAAGGACTAGACATTTATACTGTAATAATCTAAAGTAAAATTGGGGAGTCAATTTGTGTCTAAATCCAGCCATAGACCGTTCGAATCTCAGCAGATTTGGCCAGGACCGGCCAAGATTAAAACCAAGTATGGGTAGGCTTAATCTACCAAAGTTTATCAATCAAAATGGGTACAACCAGCCTGCTGGATTTTACATGAGATTATTGGCAGAGATTGCTCCCCCCCCCCCCCCCCGCTGGGAGAACACAATGGTTCCATGGGAGGGATTCCCACATCCACACTGACTGTGTTGATGGAGGGAATCAAGCAATATTCTTTCCTACAACCCAGGAAAAAAAATCGCTCCATCTATGCCTGGTTTATTGGGGTTAAGCTGCCTGTGGAGGGAGCCAAAACAGCAGGTGAACTTACAGCCAAGACAGACCAAAAATGAAGTGGTATGTCAGTACATAAAGCAACATTTGAAAATGAACAGTATGGCTACATTTACATGGGCAATGGGATGTGGATAGTTTAATATGTGCAGGGGTGGCTAGATGCAGCAACACTCTGTGCTAAGGGCACACAAAAATTATGCTTTTGGCACAACTTGTGAAAGCACACAAATAGCTATACATGTCTGAACATGAATCTGTATGTCCATTGAAGGCAAACTGTGAGCAACTGGTAGAGATATCTGCTAGCTCAAATGCAGTTAAATTGAAAAATTACATATAGGATAAGAAGAAATATAAGATCTGTTTCTATACTTTGTTTGTCTTGTGCTCTGTCATAGAATTTACCTCCATTAATCTCTTGAATAAGCCACAATAGGATGCTGTGCAACACATTGAGTTTAAGCCTACATCATTTAGAAAACAGCATCAGGATCATCTGTTGATATCTCTCTACTTGAGTAATTACAAACATGTGGCCATGACCATGGTTATATGCTGTAAGGAAAGACATTGATGGAGGATATACACAGATTAACCATAACATAATGACCACCCACCATAACATGTTGAGGCATGAACTCCACTAGAATTTCAATCCATGTATGTAGTCACCAAGTGAACAACCAACCAGGTTGTTGTGTTTTTCCCAATCAGTGCCACCAGCTATAGCGGGTAACACTCACGTGTGTTCTGACAGCAGGGAAGGCTCCCCACCATCAAAAAATAATGGAACGGTAGGAGTGATTCCCCCATCCACCTAAGAGGTGTGGTTAAATGAAAAAAAAAATAAACAAATCAATCAATGTAAGGAATGCTCAAGGTGAACACTTGACTGGACCGAGCCTCCCTTCAGGCTCTCTCTGCTTCCAGTTCATGCAGCACTCCATACAGATTGTTGTCAGCTTCCTCACTAAAGGCTCATAGAGGCATGTTGTCAGTGGGGGCATTGTGGGCCAGACAGGGACAGTGAAAGGGCCACATGTGGCCTTGGAGCTGTAATTTGCCCAGGTCTGAATTAGCCATTACAATTTGGCCCTTGTCAAAGTTGTTCAAACCCCTAAGCTTGCCCATTTTTTCTGCTTTCAACATATCAACTTTAGAAACAAAATGTTCACTTACTGCCCAATACAATGCACCCAAGTTTAGATGCCATTGTAACAAGAAAATTAATGTTATTCATTCTACCTGTCAACATTACGTTATGGTTGATTGGTATATTACCAAACGAAACAATGTTTTTCAATGTGCCTTGTAGAATAGCATTTTTTTCTATCATGATTAGATATACTGTATGTAATAAATTATAAAATGAAATGATTTGTGTACATGGTGCCCTAAAAATCCACATACTTTCTTTGCTCTAAATAATGTATCAATACAGGTGTGCCTGCGTTAAATAGCATTACTGACCTTGAAAAAAAAAAAAAAGTACTTTGCATTTTTGAAGACCAAGTTACTGATAGACAAGATACCACAACTCCATTAAACTGTCTTGCCACACCCTACAGATCATCATCCTGCTCTTAGCAGTCATCACTAAGTATTCAACTCAAAGATCCACTGCTGAAGCAGAAGGGAAAGCTTACTACATGAAGAGGAAAGCAGCCATCAAAGCACAAGCTGACTACATACTTGCACACATGCAAAAGCACAAGCTGTCCAAGCATTTGCATGAGTATAGGCACAAAGTTCTTCAAACAGAAACACAGGCAGAAGTAGAAGCTGCTCACACAGAAGCTCAGCTAGTTTATCAGAAGCTAAGACAGGACGCAGCAGCCTTAGTCAAGCTCAGAGCTTTTAAAACAAGCGGCTGAAGAAGAAACCCATCAACCCATCTTGACAACCGGAGATGACCCTACAAAGACGAACCTTGCATTTCATCCTATGCTAAAACAAAGTCAATGCTATTGCATAGAACACCTCGAATTCTGTACATCAACCCACACAACAGTCACCAGCAGGAGAAGCTGCCATAATCAACCACACAGGTAACCCTAGCACATCTGACACTTCTCTACCTCCTAAGTTACTAACATCCTGTGCAGCAATTCCTATGCCACCAGAGACTGTCCTGAATTAAACTCAATTAGCCCAAAACCTCCTAAGACTGGTCAAACTGTTCTTGAGACCCACACCTCTGGATTCCAAGGTTTCATTTGGACTGAACCTATCTACTACCCCATTCTCTCCTCCAATACCTAAACACCAGGTATTCGATATCACCGCCCCTATCTTCAGTGAAGGAACACGTGTCACAAGGTTTTAAGGAATTGATACATCAGACCTTAATAAGCACATGACCCACAGAGAACTGATTAATATAGGTCTCATGAAGTTTGAGAATTGACTGGAGAACTATAGAAGCTGAAGATCCACCTTTATAGGCAGTAGTTGGGGATCTTACCATCCCACCTATGCAGGTGATAAATGGCTCACGCCTATGGACCAAAGACTTTAATCTCACAAAGGAGATACAAGTGCAAACTTATATGAGCTCTAGCATTATTGACTTTGCAGAATATTCCAAAACTATCCAACACAGACAACCAGAAGTTCCACAAACTGAGCAATAGTCTTGTGCATGAAATCACAAAGGAATACCCATATCTACCAGTCTTAGCTACCTAGATACATGGTGTGATCCCAGCTGTAGCAAAATTGTCCTATAATATCCAAAGAAAAATAAGGAAAAAGTGGGCTCAAAATGCAAGGAGCAGCCTTTTCATATTTTTCCTTCTTTACAAAAGGTTACCAAAGACTTGGAGCCAAGAATGATCAAACGTTTCTCAGTTATTAACTTGAACATTTCCAGCCCTGCAACTACAAGAAAACCTCACCTCAGAGACTCTAGAAATGTATCATTTAGAAAGACAAATTATACCCGTTACCAGTGGCAACAGCAAGAAAGGTGAAACAACGCAAACTCCAAAGGTTTTGTTTTGGTTTTTTTTTTTTACTAAAAGGCAGACTGTTCACTTTGCAATGGAAGTTGAACTTTGCAAGGGAACTTTCGGCTGACTTCAATCATCAGCAAGCAAATTTTAATTTTCCTTGCATGTGACTGGGAATTCTCTGCAAAGTAAACTTTCACCACATTAACAAAGCTCTGGAGAAAATTCCCTTGCAAAGCTAGCAGTATTTCCCTTTGGAATATCAACTCAATTATGACAAACCACATCCCCAGAAAAAAAAAAAAAAAAAAGTGTTGTGCCTTCAAAGGAAAGTGCTTTGAGGAAAGCAAGGAGTTTCTAAAGAACCATATTTGCTTTAGATGTTGCAGATCCACAGAGCATATTGCCAGAGATTGCAAGGCTAGTTAAGTGCCCATAATGTGACAGGCTTGTACCAGCCTTAAATTGAGACCTATTTAAACAAGACTCATCATCCACCAAAGATCTTACACCTGAAGGGCTTTCAAAGAAAACCAGTGTTAAATTGTCTAGTGAAAGGGTTTACACAGGGACAACCAGGGAAAGTGATCAGGATGTATACCATTTTAGACGACAAAAGCAGTCAGTCACTTGTTTGATACTTCAGAGTTCGTTGACATGTTTATTGTAAGGAGAGAAGTACTGACCTACACTATGCATACATGTGCTGGTACAGTAGAAACCACAGGAAGAATTGCCCCTGCTGCAAAATTCAAGCCATATTCAGGTCTGGGATATAAGCGACTAAAGGAATTCATCTTCCTACATTAATAGAGTGCAATCAAGAATCTAACGACAGAGGAAAGTATGATTTAAAAGTTCCAAGACAAGTCTACATACCACCATTGGAAGAGGATACCAAAACAATGCTTCTGTTGGGAAACAACATCTCGAGTCCACAAGGTACAAGAACAGCAAACAAGTGACCTTTCCAACTCTTAGGAACAAAGGTCAAACTAGGATTGGTTGTTGTAGGCGAAACAGAATACAATCATTGTGTGCACTCTTAAAGCAATTGCTAAGAGAACTCAAGACTTCATCTTTCAATACTCATTCTATGGGATATCAAAATAAATACCCACTCTGACACTCACTGTGAGCAATCAAGTCTACATCAGAAAATCATCTTACAGCTGGGTCAGTGAAGCATCTCAAAATTACTACTGATTGCAAGAAGACTAAACTTTCAAGGGTGTCCAGAAATCTACTAAATGCCGAGATCCTGCACAACACTGATGTTTACCAGTGCATGCTGAAATGCACAGTGAGCAGAAGTTGCCAACTGTCTGAATAGTCAATAGCTAAAGACCTCCAGACTTCGTGTGGACTTCAGATTAGCACAACAGTGCGTAGAGAGCTTCATGGAATAGGTTTCCATGACAGAGCAGCTGCATCCAAGCCTTACATCACCAAGTGCAATGCAAAGTGCTGGATGCAGTTGTGTAAAGCACGCCACCACTGGACTATAGGAGCAGTGGAGAAGTTTTCTGGAGTGACGAATCACGCCTCTGTCTGGCAATCCAATGGACATGTCTGGGTTTGGTGGCTGCCAGGAGAACGGTACTTGACTGACTGCATTGTGCCTAGTGTAAAGTTTGGTGGATGGGGGGGGGATTATGGTGTGGGGTTGTTTTTCAGGGGTTGAGCTTGGCCCCTTCGTTCCAGAGAAAGGAACTCTTTAAGGCGTCAGTATATCAAAACATTTTAGACAATGTCATGCTTCCAACTTTGTGGGAACAGTTTGGGGATGGCCCCTTCCAGCAAGGTCCATAAAGACATGGATGAGCGAGTTTGGGATGGATGAACTTGACTGGCCTGCACAGGGTCTTGACCTCAACCTGATAGTACATCTTTTGGGATGAATTAGGGCAGAGATTGCAAGCCAGGCCTTCTTATCCAACATCAGTGCCTGGCCTCACAAATGCGCTTCTGGAAGAATGGTCAAACATTCCCATATATGCACTCCTAAACCTTGTGGACAGCCTTCCCCGAAGAGTTGAAGCTGTTATAGCGGCAAAGAGTGGGCCAACTCAATATTGAAGCCTACGGACTAAGACTGGGATGCCATTAAAGTTCATGTGCTTGTAAAGGCAGGTGTCCGAATACTTTTGGCAATATAGTGCATGTTGGTATCCGATGGTGGGTTTGGGCTACTACTTCACTTCAGTCTTTGCTGGAACCTCTGTTTCTTCCAGTTTCTTTCAGTCAGTGTTCAATTTTCCAAAAACAGGGCCTAGGAAAGTCAGTGTCTTCTCACAGTTGCCTGGACATGACTGTAAACATCCTCTGTATTGCAGTTATCAGAGTATATTTAATTAGATTCAACTTCTGTCTTACTGAAGACTTAAGCTGCCTGTAAATTGTGTCAAGTCAGCAGGTAACCATACTCTCCAGAGAGATTGGATCTAAGGTGTGTCAATGCATAAAGCGGCACTTGAAAAAGAACACTAACAAATTAAGGTTGATCTTTAGTGAACACTTTATAAGTTACAGAACATTTTATTTTTCTATTGGTATACCATATGACTAACAGCTGACTGTTGTAAGCACCCTCAGCAGTGTAATATTGTTTGTCCCACCTGTAACTGTCAATTTCTGAACAGCCTGGTCTGTTACTGAGAAAAAATAATAGCTACGTGAAGGATCAACAGCCAATACTATTGTAATTGCTTGCTTTCTGGAGCAGTTTTGACATTTTTCGTATATAGCACTGTGCAAAAGTTTCAGGCAGATGTAAAGAAATGCTGTAAAGTAAGAGTTTTCAAAATACGTATTTGCTTTTTTTCTTTTTAATCAATTTACAAAATGCAGAGTGAACAAAAGAAAAATCTACATCAAATCAATCAAATAAAACTGATGCTGGTTTGAAAGCCAGGGATTGTGTAGGATAAGAGGCAACTGTATGATTAACCAACTATAGCAAGTATGTGGGAATGATCAATATCATATGTAAGCTAAAACACAGTCATTAAACAGATGTGTAGGAGGCTTAAAACTGGATTAGGAACAGCCAAACTCTGCTACTAAGGTGGGGTTGTGAAGACCATTTCATGTCATAGGTCATACGCCATGGCAAGACTAAGCACAGCAACAAGACACAAGGTAGTTACACTGTATCAGCAAGGTCTCTCCCAGGCAAAGATTTCAAAGTAGACTGGGGTTTCAAGATGTGCTGTTCTAGCTCTTTTGAAGCACAAAGAAAACAGGAAACGTTGAGGACCCTAGATGCTGTGGTCAGACAAGGAAACTTAATGCAGCAGATGACAGACACAGCAAGCTTATTTCTCTTGGACGTGAGATAATGTCCAACAGTTTCATCAGCACAGAACTAGTGGGACCCAGGTACACCCATCTATTGTCCAAGGAAATCTGGATAGAAGTCTTCATGGAAGAATTGCAGCCAAAAAAAGCCATACCTCAGACAAGGAAAAGCAACTCAACTATGCACAAAAACATAGGAACTGGGGTGCAGAAAAATGGCAGCAGGTGCTCTGGACAGATGAGCCAAAATCTGAAATATCTGGCTGTAGCAGGAGCGGACTGACCATTTGGAAACTCGGGCACTGCCCGAGGTCAGTAGGGGGCCCCATGAGAAGCCCCGGTACCTTTTTCATAGGTTTTTTGCGTTTGGGCAAGGACACAGGGGCCCCATGATCCCCTATTGCCCGGGGGCCCCATGAGTTGTCAGTCTGCCCCTGAGCAGGAGGCAGTTTGTTCACCAAAGGGCTGGAGAGCAGCTGTTTTGGTTATTCCACATAATCTTTATGTTTTTTGGTGCGCTGAATCCGAAAATTACCTCCATTTTGTCATAGGACATCACATTTCCTGACAATTTAGATAACTATGTTAAATAAGGCAATACCTCAAAATAAATGGAAATAGACTTATAAAATTAAAGTTATTACATTTTTTCATGAAAATCCTTTTTTGAACTGAAATGAGCTCACCTACACACACTAAACTCTATTCTTCTTCCCTGTGAGGCTTCTCTTGGTGCATTTACGCTTGTGAGTAGCATCTGGAATGTCTCTCTGAAGTATCCAACAGTAGTCTGCCATTATTGTAATACTCCATTTTCCCTGGTATCTCCTTTCGATCTCTTTAATGTCTTGGTGGAATCATTCACCTTGTTCCTCACTCACAGCTCCCAAATTTTCAGGAAAGTAGTCAAGGTGAGACTGGAGGAAATGCACTTTCAAACTCATCAGGCAACCTAAAGCTCGAAATGCTTTCAGCATTCGTCCGATGGTCTTTTTGTAGTGAGGATCGTTGTTATTGCCTAAAAATTTCTGTATGACTTCTTTAAATGCAATCCACCCTTCTTTTTGAGGATCCGTCATGGTATTGACAAACTCTTGATCAACTATAAGCCTTCTAATGTCTGGTCCGACAAACACACCTTCCTTCAATTTTGCCTCCGACAGGCCTGGAAACTTGGTGACCAAGTATTTGAAGCATTCTCCATCTCTTGGAAGTGATTTTACGAATTGCTTCATGAATCCCAATTTTATGTGGAGAGGTGGTAGAAGAACTTTATGGGAAGGTACCAAAGTTTCTCCGAGGACATTTTTTTCACCGACTGTTAGCACCCTCGGCTGCCAACTCTTCTTGGTCCTGTGATTTTGTCCATCTTGACTGTCCCATAGACACAGAAAACAAGGGTATTTGCTATCCCACCCACTGGATTCTTCAGGAAAGATTAACCCCTTCTACCATTAGAAGCACAGACTCAGGGCTGAGGCTTACACATACAGCATGCTGCTGAGTATCCCAGTAGTCAGACATGTCACTCAGAGCAGCACTTGTATTCACCCCCTTTGCAGGGGGGGGGGGGGAAGGGGCAGAGATGGTTTACCTGCAAATAACAACAAAGGGCCAGAAGAGAACTAGGGAAAGAAGGAAATAGAATTTTTTTTCCCTAAAACTTGCTTATCTTATGTATATATTGCTGACCATCAGATTTACAGTACTATATTTTTTTTACATAACTCTTATAACCCCTTTAAGGTTTTTTTGGAATTTTATATCTTAAATGCACTTATGTGAATAAAAGTAATTTGGACTTAAAATTTGGTTAAAAACCCATAATATAAAAAAAATACCAAAAATTAAAAACAATTGATAAATTTGAAGACAATTTTGAATTTTGTGGCAAATCATGACGTCTAGGAGTTTTTTCAATATTTTATTTGTTTTAAGCACACCAATATACATGGAAATTAGATGAAAATAAACAGCTTTTTAGTCACAGACCTGTGTAATGAGTGTCTGCAGGCAAAAAGTGAAGCATTGTAAAGGTTCCTTGCAAGTTTAGGACTGCATTTCTGCAAAAGGGGTTTGAGATTTGGTCAGGATCAATGGTGTCCTCAACGCGGAGAAATACAGGCAGATACTTATCCATCATGCCCTACCATCAGGGAGGCATGTGATTGGTCCCAAATGTATTCTACAGCATGACAATGACCTCAAACATACAGCCAATGTCATGAAGAACTAATTTCAGCGTAACAAGCAAGACATCCTGGAAGTGATGGTCTGTCCCTAACAGAGACCTGATCTCAAATTCGAGTGTCTGGGATTACATGGAGACAGAAGGGTTTGAGGCAGCCTACATCCACAGATTTCCAAGATGTATGGAACAACCTACCTGAAGATTTCCTTCAAAAACTGTGCAAGTGTACCTATAAGAATTGATGCAGTTTTGAAGGCAAAGGGTGGTCACACTATATACAGTGGTAAACAAAATCCAAAAAATCTGTCACAGAAATGAACAGGGGTTATTCTAGTTCTGTTTTTGGTTGCAAACTCAGATATCTGCTTAGAAATTCTCCATCACGTAACATTTTGGAGTGACATCCAGTTGAAATTTACACTATGTTGCTTATATGTACAATATGCGTATATAGGTGTATATTGTAATGTAGTCTTCTAAAAAGGTATTTGTATATGATTTTCTGTGTTGCGCCTCAGGAACATCCCTCTTAAGGGTCCAACAATAGTCTGCAAGCATACTGGAGCTACACTTGCCCTGGTGCCTATTTTCCATTACTGAAATATCCTGATGAAACCGTTCCCCATGTTAATCGCCGACTGCTCCTAGATTTGCAGGGAAAAAAATCCAGGTGTGAATCCAAGAAGTGCATTTTCAAACACGTTACATCCCAGTTTCTGGTAAGATTTCAGTAGAGTATCCACTAATTCTGCGTAGCTGTCTGCCTTGTTTTTTCCTAAGAAGTCACGGCAAAACAGTCTTAAAGGACTCCCATGCAGCTCTTTCAGTTTCATTCAACTTACCGTTAAAGTTTTCATCTTTCATCAGTTTCCTAATGTCAGGTCCTACAAACACCCCTTCTTTGATCTTCGCTTCACTGATCCTTGGAAATGTCTCTTAGATATGCAAATCCAAATCCACTTCTATCCATCGCTTTTACAAAGTTCTTCATAAGACCAAACTTTATATGGAGTGGAGGTAGATTTACTTTATTCGGCTCCACAAGTGGGTCATGTGCAACATTTTTTTGTCCTGGGACTAGTGATGTTCTCTTTGGCCACTGTTTCCGGATGTAATGATTTCTCCTGTCGCTACTGTCCCACTCACACAGAAAGCAGCAATACTTTGTGTAACCAAGCTGTTGTCCAAGCAAGAGTGCAATTACTTTCAGATCCCCACATATATTCCACTTGTGTTCTTCATATTTGATCTTTGTGAGCAGGAGTTGCATAGTGCTGTACGTTTTTCATATTAGCGGCATGAGCTATTGGAACAGATGGTAAAATACAAGACTCAGCGTTTGTGCTTGTATTAGTCAAGCCATTAGGGCAAGGGGCTAGGTAATTAAAAATACATGACTCAGCATTTTTGGTTGTGGCTAACAATGGAATTTTTTGTATTAAACCTCTGTTCAACCAAAACAAAACTAACATACAAACTTTACTAGAGCATAACTTCTGAAGTATGGGCAATAGAAAAATTCTGATACCATATTTGTAAACAAGAGGAAAAAGTGCATATGAAACAGGTCAGAGCAGATCTGTGACAAAAATTGTGTTGAACAGCGATATTGATTTAGATTTCTCTTCTATTTACTTTCCATTTTGTTAACTGAGAAAAATAAACTATTGACACTTCTATTTCTGAAAGCATTCTCATTTATAAAAAAAATTTTCATACCTGCCCAAAACTTTTGCACAGTAATGTACATGATAAAATACATTTTTTTTTTTTTTTTTTTAGAAAATCACTTACAACCCCTAAACATATTTTCTTGGGAGAGGCCCTGGAGAATAAAAAAAGGAGGCAATTGCAATATTTTATGTTGCACAATATTTGCACAGGCATTTATCAAATGCAAAATTTCAAGAAAAAATACACTTAAACTAATTTAACTGCAAAACACAATATCCAATTTTTGGTAAAATATACGAGATGTGGAGTCACATAAAGAGATATCAAATATAAGATTTAAAATTGCACTCGCCTGTGAAATGGCGACAAACCATGATACCTAAAATTGTCCATAGATGCTTTAAAAGCCTTTAGCCACATGTGGTGCAATCACTGGGGTGAGGGTGCTGTACATTTTTATTTTTCCCTTTTACACTAACTTTTTCTTTATTTGCTATCAGAAGGGATGATCAAGACTCCTGGCGATAGCTTTTGGCAGTGACAGGTATTCGTTATGGAGACATCAGGGGTCCAATTACCTCCCCTGCCCTTTAAAGCATTTGATCAAACACAGATATGTTTCAGACCGCTCTGAAACTGGAAGTGAAGAAATCGCTTCTGGCTTTGTTCACCACAAAGGAGATATGGTTCTCTACCCAAGCCATCTTTCATATGGAAGGTAACAAGAATTTTCCCATAAGTCTACAGTGGGCACTGCCAAGTGTTGTAGACCTAAAATAAGCAAATATGAACCCACCATCTACAGCACAACACCGGATCCTAAATACATGCCTTTACAACACTTGTGTATTCAGACCTTTCTAAAGGTTTCACAACTTCTCATTAAGCCTGTTGTGTTTGCCCACACCTTTTTTTCTACATAGTTACATTGAATCACACATTCAAGTAGATAATGCCCTGCTTTGCATGTGTGTGTTTCAAGGGAATAGTGGGGATGGAACTGCTGCCTAAGGCCATGCATAGTGGGAAGAGCTGGAGGCAAAATTTCCTCCAAATTAATGGTACAGTGGGGCAAAAAAGTATTTAGTCAGCCACCAATTGTGCAAGTTCTCCCACTTAAAAAGATGAGAGAGGCCTGTAATTGGCATCATAGGTAGACCTCAACTATGAGACAAAATGAGAAACAAAATCCAGACAATCACATTGGCTGATTTGGAAAGAATTTATTTGCAAATTATGGTCGAAAATAAGTATTTGGTCAATATCAAAAGTTTATCTCAATACTTTGTTATATATCCTTTGTTGGCAATGACAGAGGTCAAACGTTTCCTGTAAGTCTTCACACGGTTGGCACACACTGTTGCTGGTATGTTGGCCCATTCCTCCATGCAGATCTCCTCTAGAGCAGTGATGTTTTGAAGCTGTCGCTGGGCAACACGGACTTTCAACTCCCTCCAAAGGTTTTCTATGGGGTTGAGATCTGGAGACTGGCTAGGCCACTCCAGGACCTTGAAATGCTTCTTACGAAGCCACTCCTTCGTTGCCCGGGCGGTATGTTTGGGATAATTGTCATGTTGGAAGATCCAGCCACGTTTCATCTTCAATGGCCTTGCTGATGGAAGGAGGTTTGCACTCAAAATCGCACGATACATGGCCCTAATCATTCTGTCCTGTACATGGATCAGTCATCCCGGTCCCTTAGCGGAGAAACAGCCCCAAAGCATGATGTTGCCACCCCCATGCTTCACAGTAGGTATGGTGTTCTTTGGATGCAACTCAGCCTTCTCTCTCCTCCAAACATGACGAGTTGTGTTTCTACCAAACAGTTCTATTTTGGTTTCATCTGACCATATGACATTCTCCCAATCCTCTTCTGGATCCAAATGCTCTCTAGCAAACTTCAGACGAGCCCGGACATGTACTGGCTTAAGCAGGGGGACACGTCTGGCATTGCAGGATCTGAGTCCCTGGCAGCGTAGTGTGTTACTGATGGTAGCCTTTGTTACGTTGGTCCCAGCTCTCTGCAGGTCATTCACTAGGACCCCCGTGTGGTCCTAGGATTTTTGCTCACCGTTCTTGTGATCATTTTGACCCCACGGGGGGGATCAAGGGAGATTATCAGTGGTCTTGTATGTCTTCCATTTTCTAATTATTGCTCCCACAGTTGATTTGTTCACACCAAGCTGCTTGCCTATTACAGATTCAGTCTTCCCAGCCTGGTGCAGGTCTACAATTTTGTTTCTGGTGTCCTTCGACAGCTCTTTAGTCTTCACCATAGTGGAGTTTGGAGTGTAACTGTTTGAACTTGTTATCAGTATAAAAGACACCTGTCCACAACCTCAAACAGGTGCCATTGATATAGGTAATGAGTGCAGGACAGAGGAGCCTCTTAAAGAAGAAGGTACAGGTCTGTGAGAGCCAGAAATCTTGCTTGTTTGTAGGTGACCACATACTTGTTTTCCACCATAATTTGCAAATAAATGCTTTCCAAATCAGCCAATGTGATTGTCTGGATTTTTTTTCTCATTTTGTCTCTCATAGTTGAGGTCTACCTATGATGCCAATTACAGGCCTCTCTCATCTTTTTAAGTGGGAGAACTTGCACAATTGGTGGCTGACTAAATACTTTTTTGCCCCACTGTATGAGCTTGTAGAAGAGCAGTAAGTACAGTAAGCTTGTGTATTTTGCATAGTTAATTTTTGTCTATTTCCGTGTGCAACACCACTCATCAAAAATCCCATTATTTTCAACTGTGGCTGTTCATATCTCTATGCTCACTCATTTGAAATGTGACAGGGTACAGGAGGTTACATTTTTGCTTGTTGTGCATTTTTGGCCTAAACAGACTAAGTAAAGTGCTTATAAATGTGCAGCATAAGCATTTTTGTTCCTGAACTGTTCACAACTCTCCTCCCCCAAAACAAGTGCCCCAAAACCTTTAGCAAAACACTTCAAGCATATTTATGCATGCACAAAACAAAAAAATAATAAATAACATGCTTTTAAATAGCCTGAAAAATGCACAAAAGAGACTTTTTACACTACCATTACAACCAATCTCACTTCTGACACTGGGGACAGGAGTGCTTGCTTCAGTGCATAGATAAAAGATCCCTATCCAAGCATAACACGCTGCATCATATGGCTCCTTTCCCCAAAGAGACAGACTGCTGCCAAGCCCCATGAGTAACCCCTTGTGCAACCATTCAGAAACTACCTTCTTAGAGACCCCTCTAGCACTATCCAAGTATGCCTATAGGAAACAGGACTTCACAGTTTTTCAATTTTCAACATCTTGATTGCCTGGATAGCATAAACAAACACTTACTGAAGCTTCTACCTCACAACCCAAAATAAAGAAAAATAAAAGTGAACACATCATGACATTAATAGGGAGCAAAAGGTCAATTCCTAAGCAAAAAAAATGGTTTGCACTACTGTATAAAGGTAGCTTGCAGCTTTTCTGAAAACAGGAGACATGTCTTATTTTCTGTTAACAGTAGTGGACAAGGGACTACTTTCAGTTTTGAAAAAGCAACGGTTACACCAGTATTTTTGCCAAATACTTTTGTTGTTCTCAAGTTTAATCATCAGAAAAATAGTGCTTATACATAACTAATAATGCACCAGGATGCACAAGTACATCAAAATCCTGACTTTATTTTAATATAAAAATGCAGCTTTGGAAACCCATCATACATATATGTCCCTAACATAATGCTTTAGGTCTTAGAAATAAAAATAAAGTACTAATTCTATATACATCACATGTACCATACAAAATGTATCCAAAGGTTCTATTGCTACCAAGCTTTGCTAAATTATAACAGGTTACCTAAACCCATTTCCATAAAAAAAAAAGAAAACAAGGCAATTTTTTATTCCTTTACAGATTTTGATGCATATTTCTTGAAACCATGTTGACATATTTATGTGCCTGCAATATAAAATACATGTTAATATATCCACAAAATTAAATTCTTAGTTTAAAGCAAATTAACATTTTAAACAAAAAACAACCCAGGCACATATATAATTAAATTTATATATATTTATGCTTATAAAAAAAATAAAATCTATTGGATAAAGGTAGTGGGATCTTTAAAGGGAACAATGTGCCAAAAACACCCTTATCTCAAAAATATTAAAAATATTTAAAACATGAAAGATTTTAAAAATAAAGGGAGTATAAGAAAAAAAAAAAAAAAAAGAAAAAAAGAAAATAAAACAAACTTTGGGCTGCAGTTTTGTGCAACAATTTTGAAAGTGATAATACAGCTTGAGCATGTTCTGCATTTTTGGAAATACTTTCTAGCACACTGTATCTTATGACACCACAAATGCATATGGTTTCTTAAATAAACCTATAATCTTTATTTATATGGAAATATTTCTATGTGGGAGCTCTAAAGGGGTTTTCACTCCAAATGAAAAGTGAACTCGTGACATGATCTGCTACACCACCAGTACTTTACAGGTAACAGTTTCAGATTTAAACGAATCTTATACAGAGAGAAATTCATAGGCTGTCATTGCTGAACACTTTACGAAGTGGCTTGTTGTTTGGCTGCCTGTGGCACCAATACCATCTATATCAATGACCTAGAAGCATACAATAAATGAAGCCATGACTCTTCAGTAAATTCCTTTTAGGTCAGTGATTCAGAGGGAACTGCAATTTAGTTTGCCAGAGAAATACCATTTGCAAAAGGTTGTGCCTGCCATGGCATCCTAAACATTCATCTCATTAAATGTTTTACCTAAACCTGCAGTGCCATTCCAGGTGAAACATGATAGAGAAGCCATAGCTTTCATATTTGTTTATACTTTGGTAACATGATTTTGTTCACTTAACGAGTGTGAATTAGGAAAGGACAAGAGTCCTGCTCTTAAGATCTAAGCTAAACAGAGAATTTAAGGTAGCTCATTTGTGCTACTAAAAGGAGCCAGTGATTGATTTTTGAAGATTTATATCGGATTACTAACAGGTGGAACAAATGGTTTCTAATGGTGCAGCATGTAGTGGCAATCAAATGTGCATTATTCATCATGCAGTGCTTGAACTGTGTGCAAATTATCACAACCACATGATACAATATGCACATAGCTTACACTGTAGTACCGTTTGTTTCATACGTTAGTGACACGATAATGTTGGTGACTCTTTAGCCATTCCTTGCAGATTTTAGAAGCAATCTAAAGGACTTCACTTTTCAACCAGTGGAAAACCTCTTTAAGGACGCAAAATTAATAAGGTTTCCTAGCTTTAAGAACTTAAGGCCAATAGAGTCTCCCAATGTCCTGTTAAAATAAAACAGTTTACATGTAATAGCACATTGTACTCTTTTCAATGGTAATTATATCATTTAAAATACTTAATTACAGTAGTCAAAATATGAAAAAATGGACAAGCTAGGTAGCAGTTCATTAAATATATTTTAAACATAGCTATTTTCCAATCTAGCGAAGTCTTACAAAACATTTTGTCTTTATGTAAAGTGGTGCTAAGGCTCAACCCTTTTTAAACTTAAAAAATTACAATTATACATCTAATTTTAGAGCAAATAAAAAACTGTTTCAAACAGGCTTTCACCTGGTAGGAATTACTACGTCAAAGTGAGAATAAGTTAAGTGTTTCCCAATATACAATTATGTACATATTATAAACACTATAAACAGAATGCTTTAGTGGAAGCTCCTCCAATCAACTATAAAGTAAAGTCATCCAAGGGGCAGCAATAGCTTCATGCTCCTTTACAAAACAATATCTTCACCTTTCAGAGATTAGGAATTGTATTTTCAGTACATTCTTTCAGAGGAAGAAGTTAATGATAAAGCTTAAGAGTACATGAGGCATGGTGTGTCTCAGTAGCACCTTCATCAGTCAATATCGCTAAAGTCGCTAACGGATTCTCCTTGAACTCTGCTTAAATGGTTCAAAGCACGGTCATAAGCAACTCTGACAGCCTTCCGAATACTCGAGTTACGCCCTTCCATCATCTTCAATTTGTCAATGGTTTCGTCTATCCCAAGAGGAACCATTTTTGACTTTGGAAGCCACTGCCTAAAAACACAAAAGAAAATCTTTTTTTTAAACAGTTTTTATTGCGTTTTACTAAAGTTATACAAGAAAGGGGGAAAAAAATACAAAAAGAAGAAGTGTAGAAAGAATAGTCAACCGAAAAATGGCAATACACTGCGTATATAATCTCAATACACAATCACCAAAAATACTGAACAAAAAGGTGATATAAAGCTTCAGAACCATAATCCACAAAGGCAGAGTGCTGATATATCGGAGAGGGTAACCAAAGGGTTTTGGGCATAAATGGTTATGTCATTGCCAACTACATAGTATTAGACAGAAGAAAAAATACATAGAGCATCCTAGCAACCGATAATAGGTTTCATTAGGCAGTGTAAAGTTGGGTAATCCAAGAGTTAAAAGAAAAAATTGTTTACCCAAATATAATTTTTACATAGTAAATATGCATTCAAATGCTCAATTTTGATAAAACAAATTCATATTAGTATTCCAAAAAGTGGATAAATGCAAGCATGCTAGTGAGAGTGCTTGCAAGAACGAAATGTGCATGAGCAAGTGGGCATGTACAAGAGAACACAAAAGCAAGTGTGAGTGCAAGTGCGCACGAGAGAGCATGAGTGCAAAAGAGCAAACGATCCACCCAATCAAAACTACAGTTACCAGTAATCATGCACTGCAAAATCCTGAACTTGGAAGTACTCAGATCTATGCCATCTCAGGTTCATTCAGTACAAGAGAGAAGAGAATAGGAGTTCACTAGTCTTATCCAACTGATCCAGGAGACTCAGCCGCCCATGACTGAAGTGAGTAGCGATGGGCTTTTTTTTGCTGTTCAGCTGCCAAGACAGCTGAATGGAGGGCCCAGAAAAATAGCACTAAAAAGGAGAACACTTTAATGCAAACCATCATTTATAGCATATAGTGGACCAGCTGATGTAATAAAAGCTCTTCTTAGGACTTTGTGTCTTACAAATTCTCAAAAGAAGGAAGAGAACATTGATGTCAACATACAGATCAAATACAAAGAATGTCAGTGTTGCTCCTAAAGTTTGCCAGAAGCATTTACAATCTCCTGCAGATATTCCAACATGTATGTAGTGCAAGGGCATAATTAATTAACCATCAATGTAGTGGATTATTCAGGCAAGCCTTCACACTACATACTGTAGTTGTTGGCAAATCTAAAGAAAATTGCACATAATCATATGTAACAAGTGGCCAGCTCTTAACCTGTGGCTGGCAAAAAAATTCATTTATGACTTCTCTGTAAAATCCATTTCTTGGAGTAGATGGGACATTGAGCAGCTTCAGCAAGGGAGGATGTCCCCAACACACCGAGGATCACCAATATGGGTTCAAAAGTTTTAATGAACGATTACATAGTTACAGCAAGTCAATGTTTCGGAGTCTCGCAGGACCCCTTCATCAGGCATGTGACCACACGTCACATGCCTGATGAAGTGGTCCTGCGGAACTCCGAAACGTTGACCGTAGGTAAGGAGGACGATATAGAACAAAGTACCACCTGATTATGGTGGAGTACTGGAAATTACTCTTTGCAAGAAAGAGCTGGAAATTCTTAAACCCCACAAGACAATGTAATAGCTACCAGAAACACAACCTTCCAGGTCAGAATTACCAAGGGAAGGTCTCTAAAGGGCTCAAACAAAGGTTTTCGTAAGACCAAGAGAACCATTACGAGATCCCATAGGTTCAAGGGAGTCCTGGCTGGGAGAGTAATGCGTATGACACCCTGCTCAAAGATACATACCAAGGAATAAGAATCAATTGGTCTCTGGAAAAAATGCCAAGTCCGAAAGACTCTGGCTTCAGTAACATTGCCTTTACAGCCAGCCAAGGAAGGAAAGATCCAGAAAAGTTCAATGTTTGTCCGTTGACATGGTTAGGATATCTGAGTACCACGCTTTGGGGCCAAGCTGGGGAAACCAGGATTACTGGAATTCCTTCCACTCGAATTCTGAAAAGTGTCTGGAGACGTAGCGGTAGTGGAGAAAAGGCACAAATCAGGGAGAACTGGTGCCATGGTGTCACCAGAGCATCCACCGTAAACACCAGAGGATCCCTGGTCCTGCATGTGAATCTGTCCAGTGCTGAATTGAACCTGAATGCCAGAAGATCCACATCCAGAGTGCCCCACCTTCAAAACTCCTGAACACTTCTGGATGAAGAGCCCATGTCCACAGAGAACATCGCTGCTATCTGAGAAAGCATGCCCACAGAGAACATCTCTGATATCTGAGAAAGCATGCTTGCCAATTTTCCCACTACTGGAATGTGAACCACAGACAAAGCGTGAATGTGAAGCTCCACCCAAGACAGTTAAAGTAGATGGGCACAGGTACCTTTCACTGAAAGATAACCCAGAACTTCCTCCCACCTGGCAAACTGGCGTACGTCGTCAACATTGTCCAAGAGATGGAGAGAAAAGATTTTACGGTCTCCAGCACTTGGGAAGACATCCAAAGATGCAGAGACTGAAGAGTGTTTGTGTGTAAAGCAATTGGGAGGGTCCAAGGACTGTATCCTGTCACAAGCCCATAAAACATTAAGTTGTAGGGGTCTGGAATGGAACCTGGTAAAGAAAACTGCCTCAAAGAGACAACCATCTTTCCCAAGACTTGCATGCAACAGGGAATCGAGGAAGCCCTCAGTGCACTGGTAGATTCCCCCTACATTCTCCTTATAAAGGCATTTTTCAAGAGGGAGAACTCATCTCACCTGGACAGTATTCAGAATCAGTTGGACACTTGCCCTTCTTCCGCAGAGGTAAAAAAACTTTCCAGCCAGAAATTTTGTTGATGTACTTATCCAGGTCAGGTCCAAACAAATTTTCTCTTGCCAGCAACATCTTACAGGGAGCTTCTGCAGACCAACATTTCAGCCAAAGAATCCTGTGCATGTCCACAGATAAAAGGCCCAAACAAAACATTTGCTGGATGAAAACCTTTAGGGCATCCACAGCAAAACATAGCACCCAAGGAAAATCTGGTAACTGTCTCCATTGAAGGACTCCAGACCTCTGGACAGACATTTTGCCTTAACTTTTAGACTCTAGCAAACTCCAAAAGCTGCAACTGCCCATTGGAGAGTGGCCCCTGTCATGGCAAAGGAAGCCTTTAACAAGGATCCTAGTCTTCTAGATTCTTTTGTCAGAAGCATCTTTAAAAAACAGGAATATCGTCAACCAGACAAAAGATTCTTGCTAAGATTTACTGAGTCAACCAATGGCACACTGCACTTTTTTGTGAATTCCTTTTTCATTGGATATTGCTGAACAAATCTCTAGTGGAGTGAACACCTTGTCAAGGTGAACCTAGTCCACATGAAAAATGTCCTCAAGATGAGGATATATGAGAAAAGACAGAGGGTCTTGTAACAGAGGTCGCCATGATCCAGGAGGCTGTACTGTCTGAGAAGACAACTCTGAAAGAGGCAACTTCAAATCTGTAAGCACTACTAGCAAAAGAAACTACACAAGGGCCTTCTCAGTTAAACTTTCGCCCTTGGGTTCCTCTGAGACAGAATCCTCAGCTGAGTTCTCCCACCTTCAGGAAAGCCATCTTCTGCTTGCACGTAATCATCCACAAACCTCCATTATGGGATTATGGAAAATATCAATCATTTTAATAAATATAAACTGCTAAACACCTTTTCTTAGCAGTATACAGCAGTCTTGTTTCCAGGCGAGCACTGCTTACAGCTTGTATGAGGAGTTTTCAATCAGCTCTGATTGTCCTATGAGGCTGAATAACCCCTAATCCTCTGTGTGGGCAGTGCTGATCACATGCACCATTGCAAAAAAAAAAAAAAAAACTCTTGGCTCCTCCTGTCGGGTACCCCCACAGCAAGCAGCGTGCTATGGGGGGCACCTGCTGCCATCCACACATGGAGCTGTGCCTTGGCCTCGCCCCTCTCTCTCCTAATTGGCTGGCTGTGATTGAGAGCAGTGGGAGCCAATGGCTCCCGCTTGCTGTCTCAGCCAATGAGGAGGCAGAGACCCAGGACAGCTGAGGCTGTCATTCACATCGCTGGATCGTGATGAAGCTCGGGTAAGTATGGAGTGGGCTGGGGAACTGCTGCACACAGGTTTTTTTTTTTTTCACTTTTGTGCATAGAATGATTAAAGGTAAAAAACCTTCAGCCTTTACAACCACTTTAACTGCATATACAGACTGATTTTACTGTTGTGGGTTTAGTAACACTTCATTGGTCCGACTCATCCTGGACTCAAGAAATTTGCTGAAGCCTCCCAGCAAACATGGACAATAAATCCTCGTTTGTAATAAAGTAACTGGAGGAAATTGCCGTTAAAGTGATATTAAAAGTCAGATTTATTTATTTTTTTAAATGTCATACTTACCTGCTCCATGCAGTGGTTTTCACAGTGCAGCCCCGATCCTCCTCTTCTTGGGTCCCCTGCTGATGCTCCCTCCTGCCTGGTGCCATCATAGAGAAGCAGCTTGCCAACAGGGCACCCAGGCAGGCTCGCTCCTGAACTGCTGCTTTGTGTGTCCATGCTACCAATGTGTCCAATGGCTACCGTAGTTGTCTCAGCCAATAAGGAGGGAGAGACCCGGGAGAGCTGTGCATATCTCTGGATCGAGATGGGACACAGGTAAGTTTTAGGGGGGAGACTGCTGCATACAAAAGGTTTTTTATGTTCATGCATAGAATCCATGAAGGTAAAAAACCTTGAGCCTTTACAACCACTTTAAGGTAGCCGAAGCACCTGATACGGGAAGAGTCAGAGCTACCAGGCAGCATTTAGAATCCCAGGGGAAAAAGTATCGGGGGGCCTACATCCAGGTTCTTCCCTGACAGCGGTATTTGAGACCCATTCCTTGGTGTCTTCTCTTTGCCATTTTTGGACATAAGGCCTGCTGACAATGTAAATTGACCTGAGCTATGTAGCAATTGTTTTTTTCAGCTGAAATAACACTGCACAAAAGCACCCCTGGGGATGACCCTTATCTGCCAGTGTGTCCCAGCCCCCACCCCACCAGGCCAGGGGAGTGCTTACATGACCCTGAAAGATGACTGGGCCACCGCTGTGTAGTGCTGGTGCAGGAAGTTTCTTCTGCGCAGTTGCCCTGGAGTGCTGACCGGATCATACCCTGAATGAAGCTTAACCTGTGAAAGCCATGAAGGGGGAGAAAAAAAGCCACCATTGGGACTCTCTGACTTCAAATTCCTATTGGAACCATTGAGAACATTTAAAATCGTGCAGAGAGCTGCCAAGTAGTGACCATCACCTTCAAACACTGGCAAAAAAAAAAAACTAAAAGCCTTTCAGGCAGAGGAGAGGACTTCCTGTCTTTCTTGTCAGTGTCCAATCACGAAAGGTGGCCCATAACCCTAACGTAAGGATTACTGAATCTGCTCTATGTACCGTAATGTAGGATAAAGAAAATATGAAAGTGCCACTAATATACGTGCTGTCTCATTGGGTCTGCCTCTACAGCCTGGTAGCCTGTAAAACCAGTACACTATTCGATGCAACCACTATGGATAACTTCTTCCCTGCACTTCAGTTAGCAAGAAAACCCATCATAGTGATGGGTCAACAACTTGTTGCAGGACACGTAAAAGGGTAGAAATGATAAGAAATAAGTCACTATTTGGATATCTATTTTTTGGCCACTTGAAGCACCTTGCAGGAAACTATGTAGCTTTAAAAGTAAACAATACAATATACATAATATCAAACTGAAATAGCTACAGTCCCAAAAAGGTCATAAACATTCAGTTCTTCATACTTATAAGTGAAATACAGTAAACTGGCTATACATGTACATCAAGTTCTTACCAGCTTCTTTTAGTATCGAAGAAAAGAACCAAAAACAGCTTTTCTTCAGCTCTTGTTTGCATTTGTTCTCCCGTTTTTAAAACATCCATCGGTGGAACTGGTATAGCAACACCATTATGATGACAACCAACACGTGGCATTTTGGGATCTATTATCTAAAAGAAGGGATAACATCTTTGAAGCGAAAAAACACTAAAAGCAGCAAACAATGCAAAATAGGAATTCCACAAAAGTGACAATCCAATTTTTTTTTTTTAAAAGTTCCATAATTATAATTTTAGCAGGATGTTTACTGCCAATACCTACGCCAAGCCAAAACAGTTTTCGTTTATTAAAAACACCAGTTTTAGATAGAGTGGGAAAGGATTACAACTCAGTTTTACTGTTACCCATTACAGAGTGTCAAGCTCACTTCCTGCTGAAAACTATTTTACCAAACATGTC
The DNA here is from genome assembly GCF_062004578.1 of Staurois parvus. Classification (NCBI taxonomy): domain Eukaryota; kingdom Metazoa; phylum Chordata; class Amphibia; order Anura; family Ranidae; genus Staurois; species Staurois parvus. The sequence continues at coordinate 6,374,712 of NW_028317815.1, read as the reverse complement.
AGCCTTTTAATTCTGTTTTTAACCCTGTTGCAGTTTCCCTCAGTTTACCTGAGTTCTAGCCTTCCTCTACCATTAAGTAATGACATTTTTATTTTAACTGCGTCGATGTTGGAGAGTTCCCCTCACTTTCAGTCTAGTAAAATATCAGCAGGACAGGAAGCAAGAGTAAATCTTTCTAATGGAGATCCATTGAGCAGTAAAAACCTGGCAGGGGGACCTTTCCCCACTCTATCCAAAACTAAGAAAAAAAAAGTTCTGACTGGATATGTGCTTTAATATTACTATTACGTATAAACAGACATCAAATATTACCGCTATACCAGGGTAACATGACTATTTAATGAAACTTGTGCCTAATACGATTAGATCAAAATTAGTATGTGAATAGTTCTTACCAATGCTGGATAAGAAGGATAACCGCTACATTTGGCCCAGACCACTTTTAGAGGTTCAAGGAAAGATGAATTTGCACTTGCGGACACCCACATGTTGGTTTGTCCAACTTCTGCATTAAAAAAGAAAATGTAATGTGTAACATCAAAGCAAAAATTATCAAGTATATTTTACAAGCACTGAAAAATACATTTAATTTTTTCCTAAGATAGTACACTACAAGTCCATCCCACACCACTAACCACATGTATGTACAGTATGGGAAAACGCATTTAACTGATATCTTATCTTAGCTGCTTGATGTTCAAAAATGTTTATAGGCCAAGAAGCAGGATGCAACACTGGCCCTTGGGACAAAAGGTCAGGATGATCTGCAAGAGTCCATGCAGTGTCAGAGTATGTCTCAATACCATGTTGTTCTGCAATGTGAATCAGTATGCATTCCACCTCGATCCTGTGTAGGCGTGGGAAAGCCATACAATAGATCAAGTTGAACTGATCCCACAGAGTCATCTAAGATAGCCCAAAGGTCACTGGACCTGTCAACAAACCTAATTTATTGTTGAGTCTGGAAGCCAGGAGATATGCATCCGAAGTCACCCATCTGAGAAAAAGGGCTAAAAAGTCAAGACCAGTGGCTGGGGGAATAGGAGGCATAGCAGCCACTGGTCTTTCAAAACAGAAAACCGAAGATAATTAACGGCTTGATTTGAAAATGAATAGACTATTTCAGAGCAACAACTGAGTAAACCAGAAGATGGATGACATTCAGTGAAGGTAGGAAATCAGCAACAAGGACATGTAAAGAAGTTTTTGCCTGGAGTTCTGCTTTCAGGTACCCTACAACAAGAATCCCCCAAGTGTTTAGCAAAGCAAACACCTTGGTGAAAAACACAAGAGGCCACAGACAAACTAAAAAGCAAGATCACAAATTGGTAATGTTAATCAAAAACGCAAACCGCAGAGAGCATGGTTATTGAGAAAAGATGGTAATGTGCAGATAAGCATCCCTGATGTCTATATAAGAAAATCACCTGGAGGGAGAGAGAAAGGGATGGTTTAAACCCGCAGGAGGAAGTAGAGACTTCTTAGAACCAGAATGGGCAGACTTCTCCATTCCACTGCTGGTATCACAATGATGCCCTGAGACAAAAACTGCCACACAAAAGTCATGAGACTTTCTCTTTGAAGAGAAAAGTACTCTTACCCCCAGTCATCTCTTTGATGTATTTAGGAAAGCAAGGACCAAACTTTTATTAGCCTTCAAGGGGTAACCGCTCAAGGAGTTTCTTGTACAGGAGCTCAGCTGACCAGCATTTAAGCTAAAAGAACCCTTTGCTTGTGGATAGAGAGAGTATTGTACAGCATCAGTAAGGATAGCTACGATTCCCCTAAGCTTGGGTGAGATTTCTGTAATGCCACAAGGAGTGAGGGCTTCTTCTCAATAACCTCCTCCTCTTCAGGTACTAAGTCTGGCTCAAAAGGTGAAATAAAAGTTAAGGGGAGACTGGAGAGGCACAATTGTGACCCCCTGATGTCTATGGCCTCAATAAGGCCAGAAATTCTAGTCATGAATTACAACATTATGGCAGAAGATTCCTCTCCAGAATGCAAAAATTAGGTTGATGTGGCAGTCAGGCATGACTGAAAGACAGCATGGAGACAACCATCAGAGAGGGGGTACCAGGGCCTTGAACCAATGAACACCTCTGAGTAAACTAAAGGCTAAGCCTAAGCTAGTGAGCCCATCGAACCCCATATTCCTGTGGCGGTTGTAAGGATTTGAAGAAACCTGCTTCCTGTACTATAATATCAATAAAATATGTTATGGAGTACATTGTGCATATATTATAAATACCAACTGTCAAAAAATTTCATGGTAATTTGAAATAAAAATGTAATACCTGCTGCAATTCTTGCTGCCCTTGCATAATTTCCATTCTCTATACAAGATATTAGCTCGCTTCGGTCTTCGATAGTATGGCGTCGCACAAGTGCAGGTTTGCCTTTACCGCATTTTGGTAAAGTAAAACTGAGTGATAAATACAAAAGAATAATGTGACTTTACAAATATGGAAATATTTTTTCTTTAGTTGTGTACATTACCCAGCTGTCTAGTCTTTTCACTTAAATGGGTAAAATTACTGCAGCCGATTTAAAATAATACAGAGGTGATACCTGGAAGAAAACGCTAACTTTTCAGCACTAAAAGCACATTTAAAATACTTTTAAAAACTTGTCAATTTCTATGCAAACTATGCACTTTCCCATTTTACATTACATGAACGCTGTATTAAAGCCTTGTTTTCTAGCTTCTCCCTAGTTTTAGAAGTAGCCCTATATAGAACAGGAATTTTTCCAACAATCACTTGTGAAGAAGCCAATCACAGGACTGGCCTTTTTTTTCCCCTCTATCACTAAACTCATTTAACCCTCATGCACACTTGACGTTTGTACAGCTGCTGTTTTTGGCTTTTGACATTTTTTTCTACAGCTAGTAAACCCCCCAGCATGTTATCCTATGTGTCCATGCACACAGACTGCAATCAACTTTTTTTGGCTGCAAAAAAAAAAAAAACCCAGGACTAGTGGGTTTCTAGGAGTTTTTTAGCTGTAAAAAAGCTCTAATGCTGAAAAACGTGCTAAAACGCCACAAACCAAAAACCGTGGAAACCCACAAACGCAGGCAAATGCAGCAAAACGCAATTGCAACAACGCTTAAAAAAAAAAAAAGCTGAAAAACCATGTTTTTAACGTGACTTTACACAGCTAACATTACCAGTGTTATCAAAACATCCAGTGTGCATGAGGGCTTACTAGCGCTCCTCTGACTTCAGAGTTCCAGGATCACCAGGTATTATTGATAAACTTATTTAAAGAGATTGAAAACGACTAAAAATTACAATACAATATAAGGATTGGGTTTAAATTTAGCAGGTACAAAACAGTGATTGGGAATAGCTATTCTTTTATATGAAATAAAAAAAAGGGGGGAATTTAAGTGCACGACAAAAAAGTTTTTTTCCCACAATGAGATAGGACCTACTATGTGGGTAAACAATATATAAAAATGAAGGTTGATAAAAGGTTTTATAACAGGCAAACATGTCATTACAACCCTAATGTTTATTCATGTATTTGAGAATTATGTGAAGAAAGAATGTATTGAAAATGTGAGAATTAAATCTACAAAGACGACACTTTTACTAACAGATGAAAAATAAGATTCTACAACAGACAAATTTAACACATTCTTGGTAGAAAAGCCAAAGAATACACCTCAAAATAAACATATGGAGAGATCATTTTTCAAAACCTTGATAGAAATAAGGTTGTAGGAAGAATTGCATGCACTTGTAAAGCGAATTTTTAGAAGGAAAAATTTTAATCAGTGTTGGGGAAAAAAAGGGACAGAAGATAAAAAAGCTGCAAGTGCACTTTTTATATGCAAAAAGGGGAACATTCCCATTTTTGCCTGTAATGGACCCTTACTTTGAGTTGCACAAAATGCTGTTATTTGAAGAGATACTGGATTCTGAAGCACACCTTCTACGAGGTTCCAACTTTCGGACTGGAGTCACTTCAATATCTTTCTCCTTGTCTCCATCTGCAAAGCCATTTGGGAGGCCTGTAAAATAAATTCAAGCTATGCGTGAAGTTGTACTTTTATAAATTATATGACTGTAAAAGCTATAATTTAACTAATACTGCAGAATACTTCTGAAATGCCAAAACAGAAAAATGGACAGTATATTATTCTACAAGAAAAGAAAATACTTTCAAATTCCTTGAAGTTTACATATACCCAAAGCATTGTTGATACAGTAGGGGAGGAGTTGAACCCTTGTCAGAATTTTATTGTCTAGGTTTCTACTGGGAAGACTTAACGTGTAAGCTGACCTTTACAGAAAATCTGTAAGGTGACTTTACACAGGGCCCTGTTTCCCGTTGTACCAGTTTCCTGCGATCCCCAGCTGTCAGGCACCAGAACCACTTTGACGGTCTGAGGATTTTAAAACCTCGCAGTTTAATCTATCCATACCTCTCAGCATGTACAGACAAGAGGAATTCTAATTGGTCAACACTGTCACATGGACGGCACTGACCAATCAGAATTTGTCTAGCCCGTCCTGTCAGCGCTGCGAGGGGAGAGAATCGTGGGGATTTCATATCCTCAGATTGGTGAGTGGCATTCCAGAGCCTGACAGCAGGGGATCGCAGGACACTAATACAGCTATATAGGGAGGTATGGGGAGAAGTTCCAAGTTAAGCTCACCTTACAGATTTTCTGTACAGGTGAACTTACACTTTAAGCTGGCCAAACTGGATCAAAATTCATCAGGGACAGGCCAAATATTGATCATAAATGGGCACTGTGGTTGTATAACTGTCCTGTTGGATTTTTGCCTTCAAACTGTGTATATTCACGACTGGGAAGTCTCCCCATTGTCAGAATGCAAAGACACAGGAATGATTCTCCCATTTACCTTGAATGGGTAGATGGTGGAATCGGGTCAATTATATTTTTTTTCATTCCTCTGGTTGAACGAAAAAAAGGACTAATGTATGGACAAGCCTAACACTATTTGCCCTGGTGACCATTTTCACTGGGACAGAAAGTTACAGGACAGCGAAAAGTGTTGTCATCAGAAAAGAGCAAGGAGGTCACTTATTCTGACAACTGAGGGAATTTCCCCTCATTTACTTTTGTGTTTGTTTAACAGCAAGTGAAGGGTATTCTCCCAATAAACCACATACCAAAAATATATTGACAGTGTTTTAGCCATATTTTTACTCATGAAGAAAAAAAAAAAAAAAGGTTTTGGCTATACATATATATTTACACACACTAACAGTCTAGACTTTCCAGGAACTAATGCCATAAAAAAAAAAATATACATATATAAAAATAAATATAAACTCTTGCGTTGATAAAGGAAGAAACTTGCATACATAATTCATTTACTTTAAACATAGTAGTTAACCTTAAAGTGTACTAAACCCTGGACCCTGCATCCACTATATCTGGTCTCCCACAGTGCACAGAACATAGAAGTGCAATTATTTTAGTAACTATAAACTGCAAAATACCTTTTCATCAGAAGTTAGAGCAGTCTACTGATGCCCAGCCCAACACTAGCTACAGCTTGTTGGAGTTTTCCTTTCTGCTCTAGGAGGATGCAAAACCCCTGATCTCTGTCTGACCAGTGCGGATTGGCACTGTGCCGATCACATACACCCTCCCAAGAAAAAAAAATCTCTAGCAATACACACCAAACTGAGCATGTGCAACTGCCTACGGTTCAGTCTGCTTTATCAAGAGATAAGGGGTGGTCGCTTGAAAAAGGGGATGAACAGAAGAAAGGATTAAACTGCCTTTTTACGTAATGCAGAGGATTAACCCCTTAGGTTCCACAGTGAGTATAACAAGCATGCTTTACTGCATATACAGACTGATTTTACTGTTGTGGGTTTAGTAACACTTTAAAGCACATTTCCAGGCAAATAATATAGTCCTGCTAAAGTATCCTGTGGGAGTTGTTTTTCCTTTACCTTGTCAAGCAAGGGTGTGGACGAAAACTAATCTGCAGATGTGCCCATTCCAACCGGTTTGTCTCATGCTCACGTCACTCCTCTTCCTAATCCTGAAAAGACCGCACCATTGTACAGCTAAACAGAATAGGACTCGGGACTTGAGTCACATACCTGCTGCCTTAGAGGAGTAAAATAGGCTTTTTTTTAATGTCAGTAATCATTTAGAGGGGGTGGGAGGGGATTGCAGGGAACTGCAGCCATAACTTTATGGACAGGGTGGGTGATGCACAGAAATCCCATTGGGCTTTAATTGCAGTTTGTCATGGTGTTTCCCCTCACACAAGTAAGTGTGCACAGTAGGGATGGAGCCACGTTGTGAAAAAAAAGTTAACGCAAGTCTTCTAGGATGGTCACATGCGCTAAGCTCCCCCTACTTAAAGGAAACACAAGCACAGAGGTTAAATTCAGCTTTTTAACTTGTACCTACAAGTAAACCAATAAAGCGTACCTATAGGTACAGGAGATATTCAGATGTAAAGTAGCCGGTGACAAATCAGCACATGCGCACTAAATGGACGGCACACTCGAGTGTGCTGTTCTTCGGGACTTCTGTGCTGCATGCATGACAGTGCTGTCATCATAGATCAGCCATTCAAACAGCCAGAAACCTAGGAGGATTGGGTGAAGATGGAATCCCTGTCAGCAGTGACAGGCCGCCACTGGAGGGATCCGTTTTACAGGCAAGTCTGTCAAATGTGTTACTATAACATGACATTAACCAGAATGGCAAAGATGAACCAAAAATCTTGAGCAGAAAGCAAAAAAACAGCTGTCCTGGAGGATTCCTGGAAAAGTAGTTGTGTTAAAAAATAGTGTGTTTAAAAAGTGTTTAAAAAGGTCAAAATCCTTATACTAGCTTTTATTTCCATTACAGGCAAATGCATTGGGAACAGTGAACAGTATTCCAAATCAAAACATTTATTTCAGGTTCTTATATAGCACTGTCAATTTACAAAGCGCCTTACATATATATTGTACATTCACATCAGTCCCTAACCCTCAAGGGGTGTACAATCTAAGGTCCCTAACTTATATTCATACATATACATACTAGGGCCAATTTAGACAGGATCCAATTAACCTACCAGCATGTCTTTGAAGTGTGGGGGGAAACCGGAGTACCTGGAGGAAACCCACGCAGGCACAGGGAGAACATGCAAACTCCAGGCAGGTGTTGCCATGGCTGAGATTTGAACCAACGACCCTAGTGCTGCCAGGTGGAAGTGCTAACCATTTAGCCACTGTGCTGCCCCATGAAGAAAAAGGTTTAAAATGTGTTATTTTACATAAAGTAAAGAAAAAGGAATATTAAGCTATTCAAAAAACAGCAGTGTCTGCATTTTTCTTTACAAACAAACATTTACTGTATAAAAACTGAAAACCGCTTGAAGATTTAGCTTTCCTGTGAATCACTGAATATTTAGTTGTATAAGCACTGTTTCTGTGAACTGGTTCACATCTGTGTTGCATGGAGTCGACCAACTTCTGGTACCTGTGAACAGGTATTCCAGCCTAGGACGATTGAGCTACATTCCACAATTCCTCTGGATTTCTTGGTTTTACCTCAAACAGCATTTTTGATGTCACCACACAAGTTTTCTATTGGATTAAGGTCCTGGGATTGGGCTTGCCACTCCATAAATGTTAATTTTGTTGGTTTGGAACCAAGACGCTGCTTGCTTACTGATGTTTGGAGTCTGTCTTGTTGAAACACCCATTTCAAGGGTATTTCCTCTTCGGCATAAGGCAGCATGACCTCAAGTATTTTGTTGTATTCAAACTGATCCATGATCCCTGGTACACAATACTGTAAATAGGCCCAACACCATAGTATAAGAAACATCCTAATATCATGATGCGTGTGCCACCATACTTCACGGTCTTCAGTGTACTGTGGCACGAATTCAGTGTTTGGGGTTTGTCTGAAACTGGCTGTGACCCCTAGACTCAAAAAGAAAAAATCTTGCAGTTCTTGGGCAAATTGTAACCTCTTCAGCACGCCATTTTTTCAACAATGGGATTTTACTGGGGCTTCTTGCATTGCTTGGCTTCACATAGGCGTCTAATTGTTCTCACAGATAACTTTCTTTGATCACCCTGAAGCTGATCATTGCCTGAGTCTTTGCCATTTTGGCTATTCTTCGATCCATTCGAATGGTAGTTTTCCGTTTTCTTCCACATCTTTATGGTTTTGGTTGCATTTAAAGCATTTGGGAGAATTTTAGCTGAGCCACCCATCAGTTTCTTTGTTTTCCCCTTTCCAATCTAATTTTTAATCAAAGTATGCGGTTCTTCTGAACAATGTCTGAAACAACCCATTTTACTCAGATTTTCAGAGAGAAATGCACTATAGCAGACATGTACAACATTTGCTGCCTTTTTCCTTAAATAAGAGCCACCTGTTTTTTCAAAGACTGAATGACCTCACTAATTGAACTCCACAGTGCTATTTTGAACACGTTCCTTTCAATTGATGATTCAAATACACAGAATCAGCAGCATGCATGTTATGACTGTTGGTTTTCTATTACTCTGCTACACCTACCAGTAAATTATATGCCATGTAGAAATAAATTTATACAAAAGAAAAACAGTGATTGATCCGGTTAGTGATGTTGGACCCCAACCCCCCCTCCCCCCCCCTCCCCACACCACACACACACCAAAGCCATTAAAGTTTTTTCCCATTCCTGCCAGGAAAATCCTGTCAAAGGAGATGAATTTTTAGACAAACCTGAGCAACACTGGATCCTTGAGGCCAACTTGCCAGCAGGGTTTAACCTACAGCAGGTCCCAAGGATTGCCCTTAACATAAACATCACCTGTGAGGCAGACTCATGGTACTGTCCAATACAGGAACTAGATCAGTCTTTCAACCAGGGTGCCTTCAGGTTTCTTTAGGGGTGCCTTGTCAAAATGCCTAAAAATTATAAACAAGCCATCAGGTGGATTAAGCCTGCCTTTTATTTACACAAAACCACAGATTTTGATTGTGAACCAATACAACCTTCTAGTCCCCGGCATCCTAACAACCGATGGCGTCAACGAAGACATCGGGCGCCTGCACAACATCCTTGTTTACCCCTCCCCCTCTCCAACACTGGGGTCACATTAGCTGAGAGAGGGAGAGAAACCGTTGGAGAAGAGAGAGAAACGTTGGAATACTAGTCAGTACCAGTGTACAAGGGGTTATTTCCTTTGTAATGAAATAAATAACATTTAACATTGGATGTCCTACGTGTGTGGAATCTGCTGCACTATGAAACATGATTAGTTTATTTTTTTACATTTTAGAATGGGATGCCTTTAGAGTGTGCATAAAATAAAAAAAAAATGAAAAAAGTGAACTAGATAATAAAAAGTGTTTTCTATTCCTACCAAGGGAATTTTATAGAAGTTGGCTGATGCACACCATCTGCTATCCAAATCAAGGTGGGGCACCCACTGATCCTGACCTTCCAGACAGGGCCAAAGGCACACCTAAAAATATGTGACTATCCATGTGCAGAGGTTACTAGTTGAGAGAAACTATTTCCTAGGAATTGCCCTTACAGATAACGACCCTTATAAGATAGAGACTCACGGTATTGTCCAGAGCAGAAAACAGAATATTTTTCCTCATGCAGTACAGACTCACACTTCTCAGAGAAGAAGCAGCAGCACCTTGGTGTCCAACTGGATCTGAACCAGGAGATTCACCTACACAATACCGTAAAAGGAGCACCCCCCTGAGAAACTAGGCAATCCAGGATATTACTCTCCAATTAAAGCGCCGCCCAATACAGGCAAGTCAATGGGAGGCAAAGATTAGTATACACCAGGATGTGTGTGACATATAGGAGTAGACAATGGCAGAGAAAGTGGTTAAGGCGGATAGAAAGGAAAAAAAAAAAAAAAAAAAAAGAAGGCAGCTGTCAGAGAAGAGAAGGGTTCCCCAACACCTGATGCTCTTGAATGGGAGGAAAAAGGAGTCTCTTCCTGGCTGATAATGTTCCTGACTATGACCTAGATGCTGTTGCCAAGTACTATAGTGGATAATGACAACTACAACTTTGAAGGCTGATCAAGCACAGATGGTGAGCCTGTGGGGGATGTTATCCACTAGAATCCGCTCACGCCCACCACGCTACTGGCACAAGTGTTCCAGTAGAGAGTATAATGCTGCTGCCACACCTGACCCACATGGATCAGGAGTAGCAGGGTTCCTATCCCTACCCCACATGGGAAGAAGGTGCACCAGTTCACTGAAGCTGGGGTAAGAACATGGAGCCCAATAAGCGAGTACTATAGGGAAGACATAGTTTAAACTAACCATGCCCCAACATCTTTCCCGAGTCCTGTCCCATGGACGGCTAAGAAGACCACCTTGCCTGTAAGTTGAAGTTAGGCAGAAGGATTCCCAAGCGGCTTCTGGGAATTGGGGGACATGAAAACAGCAAAATAACTGAACAAGTGCTTGATGAAGGAACAAGAACAGAGGTGGAAGCCTCTGTGGAGCCTTTGACTTTCCTGTAGGTGTACGGAGGTTCATGTGACCATCATGATAAATGACTTTGAAAACATTTTATTCACCAAAATGGGGAGTGGCTAAAACCTATGTCAGGTTATAAATACTGGTCCGGTGATAACCATTCCCCTCATTTCTCCTACCCTGATATCAAACAGATAGGAAGTGATGTGAAATCGTAACAGTCACAGACAGCAATAAAAAAGTGACATTAATATTTTAAACGCTAGCCAAAACTGTGAAAAAAAAAAAATTTGACTGGGTTTGGCATTTTATGCTGTAAAATATTTAAGATCCTAAAAATCATTCTAAATATATACTAGGAACATGACTTATTTTCAGTCATTTGCCAAGTCTAGTACCCCAAAAATTAGCAGATTCCTCTATGATAAACAGTGTAGATGAGTGAATACTCCACTGCATCTGACTAGATGAAGGTGCTGTTTGGCTTACAATTCTCCACCTGAGTCCTTTGATTGTGGAGTTAAAGGATGTTGGAAGGAGTGGTGCTGACAGGGCCAGCCACTGATCGAATTTCATACAGTTTATTAGGGACCAACTGAAATTCATCAAGTGTATGGCCAGCTTAATTTACACTCCACAATGGTAAAACAAAACATTAGTAAACTAGAATAGGCTCTGTTATAGTAAAGGAATCTGTCATAACAGGAATATTCAAGCGATTAATGCCAGCTCAGTTTAATGGTGCATGTCTATAGTTAGACTGGCCATACACAAGTCTTTTTTTCAACCAACAGATTGAGCAAAAGAAAATGACTCTACTGCCCTCATCCACACACTATGTGGATGGGGGAATCCCTCTCGCTGAGCTATTGTATTCTGACAGTAGGGAGACTTCGCCGCCCTGTGAATACACGTATCAGCATTGCCAACTATAGTTGGCAGCAATGACTGAAAGTAAGTTTTCCAACAAGCTGGTTGTACACAGGTCAATCATTAGATTGACTTGCTGTACAACCAGCCTGCGCATACATGGATCGAAATTCAGCTGGTCCCTGCTGATATGGACAAATTTCAATTGATGTATGGCCGGCCTAAACCATCCTTATCCTAGCTTTTCTAATTAGTAAATAACCTGATATAAGCATATTCTAGCCCTGGAGCATACATTTTCAAAACGTTAGTCAATGATGGCAGCTCATACATTTTAATCTGAGAGACTTCTTTTAAATTAAATCTTTCTTTCAGGAAGGACTGGGGGGGGTTGACGTCATTACAGATCTCCTTAAAAATGCTAGCTGCATGGCAGTCATGCTGATCCTCTTAGTTCTTTTAGCCCCTAACTGCAAACATCAAGCAGAAAAATTTAGGATGCATGATGAGCATTTCTGTTTCAAGCAAGTGACTCAAAGTATTGAAGCCATTAGATCAACATAACAAAGAGCAATTAATTTCAAGGACATGTAAGATAGCAGCTTCTATACTTGTAACGCAGGCTTACTTTAAAACAAAGACTAACTGGGAATCAGAATGTAAGACAAGAATGTTTACTAATACCTGCTCTAGATCTATTCTCCCTGATTTTAAGTGGAGGTTCTACTTGAAAATGTGCTCCCTTGTCTTTGTTCCTAAGAGCATCTGTAAAACACACTATCGAATTAAGATATTTCTTTTCAAGGATACATTTGTTAAATGTTAGCTTTAAAAGAATGTAATTTTAGGCTCTGTACAACATGATTAGAGAATATTACACAGGTTTAAATGGATATTTAAAGTCATTTTGGAAGCACATCAAATGCTTTTATATTCTATGCTGAATATTCGTACAAATTCTTGAAGTCAAGAACACAAGAAGAAAAAAAAAAAAAAAAACACACACACTCTCTATATTGCCAAAAGTATTGGGACGCCTGCCTTTACACGCACATGAACTCTAATGGCGTCTTAGTCCGTAGGGTTCAATATTGAGTTGACTCACCCTTTGCAGCTATAACAACTTTAACTTTTCCGGGAAGGCTGTCCACAAGGTTTAATAGTGTGTCTATGGGAATGTTTGACCATTCTTCCAGACGCGCCTTTGTGAGGTCAGGCACCGATGTCAGATGAGAAGGCCTGGCTCGCAGTCTTCGCTCTAATTCATCCCAAGGGTATGCTATTGGGTTGAGGTCAGGACTCTGTGCAGGCCAATCAAGTTCCTCCACCCCAAACTCACTCATCCATATCTTTATGGACCTTGCTTTGTGCACTGGTGCGCAGTCATGTTGGAACAGGAAGGGGCCATCCTCAAACTGTTCCCACAAAGTTGGGAGCATGAAATTGTCCAAAATGTCTTGGTATGCTGACGCCTTAAGAGTTCCCTTCGCTAGAACTAAGGGGCCAAGGCAAACCCTTGAGAAACAACTCCACCCTATAATCACCCCTCCACCAAACTTTACACTTGGCACAATACAGTCAGGCAAGTACCGTTCTCCTGGCAACCACCAAACCCAGACACGTCCATTGGATTGCCAGGCAGAGAAGCGTGATTAGTCACTCCAGAGAACACGTCTCCACTGCTCTAGAGCATGGGTCTCCAAATTATGGCCCTCCAGCTATTGAAGTACTACAAGTCCCATCATGTCTCTTCCTCTAGGAGTCTTGCCTGTGGCTGTCAGTCTTGCAAGGCCTCATGGGACTTGCAGTTCCTCAACACCTGGAAGACCACAGTTTGAAGACCCCTGGTCTACAGTCCAGTGGCGGCATGCTTTACACCACTGCATCCAATGCTTTGCACTGCACTTGATGTAAGGCTTGGATGCAGCTGCTCGGCCATGGAAACCCATTCAATGAAACTCTCTACGCACTGTTGTGCTAATCTGAAGGACACACAAAGTTTGGAGGTCTTTAGCTATTGACTCTGCAAACAGTTGGCAACTTCATGTTGTGCACTTATCATTGTTGCTTTAAACAAAAAGGGATTCAGAGGCAAGGATATTGCTGCTACTAAGATTGCACCTAAAATCAACCATTTATCAGATCATCAAGAACTTCGAGAGGTTCATTTGTTGTGAAGGCAGCTTCAGGGCACCCAAGAAAGTCCAGCAAGCGCTAGGACCATCTCCCAAAGTTGAATCAGCTGCAGGATATGGGCACCACCAGTGCAGAGTTTGCTCAGTAATGGCAGCAGGCAGGTGTGAGTGCATCTGCACACACAGTAAGATGAAGACTTTGAGGATGGTCTTGCCAGTGACAAAATCACCATGCAGGGCTAAACAAAGGTACAAAAGTGCTACTTGCTTCTATATCACTCTTCCCAAAGATTTTTATTCTTTTGGGCATTTCCAGTAAGGAGCGATGCCTCACTCATCCAGTTTGTGCATGCATAACAGATCATGCACTCTTAAGTAATCTAATCCTTCACCTGGCAAAAACCTGTAACTAGTCACTTTTAGGAAACCCTTTTCCAAAAATATTCAAAGCGGAACCTCATACTTCTGCTTGTTTGCATCCTCCCCCGACCCCCCTCCACTGCCATATTTGGCACTTTATTTTTTTTTTGGGGGGGGGGGGCATTGAAAAGCATTGAAAAGTACAGCAGTTTTTCTCGGTACAAAATCTACATTGCTTGTATGACAAAATAGAATTTTTTTTTTTTTTTTTATTATTATTTTTAACGACACCTGTCAAAGTTTGATTTTAAACATACAGAACAGAAATTTCCATATAATTACACCATGTAATTACTAGTGTGTAAACTCTCCTACCTTTTCTTTCATGAGCTGCGGTTTGAAAACTACCTTACGTCTGGTTGCAATTCTTGTATATAGGCAGCTACCCGTATATCCCAAGCTAGTGTGCTAGCTACGTACAAGGCAAAATACTCATATTGATAATTCGATAAAGTTTTTCAAAATGGTAGAACCACACAGATTTTTGGCTAAGCAAAGATTCAGAATTATAAAAACAGCTACAGATTTAAATTTCAACTCCAGGCAGCAAGAACAAAAAAATAAAATACAATTTTTAAGGAAACAAATGCATTAAATTTTTTTTTTTTTTTTTAAATAAAAACTAGTTTTACGTACATAACTCTGACTTCGTTTCAGCCCTTTGCAACTCCCTGAAGCACACAGGACCGGAATAGGGAGTAGCAGTACTAAGTTTGCTGTGTTTCTTGTGTGCCAACATGAAGCGAGAGCAGAACGAGCAGAGGTATGATCTCAGTCTGCTGCTTCCCTATCACTGTCCAATCACAGGCTGTGGAAACAAAGGTTAGCAAGCTGTATTGCTTAAAGTGTATTTCCATTCTTGCAGCAAATTTGGCATAACACCTACTTTGTGACATGTTCCTATTAACATAGCATAACTTAAAATATTTAAAAAATGTTGGTTACCTTTTTACATAATTTTTACTTTCCTAAAAATCCTTAAAGTAGAAGGCAAGTCAAAACCTAACTAAGCTTAAATTTACTCCCACCCACATTCTAAGCCTGCAAAAAGGAAAGATTTCCATACCTGCCTATTCTGAAGTCGCTCCGGTCAAGTCACACGATCTTTCCAGTGCCGCATTCAGTGTAGAGAAGAGATTGCAGACAATGGATGCAGAGCCTGAGCGATGAGGCCACCCACAGGCTTACTATGGGGCATCCATTGTCAGCTGTCCCGCGTCTACATTGAAGCTGGAAACCAGTCATGTGATAAATATAGCCATCTTTCCTTTTACAGAGTAGATAGATTAGGCTTCAGAGATGTTCAATTCCTATCGCACGATGCCCGGAACATGTAGTTCCGGGCAGGTCTTTTTTTGCCTTTAGCCCTGCTGCGGGCAAGCAGGACTCACCTGTCAGGTGGAAGCAATCGGGCAATAGCGCTGCCGCCCAATTGCTGCCCCACTATATGTCCCAGGCTCCGCTTGCCCATCTGCAAGCCGAGACTGGTTTGGTGGGTGCCACGGGATGTGGTATGGGGGAGGGAGGGAGGAGGAGATTGGACACATCCGTTCCCCTCACTTTCCTGATCCGGAAGTGATGTGACGTGACGTGGATTGCAATACACGTTCCATATTGTCGCACATGCCAGAATGAGAGCAATAATTCTAGCACCAGACCTCCTCCGTAATGCTAAACTAATGATCTATAGGTGACTAGGAAGGGATTCTCTTGAATGGGACTGCTGAATACCAATTAAAATTTAGGTATTTACACTAAGCGCATTTGAAACACATTTCAGTTTGTTTTATTGACTGTATAGCTGCCTGTTAATTCTCTAAACATGTAGAAGTATTTTATTAAAAAGGGCCAGGTTTATTAACATTGCTTCCCGGCATTCATTAAAGTGGTTCTAAAGTCTACTTTAACCTTTAACACACACTTTGCATAGGTAAATATGAACACAGTCTAGCTCAGGAGCATGCATGCACGGGTGCCTCCTTGGCACCCGGCTTGCTAAGGAGGTACCCAAAAGGGGAGAGGAGCAGACAGTGCCAGCAGGGAATTGCTTAAAAAGAAGATAGGGGCCACTCTGTTCAATATTGTTGCACGGAGCAGGCAAGTATAACCTTGTCCTTTAACAAAAACAACTTTAGGTACATAAAACATAGTTTTTATTTACTTACTGCATTCATTATTTTCCTCTAATGAACCAATTTTTTTTTTATTTTCAATATTTTTATTGAAGTTTTTTAGTATAACAACAGGGTATAAAAATATTGCGAAGCAAAAAAAATAAAAAATACAGTTCACAGTCAAATAGAACAAAGCGTTAGTGTGATGTGCGTTCCTCACCATTTGGCTGAGGATAATAAATGTCTAGGTTGCATTGACCTGAGAAGTATACTCGTTTAGGTGTGAACCGTATGGAGGTGGTGGTGTTGTTACCTAGAGGGGGAGCGCAACTTGTGGAAGGATAGGGGGGGGGTGGACATGGGGATAAGGGGAAAATATGCACCAGTCTTGGGATTGCAGAGGAATGTCAGTCTTTTACTGTACAGTTTGGGTTCTGTAGCCATCGAGACCATTGGAATTTGAATTTTTGGTAGGATGTGATGGTGGGAGCCGTTCTCCTTTCCGTGTCGCATTGTACGTTAAAATCTGATATAAGTGTGGAGAGGGAGGGAGATTTAGTAGAGTTCCATAGCTTAGTAAGATTAGTCTTAGCAGCTGATAGGACATGGATAATGATTGTACGAGAGTCTCTGGGGAGTTTGTTGATCCCTATGTGGAGGAGTGCCTGAGCCAGGTTTTGTGGGATTGGTGTATCAGCTATTGTTGTGAGAAGTTGTAAAACACTGCCCAATTTTAACCAAAGTTGAGCTTTACTGAACTCAAAGGTGCATCATATATTAGCTGCTTCAAACCAAAAAAGTTCTAGTGATTTAATTTTAAGTGTAAAAAGTGAAGCTTTCATCTGAATGATCCAAATACACATTTAAAGTACATACACCATTAAAAAAATCTTCAGTGTACATGCATATGCTGGCCAACAGAAGACCTTAATGTGTGACAACTGACCCGTCTAAATCAAAGTACCTGTAGATTTACTAATTATGTTTGATCGTGGAGTAACCTCCACCCCTAAGTGACTTCAACTAAAAAGATGTGTTGCCTATACAGGTTTACTTTACCATTTATTGCTCTAACAGCATCAGATAAAGGTAAAAAGAGCAAAGTTTCTTGAAGCTTTTCTCTAAAGCTGGCCATACACAGAGCAATTTTCCTTCCTGCAACCACAGGAGAACCAGGAAGAAGCGGGAGAACACAGTGATTACTGCTAGTTGCTACAATAGCCGCTAGCAACAAATCGCATGTAAAATCCAACAAGCTGGTTGTACCCAAATTGATCAATCAACTTAGGTACATTCAGCCTCCCCATACATGGTTTGAACCTCGGCAGGTCACTGCTGAACCAACCGAGATTCGAACCATCTATGGCCGGCTTTACAGAAGGCAACATTGGGTATGTAGCAGCAAATTTTACACTTTAGGATTCCACTGCTGAAACAGACACTTCTCTTCGTAATGGGTAATACACATTGGAAATCTTTGCTATAAACAAGTAGAAGCAGATAAATTTACAACTTAAAAAAGGCAAAAAAAGTAAATGTTAATATTTAAAACAGAAGGCACATTTAATATTCAAGTCTGAGTAGGTAAAAAGTTTTTTTTCTTTCCAGACAAAAAAAATTCAGTTTAAAATGTTCTCAGAAAAAACAAGCATTGAAGGCCAAGAATAGGATTATAAATATCTATGCTATAATAAAACAGGCTGTTTATTTTTATTCAACTTCTTTCATGCACCCAGATGCATGAAACTATTTTTCTGCACATTTTAAAGTTTGTGAAAGATACAGTCCACGATGCTACCAACTCTTGTATTGAGGCTTTGGAGCAACCCAACTATATGGTCTAATGTTTATGTTTCCCTTCAAATACACTAGACATTTCTGTTAAATGTATACATTTTGAATGATTTAATCATTCCTGGGTTCTGTCACAGAAGTATTCGCATTTGATATACTGTAATATAATGTAAGACTAAAGGATAGGTGAAAAGATAAAAAAAAAAGAAAGGAAAATATGTATAGCGTTTTCTTCTTCATGGTTACATATTTCTAACATGCAAGGCAAAAATTAATAAAATGCCAACAGTTAAAGACAAAACCAATGTTTTCTTCCAAAACTGTAGACTGCGAGTCTAGAGAGGTAGATGAACTTTCAAGTAAAAAGGTTATTCTTCAAATATTGCTAAGTGTTGCTCCAATTGAAGCAGTTATGGAAATAATTCAGACAGCAAGACATAATCCTCCGACCTTCCAGATTTATGTGCAACAGTAATAGTTTTCAAGAATGGTTTTAATTTTTAATGCTGAAGACAACTGTCTGCAGGGAGTTCTCTAACAATTCGTTTTCCTGTTTCCAATCATATACTGGTCCTCCTAAAATAGACCATTGCTGCTTTCACTTAAAGATGGTATCTGATATATTCCTCAAGTGCATAAACTGGCTTTTACTGGCAATGGAATCAGCTCTTTTTTTCTGTTAAAAGGAGAAAAAAAAAAAAGAAAACAAAAACAAAAAAAAAGCAAAATGTTCTGTATTTCTCTTTAACAAGGAGCATTATATCATAAATGCAAAGATCCCAAACCTGTGGCTCATCAGTGACATATGACATCAGCTAAAGTTTGACTGTTTTTCTATTATTAAAGAAAGGCTTGCCATCATTAAATCTGAATGTGACTCACAAGCCAAAGAAATTGGGACCTCAGCTTCAGTGCACAAATTTACTTAGTTATTTAAGGAAGTAAAATCATGCTAAAACAGAAACAAAAAAATCTATTGCAGAACATCTAAAAACTCTAAACCTCAAAAGCAACTACAAAAAAATTCACACACACACTACAAAGAAAAAAAATAGCCCAATGTTTCCGACACGGTCATATATTTCTAATAACAGATATGATAGAGATGGTAGCTGGCAGGAAAGCAAGGAAGATACACAATGACACTTATTTGTTGCTTACAGGAATTCAACTGCTCCCACTTGATAAAGAATATGAGCTACTAAAAAAGTGAAGATAAAAGTAAAATGGTTGTACACCTCTATAAAACAAGAGGCCTATGCAACAAGTCACTCCAATATATACCAATGAGTAAAATACTGAGCATCAAATAAACAGCACCAGGGACTTTAATACTATTACATTTTTATTGTAACCTTCAACACAACATAGTTTGCATCATATTAGAGCAATGTGACAGAAAAGCATTCCATGATATTCTAGATTTAATGTAAATAGTGACTCCTTTCTCAATCCAATTGAAACCCTGGCTAGAGAAAAGGGTCACACTTAACCTAAATCATGGCAAGACCTCTTTGAATGCTTTTTTGGTCACATTGCTCTAACATGACACATGCTATATGGTGTGGAAGATTACCACAAAAAATTATTAACTTGCTACTGCTATTGTGAAGTCCCTTGATTCCGTTAAAGAGGTAAGCATTCACTTTTTAGTAGTGATTATTAACCAAAGTCTGGAAGAGCTTTGTACACAAGTATTTAGATGTATAAGAGAATACTGGATTTACTACGATGCATGGTGATCCAGGTGGTTGGAAGGTTTTTGGTTGAAGATTTGTCATTTGTCTTATGTATGTTGATTTATAACTTTAACCCAGTTTAATAAAGATATGGTATGTGGTTTTAATCAATTGAGTGCCATCACAATGTAGGTTTCATGCATTTCAAAACATTTTTGAAAAACCCTTATATTCATTTGTAGACCAGGGGGAAAGTAGAGCCCATATCCATTCCTTTTTTCCTGCTTATGTGCCAAGTATTTAAATGTACATCCGAGTCACAGTCATGCCTGCACCGTTTATCAAATTTAACTGAACAGAGCATTACTTGGCTTCACTGAAGCGTTGTTTATTCTATGTTTACCAATAGTTCCACCATTTCTGCATGCTTAGCCCTACAGCAGCAGGTTCTCAGCTGATATTCCTGCTATTTACTGAATTCCAAAGCCCCCTAGAATTCAGAGAACTCTAGAACAAAACCAACCTAGACCTGATCACTGAGGAGGCGAATACTACAAGGAAACACCCGTTCATCCTATTTTGACATCAGCCGCAGTTTGTAAGAACCACCATAGTAGCATCAGATTTGTGAAGCAAACACATATGACATAGAACACACACACAAACTCTAAAACAAAGCTCTGATATCTATCCTTACAATGCTTATACTTATTAAAACATTTAGCACTGCTCCATTACTGAAAAGCTTCAGTAATTTGCTGCTCCTTGTCTCCCAGTTTTCCAAACTGTATGGGTTCCTCACCTGTACATATACACATCTAATGGAAAATTTAATAGGAAAAAAACAGCACTCTTCTAATTTGTTTAGTCCATTGTTTGTGGTTATGTTCTGCAGAAGGAGATCAATGTTTACCATTAAAAGCACATGCAAAAGTGTCGGTATTCTGTTTGTTTCAAAAGTCCAGAGCTTCTGTATCCATATTCATTTTCTAAAAAGTCTGTCTCAAAGTATTTTCCATTTTAAATCAGACCCAGAAACTGACACATAGGCCCCGATTTACAAAATGTGCCTAGGCACATTTCCGTGGGCTAACGTCTGCTTTTCAATAGCAACCGTCTACTTTTAGACGGCAAAGACATTTACTAAAGAAAGGGTCAACAAGTAGACGCGAAATCGAATTTACACAATCCAGGAATCAGTCTCAAAAAGCAGACTTGCTAAGAAGCATATTTAAACACAACGAAAAAATCACTGCAGAGACATGTTCACATTGAAATTTGCTTTCACAAATATCAGGACTTCACTTTAAACAATATCTTACATTTAAAAAAAAAATTTTTTAAAGGAATTCATGACAGTCAAGAACTAAACTGTTTTCCAGCGTCTATGCACGGATATAAACGCACATGTGCAGAACACATTTTAGCCATCTGCCGTGGGCGCTTTCTTTTTAGACGCTGTTTAATAGTAAATCTCAATGTGGAGTTCTCTGACAGGAGGCACTCAATCGCATCTTCTGTGTTTAACAAACAGCACTATTTGTAGCTAGGCATATCTTTATGTATTCTAATTTGATTTCCTTAGTGCTATTGATTCTGTTTCCTAACACCCCCAGATCCCTGCCCCCCTTCCCCCTACGTGAATGAGTATGGGGTACACGGTACCACTACTCATTCACAAAAAAACAAAAAAAAGTGTAGTGTAAAAAAAAAAAAAAAAAAAAAAAAAAGGACAGGACAAGGTCTTTGACAAGTTCTTTAAGAAAAGAAAAATCTAAAAGAATGTCCCCCGAAGTAGATCCAACGTCAATCATGGTAAAAGCAGCCACCGACCCAAAAAAAAAAAAAAAAGTAAAAAGTTCTGTTCCCAACAATGGCATCCAGCCCTCTGGTGTTGGCTGGGTGCCAGCTCTTTTATATTTAAGGGGCGGGGCCACCCGGGGACATCACGCATGTGACATCATTGATGTCACATAGGGCGGGGTCAATGATGATATCCACGGGTGGCCCTGACCCTTACATATTTAAAAACGGTCAACCAGGCTCACAGCAGAGGGCTGGACAGCCATCGTTGAGAACGGAACCTTTTTTCCCTTCTTTTTTCGGGTCCCCGGCGGCGTGCTTTGTGATTGACGTTGGATCTACTTCGGGGGACAGTCTTTTAGATTTTTCTTTTATTAAAGGATGTGTCAAAGACTGTGTCCTGTCTTTTTTTACACTACACTAGTTTTTTTGTGAATGAGTGGTGGTACCATATACTCATTCACGTAGAGGTGGGCCGGGATCTAGGGGCCCCCTTGTTAAAGGGGGCGTCAAGATTCTGATATGCCCCCCCTCCGCACACAGACCCCCACAACCACCGGCCAAAGTTGTGGGGAAGAGGCCCTTGTCCCCATCAACATGGGGACAAGGTGCTTTGGGGGGGAAGGCCCCCCTGCCCCAAAGCACCCCCCCATGTGGAGGGCATGTGACCTGGTATGGTTCAGGAAGGGGCGCTCACTCGTTCCCCCCCCCCCCCCCCCTTCCTGACCTGCATGCTCGGATAAGGGTTTGGTATGGATTTTGGGGGGGACCTGAATGTGGAATATTTTTTTTGGGGGGGGGTTATTTCATGTTCAATATACTAGCACCCCTAACACTTATATTTTGCGAGCTATAGAATATGCCCAAATCTAGCTTGTTAGAGTGCACATATCCAAGTATGTCCAAACTAACAAACCAAAATCCCCCTACTGCACCAAAAGACCATGTTATGTACCAATGAATAGGCCGTGTTCAATGTGCAGCTAGCTATTCTTTTTCTACAATCCTCTTAACAGTAATAAAATTAGGCCCCCAATTTATGTTGACTTTGGGCCTTTACCGGCAAACATATTCACCAATGTCATATACACAGTAGAGCTGCAAACATACACAGGTGAAACTCAAAAAATTTGAATATCGTGCAGAAGTTCATTTATTTCAGTAATGCAACTTAAAAGGTGAAACTAATATATGAGATAAACTCATTACATGAAAAGCAAGATAGTTCAAGCCGTGATTTGTCATAATTGTGATGATTATGGCTTACAGCTCACGAAAACCCCAAATCCACAATCTCAGAAAATTAGAATATTGTGAAAAGGTGCAATATTCTAGGCTCAAAGTGCCCCATTCTAATCAGCTAATTAAGCCATAACACCTGCAAAGGGTTCCTGAGTCTTTAAATGGTCTCTCAGTCTGGTTCAGTAGGAATCACAATCATGGGAAAGACTGCTGACCTGACAGTTGTGCAGAAAACCATCATTGACACCCTCCATAAGGAGGAAATGCCTCAAAAGGTAATTGCAAAAGAAGTTGGATGTTCCCAAAGTGCTGTATCTAAGCACATTAATAGAAAGTTATGTGGAAGGGAAAAGTGTGGAAGAAAAAGGTGCACAAGCAGCAGGGTTGACTGAAGCCTGGAGAGGATTGTCAGGAAAAGGCCATTCAAAAGTGTTGAGGACTTTCACAAGAAGTGGACTGAGGTTGGAGTCAGTGCATGAAGAGCCACCACACACACACAGACGGATACTGGACATGGGCTTCAAATGTCGTATTCCTCTTGTCAAGCCGCTCCTGAACAAACAAACAGCAACGCCAGAAGCGTCTTACCTGGGCTAAAGAAAAACAGATTTGGTCTGTTGCTCAGTGGTCCAAAGTCCTCTTTTCTGATGAGAGCAACGTTTGCATCTCATTTGGAAACCAAGGACCCAGAGTATGGAGGAAGAATGGAGAGACACACACTGCAAGATACTTGAAGTCCAGTGTGAAGTTTCCACAGTCTGTGTTGATTTGGGGAGCCCTGTCATCTACTGGTGTTGGTCCACTGTGCTTCATTAAGTCCAGGGTCAACGCAACCGTCTACCAGGAGATTTTGGAGCACTTCATGCTCCCTTCCACAGACGAGCTTTATGGAGATGCAGACTTCATCTTCCAGCAGGACTTGGCACCTGCCCACACTGCCAAAAGCATCAAAACCTGGTTCATCGACCGTGAGATTACTGTGCTTGATTGGCCAGCAAACTCCCCTGACCTGAACCCCATAGAGAATCTATGGGGCATTGCCAAGAGAAAGATGAGGGACACGAGACCGAACAATGCAGAAGAGCTGAAGGCTGCTATTGAAGCATCCTGGTCTTCCATAACACCTCAGCAGTGCCACAGACTGATAGCTTCCATGCCACGCCGCATTGAGGCAGTAATTGCTGCAAAAGGGGCCCAAACCAAGTACTGAGTACATATGCATGCTTATACTTTTCAGAGGTCCGATATTGTTCTATGTACAATCCTTGTTTTATTGATTGCAAAAGTTCATTTATTTCAGTAATGCAACTTAAAAGGTGAAAATTATATATGAGATAGACTCATTACATGCAAAGCAAGATAGATCAAGCCGTGATTTGTCATAATTGTGATGATTATGGCTTACAGCTCATGAAAACCCCAAATCCACAATCTCAGAAAATTAGAATATTGTGAAAAGGTGCAATATTCTAGGCTCAAAGTGTCCCACTCTAATCAGCTAATTAAGCCATAACACCTGCAAAGGGTTTCTGAGCCTTTAAATGGTCACTCAGTCTGGTTCAGTAGGAATCACAATCACGGGAAAGACTGCTGACCTGACAGTTGTGCAGAAAACATCATTGACACCCTCCATAAGGAGGGAAAGCCTCAAAACGTAATTGAAAAAAGTTGGATGTTCCCAAAGTGCTGTATCAAAGCACATTAATAAAACGTTATGTTGAAGGGAAAAGTGCGGAAGAAAAAAGGTACACAAGCAGCAGGGATGACCGCAGCCTGGAGAGGATGTCAGGAAAAGGCCATTCAAAAGTGTTGGGGACTTTCACAAAGAGTGGACTGAGGCTGGAGTCAGTGCATCCTGAGCCGCCACCACACACAGACAGATCCTGGACATAGGCTTCAAATGTCGTATTCCTCTTGTCAAGCTGCTCCTGAACAACAAACAATGTCAGAGGAGTCTTACCTGGGCTAAAGAAAAACAGACCTGGGCTGTTGCTCAGTGGTCCAAAGTCCTCTTTTCTGATGAGAGCAACTTTTGCATCGCATTTGGAAACCAAAGACCCAGAGTATGGAGGAAGAATGGAGAGGCACACACTGCAAGATGCTTGAAGTCCAGTGTGACGTTTCCACAGTCTGTGTTGATTTGGGGAACTATGTCATCTGCTGGTGTTGGTCCACTGTGCTTCATTAAGTCCAGGGTCAATGCAGCCATCTACCAGGAGATTTTGGAGCACTTCATGCTTCTGCTGACTAGCTTTAAAGGGGATGCGAACTTCATTTTCCAGCAGGACTTGGCACCTGCCCACACTGCCAAAAGCACCAAAACCTGGTTCAATGACCGTGGGATTACAGTGATTGATTGGGCAGTAAACTCGCCTGACCTGAACCCCATAGAGAATCTATGGGGCATTGCCAAGAGAAAGATGAGAGACATGAGACCGAACAATGCAGAAGAGCTGAAGGCAGCTATTGAAGCATCCTGGTGTTCCATAACACCTCAGCAGCACCACAGGCTGATAGCTTCCACGCCACGCCGCATTGAGGCAGTAATTGCTGCAAAAGGGGCCCAAACCAAGTACTCAGTACACATGCATGCTTATACTTTTCAGAGGTATGATATTGTTCTATGTACAATCCTTGTTTTATTGATAGCATGTAATATTCTAATTTTCTGAGATTGTGGATTTGGGGTTTTCATCAGCTTTAAGCCATAATCATCACATTTATGACAAATCACAGCTTGAACTATCTTGCTTTGCATGTAATGAATCTATCTCATATATTAGTTTCACCTTTTAAGTTGCATTACTGAAATAAATGAACTTCTGCACGATATTCTAATTTTTCGAGTTTCACCTGTATTCACCAAATGTCATATACACAATAGAGCTGCAAACATATATTCACCAATGCCAAATCCACAATATAACTGCAAACATATATTTGCGAATGTCATATACACAATGGAGCAGCATGGAAAATTGCTATGGTGCACAAATAAACGGTAAGAAGGCTGCTGGAGGAGGCGCTAGAGCAGCTGTCATAGCGGAAATACGTCATCACGTTTGCGGAAGAACGTTTGCACACACCCGGAAGTGGTAGTGGGGAGTGTTAGTAGATGGGAGTGTAGTTAGGAGAGTTTAGTGGTAATTTGCAAGTCTATTTTTTAGCTTTGTGAATTGTTCTTTTGTGGAATTCCAGACCAAATCTGGACATGGCGAGATCGCTGTTCTCCACCGAGGAGCTGATCCTCATTTGCAGGGGAAACATTACTAATTGTTGTATTTTCAGTTGAAAACATGTCCAATTCCTAGATACATTGAGGTACATAGCAGAGGTTCAAGGTATTCCATAGAAGAAGTTATTGTTCTTCCTAACTATACAGGTGGCACAGACACAAGCATACACCCAGGGCCACTGTTAGATATCACGGGGCCCCATACAGCACACCTGACAGCCCCCCACCGCCACAGAAAATATCCAAATTATATTTATGGTAAAAATACACTAAAAACATTATTAATAGACACAATCCCAACCATATTCCTGTGATATCTAAGTGATAAAGCTGTGTGTGTAATTGAGGTCTTGGGGCTCATTCACATGGGTGCTGTGGCCTGTAGAGTGTGAATCAGTGGTTTGTTTTTGTGGCTGTCGCCGTTTGCAGACAACCTATGTTACACTATGGAAATGCTACAGGTCCTAATTTGACAAGCATATGGGTGCAGGTGTACAGCCCTGAACACAGACAGTGAGCATTCAGGGCCACTTTCCACGCCTTCACACCTGTCAGATTAAGATCTGTGTTCATACAGCTGCTGTGTCCCCATAGTGTAACAGGTGCCTCTAGCCACATGAACAACCCACTCAATCATGCTGTACAGGCCAGAGGACCTGTGTGAATGTGACATTTTTTACTTTTTTTCCTCAGCTCATTAATTTCAATGGGCTGCCTAACGTGTGGTAACATGCAAAAATACTGCAGGCATGTTATTTTAAAAGTTTGTTCCACCTAACCGCACAGTAGTGTGGTGCCATGCGTTTTGGTGGCTGTGAATGCGTCTGTTTACTAGACGTGTGGAGGGTAAATTACGTTTTCATCATGGTACCTGCGCAAATCTGCAGAGGGCATTGCATTTCTTTGCTGTGCAGGAAAATGCGAACTCTTGCATGCGTTTCTGCACCACAAATGGTGTGAACAAGTCTCAAGGGCCAGTTCACACTATAGAAAGTCTAGATGTGTTCCAGATGTATTTTTGCATGCACTTTTTTGATGCATTTTCAGCGTGTTCCAGTGCATTTTGGATGCATTTTTGACGTGTTCCAGTGCATTTTTTTTATGCATTCCAGTTAATTTTTCCCCGTCTTTTTCTTCAATTTAATTAGGGACATGTGTGTTTTAGCACGTTCCAGGGCATTTTACCGCGTCCAAGTACAGTTCTATGCATAAACAATGGTGCCTGTTCGACTTTTTTGGCAGCACCTGCAACGCACTGGAACTGCAAGCGCTGATGTGAACTATGACATTGACAACCATATAACCTTCTGTGTGTTTTAGATGCAAAAAAGCAACTGAAAACACATGTAGTGTGAACTGGCCCTAAAGGTTATTATAGGTAAGGGAACTGAACTGGACTGACCAGGAATTGTGAATTCAATCAGACTAGTGGTGAGATACAATCAGGAATCATAATAATGTGAGATCTGAGCTGTAGGTGATAGGAAATGAGACACATTAACTAGATCAGTAAATAAATAGTTAAACAACAAGAGTGGGGTGGTAATACATAGATTTGCAGATGGAACAGGTGATGACAGGTGGGGGGGGGGGGGTCAAGTTGTATAAAGAGAGAGGTTTAAGGGCTCGTTCACACTTGATTAATTCTAGCTCTTGCCAAACAGCCCTATAGCTTTGACAGGCATTTGGAAAGAGGTTTTAACGCTCCTCAAATGCTCCCCAAACGCCCTATGCACAGTTTTGAGGCATTAGCCAAGCGTTAAAACTGCACCACAAATGCCTGTAATGAAGTTAAATGGTATTAACGCTCCACAAACGCCTGCCAGGCATTTGAGTAGCAGCACCATAGACTTGAATGGGAGGCTTCAGCTCCTCCTGACTTGACATGAGGCGCCAGTTTTGCCGCGACGCAACGCTAACGCTTCAGTGTGAACAGCACTGTGTGCTGCCTTGTGCAGAATTTTTATAGGCGTTTGAGAAGCATTAAACACGCTTCCCAAACGCCTGTCTGACGCCTGCTGACAAAGCTAGTGTGAACGTAGCCTAAGAGAAGAGAAACAAAGTTGTAATGAAATATAAACAGAAAGAAAATTGAAAGTTTCAAACTTGTCAGAAGAACAGGACGCAGGTAAGATTCACTCCCATTGTTTGGTCAATATTCCTGGCACTGACAGAACCCTGGAAATTGATCTCCATATTTTGGGCATTCACAAATGTCAAGGAGCTTACAATCTAACGCCAGAAACTCAGACATAAACTAGGCCCAATTAACCTAACAGCATGTCTTTGGAGTGTTGACAGAAACACATCCTTGCAAAGAAAGCATGCAAATTCCAGACAGGTCAGCCATGACTGGGATTAGAACCCCTGACCCAAGTGCTGTAAGTCCTGAGTACTAACCACTAAGCCACTGTAGGAGACAGAGTTTGAGCTGGAATGTAGAATAGTTACATGAATAAAGAGAAGGAAGATATGTAATTATATTGGGAAATTAGAACTAGACAATCAAATTATTTGAGATGTTTGAAAATGTTTGACATTTGAAAATAGAACATATGACATTCATTAGGAAATGCATTAGTTGGCTGATCATTTCTGGAGAAACAGAAAAAAAAACATAATAAATAATATAGGCGTGTTTTTTAAATTATAAGTATTCTCATATGCAAACAGAAAAACGCCAATGGGACAAAGCCACCTAGCGAACATATCCAGCATTGCATGTAGAAATGTGCCTGACGCGATTCCGAATTTACTAAACAGGAAAAGAGTCTACAAAGTAGACTCTTTTTAATGAGTTTGCTAGATGCCTTTCTGATGACTGACAGGTCTTGATTGAAAATGAGTCTGCCTGAATGCTCAGCATCTGCTGGTAGACTCAATTCTCAGTAAATCAGGGCCTCACTGTCCAGAAAAATAAACTTGGAAGAAAACCAATCAAAACAAGGAATTTTTACTTCAGGGGAATGCATTAAATGGCAATACATACTATAATTTACCTTTCCTGGACAGATGAATACTGTTGGACAAAAATTTTACAAATCCATTTAGCACAAAATCAGCTTAGACTAGGTGCCATGCTGCAATTCTTGGACTGAACACTGTGGTACCTAGTTGAACATCATTTTGTTTTGGCTAGGTCCTTTTGCAAGAAAGAAAACTGGATCAAAACGTTCACAATGCTACACCTACAAAGTTCTTTGACTGGTTTGGAGTAGTAGGGTCAGTACTGTGGTTTTAATGTGCTGACCAAATAAATCATAGGCACTTATCAAGAGTGCCGACTAAAAGTAAAAAGAGAATCCATGTATTGTGAATTCTATTGTGACTTTATAGGCATCAACTATGCCCGCCCACCCACCTCCTCCATTCTTAGAAACCACACTACCACTTCCATCAATTTAAAGCACTCAATGAATAGAGGAAAAGCAGATGAATGAAATAGCTGCCCCTCCATTTACAAAGAACTTTTCAGTCAACCCCTGGAGCAGTTGTAGGCAAGCATGGAGCATGGGGGAATCCAATTAGGACAACTAGCACCAGCACACAAGGGACAGGTCTCTTTAAATGTAAAATACTGGAAGAGGAAAACAAATTAACCTCCCTGGCGGTATGATTATTTCAGATTTTTGGTGCTGAAAGCGGTACCATTTTTTTGCATGGAAATATGTATTTTTTTTATTGTAGGCTATAATTTTTAGGAAAAACTCACTGAAATCTGTCCGAACAAGAGTCTAGTAAACATCCCGGGTATGATAAAATTTGAAACACAAAATCATAAATTATAATTTAATAAATAATCATAAAAATAATATAAAAATAATAAAAAATTTAATTCAATAATATAATCAAACCAAAAACACTGAAATGTGAAATAGAGCGCCAAGTTCGCACATTGCTGAGCTCAGTCGCAAAATCGTCTTCAGTTTCTGATGACGAATTTCCCCCACGAATCATTATCACTCAATTCTGAAAGTGGTTCTGATTTACTATCGCTGTTCTCTAGCTGATCTAAACCCGCTTTTGACCTAAAGGGACACTTTTTGGACGCCATGGACATTTCTCAGTTTCCAGGCAGAAAGAATAGACAAAATGCAGGCAGGGCGCAGGACAAAGCACTAGGGACAATATGTATGTGAAATAGGTTGAAACAGCAATGTTTTACTGTGTAAAATGAAAAAAAAAAAAATGACATTTTTTAAAATTTTTAAATTTCCCGCCGGCGGCGGCGCCCGTACGTCCCGACGTCACAGGGACAGGACACAGAAGCCGGATGCCGGCATCGGCCGGAGGAGATGGCCGGGGACGCTGCAGGGGACACATCGTGGGAGCGCAGGGTAAGGTAAGTGAAGACAACTTGCCGGAGCAGTGCCGCAGGGTAAGCCCGAGTGTAGCTCGGGGTTACCGCTTTTGGTACTGAAATGTTACCCCGAGCTACACTCGGGAATACCGTCAGGGAGGTTAAAAAACAGCAGTGTCAAACTGTTGCTCCCCTCAGAGCAGCTTCCCTCCCTATACAAGTCTATAGAAATGCAAATTAACAGAAGCTGGTCCAATGCACTTGCAATGAGTTCTAAAATATCTCAAGTTAATCAAAAGTGTTGTAAAAAAAAAAAAAAAAAAAAAAAAAAAAAAACTTCATTTACCCATCAAAGTCCAGCAATACAGGCCCTAAAAAGTAACATCACACTGTCTCTGGGAAATTCAGTCACCAGCTATGTAAAATGCAATTTTTGTGTTTTTACAGTAGGAAAAAGTATTCATACCCCTTAAAATTTTCCACATTTTTTCAGGTAACAACCAAAAACGTAAATTTATTTTTATATGAATTTTATATGATAGACCAACACAAAGTGGCACATAATTGTGAAGTGGAAGGAAAATTATAAATGGTTTTCAAAATATTATACAAATAAATATCTGAAAAGTGGTGTGCATTTGTATTCAGTCCCCTTTACTCTGATACCCCTAACTAAAATCTAGTGGAACCAATTGCCTTCAGAAGTCACCTAATTAGTAAATAGAGTCCACCTCTGTGTAATTTAATCTCAGTATAAATACTGGTGGTGCACCGAAAAATGAAAATTCTGATGCCGAGACCAAAAACAAACTTGGCTGAAAACTGAAACATGTAGTTTTTAAAAATGAATATCTATTTTATTAAAAAATACACGGATTAAAGAAAAAAACAAAAAAAAAAAAAAAAAACACACAATATGTACCCAAATTTTTTTTGTAAAATATGAAAGAGGATGTTCCGGTAAATAGACACCCAACATGTCATGCTTTAAAATTGCGCAAACTCGTGGAATGCCGTCAAACTGCGGTACTTAAAAATCTCCATGGGTAATGCTTTAAAAAAGGTCTACAGGTTATCAGTGTAATGTTACAGAGGAGGTCTAGTGCTAGAATTATTGGTCTTGCTCCAATATCATGGCAATACCTCATGTGTGGTAGGTTTACATATGTGGGCATGGCCTATGCATGCGTTTACCACTACGTGCGAGCACGGGGGTACATGGGCATGTTAAAACTTTTTTTTTTTATTTAATTTTTTTTTTTGCACTGTCCCTTTAAAAAAAAAAAATGTAATCACTTATTCTTATCACAAGGAATGCATGCATCCCTTGTGATAGAAATATTTAGTGACAGGTCCTCTTTATGGAGAGATATAGGGTCAATAAGACCCCACATCTCTCCTCTGCAATGTAAAGCATTACACCCTGTTCCAAATTATTATACAAATTCTATTAAAGTGTCACAAAGATGAAATATTTTGTTTTTCAGTTTAACTCATGGATGGCATTGTGTGTCAGGGCTCTTTTGATCACTGAAAACAATCTCGGACACCTGTGATAATTAGATTGGCAGGTGAGCCCAATTTAAGGAAAAACTACTAAAGGAGGGTGTTCCACATTATTAAGCAGAGCACCATTTTCAAGCAATATGGGGAAGAAAAAGGATCACTCTGCTGCAGAAAAGAGTGAAATAGTTCAATGCCTTGGACGAGATATGAAAACACTAGATATTTCCCGAAAACTTAAGCGTGATCATCGCACTATTAAGAGATTTGTGGCTGATTCAGAGCACAGACGGGTTCGTGCAGATAAAGGCACATTGAGGAAGATTTCTGCCAGATCCATGCATCGGATCAAGAGGGCAGCTGCTAAAATACCATTACATAGCAGCAAACAGATATTTGAAGCTGCTGGTGCCTCTGGAGTCCCACGGACATCAAGGTGTAGAGTCCTCCAGGGTCTTGCAACTGTGCATAAACCTATTCGGCCACCACTAACCAATGCTCACACAAGCAGAAACAGCAGAAAAAGCATTGGGCAGAAAAATACATGAAGACTAATTTTCAAACAGTCCTGTTCACTGATGAGTGCCGTGCAACCCTGGATGGTCCAGATGGATGGAGTAGTGGATGGTTGGTGGATGGCCACCCTGTTCCAACAAGGCTGCGACGTCAGCAAGGCGGTGGTGGAGTCATGTTCTGGGCCGGAATCATGGGAACAGAGCTGGTTGGCCCCTTTAAGGTCCCCGAAGGTGTAAAGATGACCTCTGCAAAGTATGTGGAGTTTATGATTGACCACTTTCCTTCCTGGTACAGAAGGAAGAACTGTGCTTTCCGTAATAAAATCATCTTCATGCATGACAATGCACCATCTCATGCTGCAAAGAATACCTCTGCATCAATGGCTGCTATGGGGATAAAAGGAGAGAAAGTCATGGTGTGGCCTCCATCCTCCCCTGACCTCAATCCTATTGAAAACCTTTGCAGCATCCTCAAGCAAAAGATCTATGAGGGTGGGAGGCAGTTTACATACAAACAGCAGCTCTGGGAGGCTATTCTGACATCTTGCAAACAAATTCCAGCAGAAACTGTCCAACAACTCACAAGTTCAATGGATGCAAGCTATCAAATAAGGGGTCCTATGTTAAAATGTAACGCGACTTGTTAAAAGTTTGATTGATATAGCTTTTGATTTCAGTAAATATGCTGCAAACACAACAAATGATAATTTTCAGTTCTTTACAACCTATAAAGTGTTTTGAAACTTACTGTGCGTAATAATTTGGAACAGTGCATTTTAAGTTTTTATGTTTAAAAAAAATACTGTTATTAGGAGTTTTGTTCAATAAAATTTGAATTGTACTCTTAACAGTTGATAACATGAGAATTATGCTGACTGTTATTTACATCAATTATTTAGGTAAATGAGAAAAATATAATTTGCATAATAATTCAGAACAGGGTGTAGAAAAAAAAAAAAAAAAAAAAAAAAAAAAAAAAGAAGAAGAAGGCCGGAACCGACATTGCTCCGGTCTTCCAAGGGCATAGAGATGAGTGAAGGCCATCTTTCCTTCACTCATCTCTATGCCCAACGCTGGGATCGTTTGATGGTTTCACAGGTAAGGCTGAGAACTACCGAGCGGTGACCGATGGCAAAAGGTGGTTCTACAAAAAGTATTGACTCAGGGGGGCTGAATACAAATGCACGTTACACTTTTCAGATGATTTGTAAAAAAAAAAAAAAAAAAATTGAAGACCATTTATCGTTTTCCTTCCACTTCACAATTATGTGCCCCTATGTGTTAGTCTATCACATAAAATCCCAATAAAATACATTTATGTTTTTGGTTGTAACATGAAAAAAAATGTGTAAACAGTATAAAACAGTCAGATGGCTCACTCCTGACAGTTGGAGGGCATTTTAAAACATCCTCTCATTTGAATCCTCTGAAGCATTGGACACAGATCACAGAGGGGGACAGGGTAATTGAAAACTACGGTGAAACTGTACTGGGGTGGCTAGTGATCAGGGACCTTAGCGGGCTGACATGGGTGACACTGAGCACTAGCCACATCAGCCCAGTGCAGACAGCCAGAATGTTCCTGATCACCACAACAGTCAGTGTCGCCAGACCAGTATGGTCGGCAACAGTGTTTATGATCATTGCCACAGTCTCAGTGCCACCAGACCAGTGTAAGCCAGCAAGTGTTCCAGATTGCCACATCAGTGGTAGCGACCCAGACTTGTGAAACCAGAAACAGTGTTCCTGATCACTGCCACACCTGTGACAGAATCAGACCAGACCAGCGCAGTCACCGACTGCCCCTGATCGTCGCCACGTAAGCACAGTGTCATTCAAGGCACTGCAGCCAACAGTATTCCTGATCACCGCCACACCAGTGCAGTTTCGCCTCTGTATGCCACCTGTATTAACTCCGGCCTGTTAACCACATTTCTGCCTGCCATCTGGGCCAACCTTTTGCCCATTTGGTAACATTTCTGCCTGACTCCTTAACGAATCCATCTGCACATTCCTGAAACCCCAGTTCTAACCTTCCCCTTTTAGTCACCCTTTGTTCAGCCTCCTCTGCTTCCAGGCGAGTGAATATTGCATTCCTGGAGGCATTCACTCTAGGCTTCCTTGGCTTATAGCAGTGGTGGGCAACCTTTTTTTTCAACTGAGCCAAATCTCGCCAAAACCACGATTGAAATTTATTTTGAGAGCCACATTTTTAAAACTGAAAATACATAGGATGGTACACTGTTTTTAGTTTCAATAAGTTTTTATAGTAATTCATCCCCCCTATAGTAATTCATCCCCCATAGTAATTCATCCCCCATATAGTAATTCATCCCCCATAGTAATTCATCCCCCATATAGTAATTCATCCCCCATATAGTAGTAGTAAGCCAAGTCCCCCCCTGTGTCAATTCACTTACCTTTGCTCCGCGCGTTCCTCTCGCCGTGTTCCCGCGCCGTTCCGGTCTTCAGGGCGGACTGTGAGAGGAGCCTAGCTCCTCTCACGTTCGTCACGCTGCCCCGCCTACACACATCCTGACAGCCAATCACTGGCTATCAGGATGTGAGTGGCAGCGAGACTGGCCAATCATTGCATTTGAGCGCGCTGCCCTGGCTGTTTTTTTTTTTTATTGGATCACGCTGCAGAGTCCCTGCCGCCCGAGAGGAGGGAGGGGAGCGGGCGCCCGGCACACAAGAGCCGCATTAAAGCGTGTAAAGAGCCGCATGTGGCTCGTGAGCCGCGGCTTGCCGACCACTGGCTTATAGGAATGGAACCACTACAGGTGATGCTACACTAAGCTATATTCCCTAACTAATTATGCAGAAGCGGGTATTACAGTACAATGTTTTTGATACAATGTTAGTTGATTTTGTGGTGCACAAGGTACAATGCCAGATAGTACATAATCATTCCAAACATTTTTAAAAATTCTCACAAGTGGTATCTCCATACTCAGGAATAACAACAGAGTGTTTTAAGGTTTAATTCTAGGCATTTCCAAGCTGTGTCTGAGAAATATCTTATTAAACTAGGGGCGCTCATCCTGTGGGAAGCACATGCGCAGATCAGAAACCCATTGATTGCAATCTGGGCTTGCCAACTCCCCATCCCAGAGCATAGCAAGCTGGCACAAGCAGCAGAGGAAGCAGGTGGCCACGGAGAAAACAGGAGCTACATAAGCCGATGCTTCCTCTGTGGCACTGGCTCCTATACCAGGCAGAGTGATACCAAGTGCATTTCACCTGGGAATTTTCTAGCAGCCTGCAGGGCGATGCCAACAGGAAGGGGGGGGGGGGGGCGAGTCAGTGTGTTAAACACATACTGCGCTTCTACAAAAGGGCATATTAGCACCTATAAAAGGGTTAACTATTTGCTACACCCGCTGATCCAGTGAAAGCGGCCTCAGTGCACCACCTGCGGGTTAGCTGCACTTTCAGTAAGTACACCACACCATCACGATATAATAAGAGTATGGGAAAGCTCAGCTAACCCACAGGAAAGCCGCAGGTGCACTGTGCTGCACCTGCCATGCAGGTAAACCGCACCACATTGGTGTGAGAGCAGCTTTATAGGGGGCTCAGGACAGTAAAGGCTCATTTAAATTTGCAGTTTAGGGGGCAGTAAAACCCTATAGCTGAGATGTGTTTTTACCACCACCCCAACCACTGATGTAGGGTCAGGTGCTGCAATACTGACCCCGTCCCATGCAGCATCCCTGTCACATTCCGTTTTACACTTGGACAGGAGGGGCAGCCGGGGACGGCATATACAGGAACTAATACTCTCCATTTTCTTACTGCAACCACTGGAAGCCAGCTACTCCTCCCGGCATTCCGTGGCTGCAGTAGGAATGTTCGTTATGCTATTCAAAAAAAAAAAAATAAAAATGATAAATCATTTCGTTGTGGTCCACGATCGGTTACCTAATCACTTAAGTGGGCCTTGCTTTTCAAGAAGGTTGAGCACCTCTGTATTAAACTGACAACTGTGTAAAAAAAAATTTAAACATTTTCCTGTTCTTTCCGCCTTTTCCAAAAACTTCAAAGAGAAAAAAAATATATATATATCTTCAAAAAGACACAACATGCCTCTTAAATACACAGTGGTGATTTTGTGGGCGTTTCTACTGTCCTGGTGCTCCAGGGCCTCCAAAAATGTGATAATCAGGAAATTAGAAGTGTATTACATGTACTTTGAAAGCCTGATGGTACTCCTCTAATTTTAGGCCTCTCTTTGTAGCTAGGCTCAGAAATTCTTACATGTGGTATCTCCATACTTGGGAGAAGTAGCTGAATGTGTTTTGGGGTGTAATTCTAAGTATGCCCATGTTGAGTGTGTGCTAGAAAAATCTTAATTCATTTACAACTTTGAGTAAAAAGAAACACAATTTTAATTTTCTTTCTGTATTTTCCATAAACTTGTGGCAAAATATTAAATCTTCAAAAGACTCGCTATACCTCTTAAAAATACCTTGGGATGTTCACTCTCCAAAATGTGGTCATTTTGTGGGTATTTTTACGGTCTTGGTGCACGGAGGCCCCCAAAAAATTGGTGGTCTTGGTGCAATTTATGCTCTCTGAAAATTAGCACCTTGGATTTCTAAGTATGGCCATGCTGTGTGTGAGAATCTGATTTTTTTTTCTTTTTCCAAAAATGTAATAATCATCTTCAAAAGACTCACAATGCCTCTAGTTAAAATGTCTTGGATAGCCTGCTTTGCAAAATGTGGCAATTGTAATGGGAGTTTCTCCTACAGAGCCTCAGAGGTAGTCAGGAAATTAGATGCCTTATATCCCTTGAAAGCCTGAAGGTGCTCTTTGGATTTTGGGCCCCTCTATGCATCTAAGGCAGTGAAAAAGATCTCACACATGTGGTATCTCCACAATAACTTGTTAAATGAAAAAAAAAAATAAATAAATAAATTATAAAAACCAAAATAATCAAATTTTATTTACTTTCTTCATTTTCAAAAAAGCGACAAAGAAATTACGACTTAAAAAAAAAATGCTTTTTACTACATACATTGGAGTGTCTACTTTCCCAAACAAATGTCACTTTGGAGGTGTTTGTACTGTCCTGGTACCTTTAGTCCCTCAAGAAATTAAATAGGCAGTCAGAATATCAGGGTTGATACATTTCTAGAGATTAACTTTCACACAGGCTAAAAATGCACTTTTTTTTTTAACCAAAGAAATGTAGCAGAACACATTCTGGCCTAAATGTATTTATTTGCAAAATGTTTAAAAGCAGAAACTAAAAAGGGAAACAAGATTTTAAAAAAATGTTGGACTTTTTTTCTTTATATAGAAAACATTTTTAAAAATGGTGATTAAATACCACCAAAAGAAATTATCTAAGAAAAAAAAGAAAATTACAAAATTCATTTGAGTACAGTGTTGCACAACCAAGTCATTCATAGTTAAAGTGTTACAGTGCTTAAAGCTGAAAAATGGCACTGACAGGAAGAGGTTCAACATTCCAGTCTTTGAATGGTTTATCTACAATACATATAGTTTTCTTGTTGAAATTAGCAAAAAGCACCTTTCTGGCTTTACGTGCTTCAGCCAGACTCCGCTATATAAACTCTTTCAACAGTTTGGATATAGACATGATCTGATGCACGAAATGGTAAAAACTAATCTACGGATAAAATTTCCTTTTTGTTACAATGTTTTAGGTCCCTTTCACACAACAAACTGCAAAAGGGGCCTAAAAAAAAAAAAAAACCTGACAGCCAGACCTGATTGGACCATTCATTCATCACTATAGACTGGTGGGACCAGCCTGCCTCCAATCCAAAAAGAAAAAAAAAAAAAAATTGGAAGGGGATCCGCCCTCTATGCGGATCAGGGAGCAGTCGGGTGTAAACAGACAGCAGAGTCCGTGTATACCTGGACACCCATAGAGCACAGCAGGCTCTGTCCATGTCTGCTCTGCATAAACTGAGCAGACACCGACCTGTCATCCGTCTGCTCTGCTCCGATCCTAAATGGAGTCCACTCTGTGTGAAATGAATCTTAGGAAGTATACCTTCCAACATAAAAAAGGATATTATTCGCCAACAGAGTGAGCAACACAAACCATAAAACCCAGGTAAAAGACAAAAATGACTGCTGCCAGACCAGTACAGCATGGGAGGGGGGGAAAAAAAAAACCTGACATCTATCGGTTTTATTACTTAAATTCTTTGTACTGTTTTGCAGAAAAGGGCCAAAAAGCATTAAAATAAAGAACGTGTCAATATAATGACTTGTATTTGAAGGCTACACTGTGGCCTTGATTGGAATTTAAAATTCGTGTGTAGGTTATATGCCTAGCTGCAAAACGTTTTGGCATGTACTTTTTGGTAAAGGTTATATTACCTTTACACTTTTTTTCAACAGTTATAACCCATATTAACTTACAATCACTGGCTTATTGTCACTATAGCCCAACCGTAATCTGCATGCAAGAAGGCAACATCTCTTGGTATGCAATTGTGCCATGTCAGTCCTTCTGTTTCAACTACCTACTTTCTGTATACTTGCTGCATTTTCATATAGGAAATTAAATGACTCATTCCGTATATCCCTGGACTCATGATTCTTATGTGGCCAACAGCCCATGTGCCCAAATACACAGAAAAGCAAGAATGCCAGGATTCCTGGATTACATGCCACCTGGCATAGGAAGTGACAATGTATGACACAAGTCACACCCCCTCCTACAGAAAAGATATTTCAAATCACACAAATCACATGGTGCAAATTTTCATGAATGGCTAAAATAAAAATGGGGAAAACACGGAATTTAAGACTAAATTCCCTTAGCTATAACAATTTTCACTTGCCATAACTTATTTTTAGCAAGAAGAGTTAATATATACAGAAAACAATGATCACGTCAAACCACACATGCACTAGAGCATATGAAGTTGAACTTTTAGAGACTGTTTTCACTGGCAACTTTTACCACTGTTTAAACTCCAGGAAGGAGATTAGTTTAAACACTTACTTTAGGCCAGCTTGGCTCCAACGAATTAGCCAGATGAAACCTCTGTGTGGCCAATGGTGAAGCTGCAATTCACTGTTGTAGCCTATGCTATATACAGTAAGCGCTGTCCTCTTCCACTGGGTGCTCAAGCGACTTCTCCGTGCACTAAATACAGAGCATCAATAGCTCCCGCACTGCCACCACTCAGGGGAAAAATTTTTTCTTTTCCTTCAATGAATACAAGACGTTCTCCAATGCGCCAAGTTGTTGAGGAAGGGCAGGTGACCTCATGACAGTCATCTTAGCCAACCAGAGATCGGCACACAGAGGTGGCATCTGGATAATCTATTTGAGCCAAGATGGCCCAAAGTGTTTAATCCCATTCCTGGATTACATCTTTAAATTTCCTCTGAAACAATATAGTATTTGCCTGGAGTTCCAATAAAGGACTCCTGTAAAGGAACAAGTGAATCATGAAGTAAAAAAAAAAGCATGGATGCAAAATGAACACTGCAACAAGCAAGCAGATATAAAATACAAATTATTCTAAATAACATGGTACACACATTAATTTGAAGAAAAAAAAAAGGTCTAAGTAAACAATTTTAAATAGTGCTCTAGCAAGTATATGTTCAACTTATGTTTATGGGAGAAGCAAATGAAGGTATTTACCTGTATCCAAACGTTTCACAGGGGACTCATCAAGCTCTGACTCTCCACATGAGCTCCTTGACCTTTTTCTTGGTTGCAGGAGTGTTTCCAACCTTGGGAGGACTACAGACAAAAAGGTTTTGGTCCCTAGCTGTGGTGATGTTGGCTGCGTTTCATTGTTCTTTGCAGGCTTTTGGGGGCTTACACTTTTAGATTTGCGGAAGAGAATAGATGTACGTCTGTTTACATCAGCTGATGATTCCGCAACTTCAGAATCGGTCGAATCACTGAGATTACTGTCCTTAAGTAAGTGTTCTGAACTGTGTCCATTTAATACTTCATCCTGAACAGTAGAGCTATGTAATTCATTATCAAAAGTGACTCGTTTGTATAGCTTACTCTGCTCTGGATTGAGTTCTATTGGTTTGAGGGTTGGTGGTTCTGAATTAGTCTCCGGGTTTGAAGGCAGAGGTAATGCATCGGATGGTTCAAGTTTAGGGGGAGATTTATCTCCTGAAAAAATTATAAAAGTGCCGTTTTTGAAAGCTGTATAAAATTATACGTTTTCTTATAAAACAAAACTAATCTATTAAAGTCTCATTTAAAAACACAAAGTTAAAACATATACATAACAGTAAAAACAAATTTAACAAAAAGCTACATTTAAAATTTACTTATTTTTACTTATTTTTTGATTAATAAATTCAAGGATTTCTTTAAATATCTGAACTCTCTACAGTGGGTGATCAAATCTACTTAAAATATGAAACTGTAGTAATAGTCAAAGAACTGTGGAAAGGTCTTTGCTTAAGAAATGCACAATGATTTTGCATATTTTGGGTCACAAAGCTATTAACTAGCACTATAAAACAAAAATGAATAATACTAGCAAGATCTTTTTCTATGGATCCATATACATCTTTGCTTTGGGCTTGGGTACATGGGTACCTTTGGTCACATTTCTCTCCCCATCCATATATCATGCCTCTGTCACCAAAACTGAAAAAAACAGTTCAAAGGACAGAGGAGGCCAGTGTAGCTGAACTGGAAATAATCAATTTT
Source organism: Staurois parvus (assembly GCF_062004578.1). Classification (NCBI taxonomy): domain Eukaryota; kingdom Metazoa; phylum Chordata; class Amphibia; order Anura; family Ranidae; genus Staurois; species Staurois parvus. The sequence goes on along the minus strand of NW_028317815.1, from coordinate 6,333,957 downwards.
ATGATTTTCTCCACATGCACTGCTGTTGGGCTTAAAGCAAACCTGAGAACTGTCAAAGTCAATGGCATCAAACACTACATCTGAGATTTCTCTTACCTCCATTTTAAACAGGTAGTGGGCACATTTGAGAGGAGACTAATCATTTATAGGGGCAGTCTAATCAGGTCTGCCTGTCAGTATTAAGGGGGGGGGGGAGGGGTCTGCATTTTCTTCAACCTCAATGTGACAGAACAGAGCTACACTGATGTAAGCGGACACATGTTCATTTAAAACCAGCTGCCCACAGATCCAATATGGACCACAAAGCTTCTGCAGCAAATAAAATGAACAGACATGGATGTCACAAATGTGATATTCATTCCATTCTGCTGATTCAGCAGGGGATCTATTCAAGACACCCCTGCTGATTGGAGTGGACGCTGCACCATTTTCACCATAACAGCGCAAACTGTATTAATGTATGTCTCATTATGCCTATCTTCCTACACCAATTCCAACATATCATACACAATTATTGGTCACAGTAGCTGTCATCAAGATTTGCAAATAAACAAAATGTTCAGGTATGGCTGACATTTTTCCATACCTAGACACACGACTTGCATTTCCCAGATAAAGCAATGAGAAATAGATATTTGGGAAGGGGCAAGGACACTCACAAAAGTCCAAAAGGTGTCCTAAAGCTTAGGCAAAAATGTATAGCTCACACTGTAGCCATCAATCCAGCATTAACCAAAAGTTTGAAAATTCTGTCTTGAGTGTTCTTTCAACTATATGCAACTACCTACTATACGTCAGGAAGCTTGCACACACTTGTCAGATGCCTTAAAAGTTCATTTCCATTTTTGCAGCAAAATTGGGATAACACCTACTTTATTTTAGTTGCATGTTCTCAAAATAATATTTAAAAATTGCTGTTTAGCATTTGAAATTCTCTTTTGTGATAACTCCAACACTGGAAAAACCCTACTTAGTACTTGTTGTTTATAAGAGGGCTGTAGAAAGGTGTTTGCTATAATTGTTAGGTTTGTACTGGGATGGCAGATCGCCATCAGATGTAAAAATAGATTCAAAAGCACTAAAAGGGTGATGCTAAACTAATTTGTTTTTTTTTTTTTAAATAAAACATGTCATACTTACCTACTCTGTGCAATAATTTTGCACAAAGCAGCCTCGATCTTCCTCTTCTCAGGTTTTCCGCTTGCTATGGGGGGCACTTGTGCAGGCTCACTTCCAAGCCTCACTATACTTAAACAGAGGAAAGGAATCAACCCTTCCCCCTCTTCACTGGCTAAGATTAACAGCCTCTGAGCCAATGGGGAGTGACAGAGTCTCTGCTCTTGTGCACATTGAGATGGGGTGCAGATAAGTATAAGAGGGGCCTGGGAAGAGGGGGCTCCACCTTCTCTCCAACTGTGCTACTACAATGTGCCATTTTAGCCCCAGGAAAAAACTCAGTACTTCCAGGTATGGGATGTATGTGATATACTGCCCTTCTTTTCACTATGCAGAGATCAGTGGTTGAGTGGCCAATCACCAGGTTTTTCAAGAGATTGAAGGCAGCAGAAGACCTTATGTACTTGCTACTAAACATTACCATTCTATTTCTTCGTACAGTTACTATATATGTATGGATGACAACAGGCAATCAGTAAAGTCCGATTCTCTCATCCAATTTGATTGTTGAATTAAATATCAACTTAATGACCTCTAATTTTCTAAAACAATTGCCATTTTTTCCATCAGACATAGTTTCCAAAGTTTTTTCTTCTTTGTTTACACATCAATGCTGCTGATCTTCTCCAGTCACTTCAACCAATTCTCATCTGCATGTACGCACTCTAGGGTGGGTTGTACATTGCTGCTTGTCTACATCGATTTACTGATGGTGCCAAAAGGTGGCTCATACCTGCACAGAGTGCATCTGGCAGTCTCAACCAGAGCTGTTCAAGACAGGCCAACACGCAGAAGCAAAACTGAATTAACCAATTAAAGACCAAGTTCACCTTTAGTAGTTAAAGAAAAAGTAATCAAATGCACATGATTCTGCAGGAAGGAAAATTTGTTTTTGTTTTTTATACTGAAGCCTGCAAAGTATTGCACTCACAACCAAAGGATCACAGATGCATTGTCAGGCTCCTGCAGACACTGCTGACAGGTCTCTGGCCCTACCTCCAGTTATTCAGCTTCAGACATATCAGTGAACTACAAGGGTGATAATCCTCATCCTGGTAGTTCATTGAGAAATACAAGCCATCTGACACAGTGGCAGAAAGGACTTGTATTTCATTCATTCACAATAAATAAGGGTAAACGTATTCTTTATAAGGAAGTGTATAAACATATCTTCATATCAGGATTACCAAGAATAATTTTTTTAAAGCTACATATTTAGCAAGACTGAAAACTTCTGAAATTACATGAATATGTTAAAACTTGATATTTTAAAGAATGGTTTAGAGCTACATTCAGCTTGGCATGGCAAGTACATACCCAAGCCCTAATTTTAAAAAACACAAAACAAAAAAAATGCAGCTGACCAGAGCAGGTTTCTTTAAGCAGAAAAGCCTGCAAGGATCTGAACATCAGTACTCTTCACAGATGCAGACGACAGAGCTAGCACTGCAACCACAAGCTTTGTTTCAACAGTCAGCTGGTGGACACTCAGTAAAAAAAAAAAAAAACAAACAAAAAAAACAAAAACTTGTTCAGTTATAAAAGCAACATTAAAGTAAGTGTGTGTGCCTGTATCACACGTCCTCCAGTATTCAGGTGTAAGATTTTGTGTCACACATTCTCAACACATCTATATCAGCCTTTCAACCAGGGTGCCCTTAGGTTTCTTCAGGGGTGCCTTGGCAAAATGACAAAAAATGGCATACCAGCAGGTGGATCAAGCCTGCCTTTTAGTTACAGGTTTTCAATGTACACCATTACAACTTCCTAGCTGCCGGCGACATAACCAATAGTGTCATCAACTGATAAAGACATTAGGCATCTGCACAACATCCTTGCTTGCCCCTCTCCATCAGCACTGGGGTCACATTAGTTGAGTGAGAGAAACTGAGGAAGAGAAAACTATGGAATACTAGTCAGTGCTAGTGTGCAAAAGTGTATTTGCTTTGGAAGAATAACCTAAATCTGGGCGTCCTACATGTGCAGATGTTGCTGCGTTCTGTAAAACTATTAGTTCAGTCTTTACATTTTGTAATGGATGCTTCAAGATTGTGCAGCATTTTAAAGTGGTTACATATACCCAGTGAATTGAAAAGCCTCCGATGATAAACAGATTAAACAAATCCTTCTACATAAGTTTTACTTGTTTATCTGCAGTCTATTCCTTTGTATCTTTTTCATCCCTTCAAAAGTGCTGATTTTAGATAAAACCCTACTGCATTTGTCAGTATCACTGAGATGGGGGCAGGGAGTTGCAGTTAGAACTGATTGGGAAAAAAGGGACCTCCCCCCTAACAAATTTATCTCATGTGTCAGAAGCAACCCCCCACCAAACAGACACAAAATTGATCTCTTGTGTCAGAAGTGACATGATGATAACAGAGGAATGAAGCACCAGACATAAACTACTCCTAAAGCTTTGCACAGAAACAAGTAAACACTACAGATAGCTGTGCTTTGTTCAGATTCCATGACTGAGGTTTACAACCACTTTAAAGGGTGCCTCGAGATTGTGCAGAATTTTAGAAAGGTGCATGGACTGAAAGATTGGGAAACACTAATCTATATTACACTGTAGATTTAGCTGTAATTATACAGTATGCACATCAGGCTGCTGTGTATGCCCATTACACTTGCATTCTTTGCGCTCTGTCCACTGAGGCATGCTGGTTATATTCATTTTCTCGCTGTACAAAATATATGTACTCTTTAGGGTCAAGTCACTACGATAAATTCAGCATTAATTTGTTAAAATAACTCATGCTATATTGATCTCAAAAGTAGTCAATTCACTAAAAAAATATGCATTATTTACCAAATGAGTCAAATATTAATTCAATTAAATTTAGCATTATTTTTGGTGGGGGGTTTTTTTTTCACTTTTTTTTTTTTTTTATTAGCCAACACTACAAGAGGAAGAAAGATGCACACAGAAATATTATGAAACCGTGAAAACATTCTCGTGTGCTTTCATTTACAGAACAATCTCCCTCTAGTGTATTGTTACAATTTATTTTCATTCTTGAGCTCAGGGAAGAACATTTCTACACTGATACAATGTATACTTTTAATTAACTGGCCAGTGCAGAGTTCCCCTCAGTCTTATTTTGTACATCGCTAATATACCAACTGCATACCAGCAGGTGATTCATAACAATTGTGTGTGTTCCTTAGTGAATGGATTTCAATGATTTATCGCCTAATTTTACCTCCCATTCGATATTTTACTTTGATGAACTGACTCTTATTATCTCATGCAATCTTTCCAAATAAATGAGTCAAGTGACCTTCATATTGCATGTAAAATCCCTTAGTGAATTGACCCTTTTGTCTGTCATCTTGTCTCTGGGGTTGCTGTCTGGGTAGGCTGCGTGACTAGCAAATACAATAAAAGCACCAAACAAGGATAACTTAAAAATCTGCAGTACAAGAAAAGATAGTGATGCACCGAAACGTAAAATTCTGGACCGAAACTGAAAATTCAGGATGAACTTCGCCAAAAAATCGAAACCAAATTGGACAGCTTTTTAAAAATAAATATTTCTTATATATAATTTTATATTTTGCTACTTTTTAATTAATATCACTAGAGCAGAGTAATGGCCACAGAGACCGTGTCCAGGGGCTACATATTACAGCATGGCACTGGCCGTAATACACGTGATGTAAGCTAATCTTTTCAAGATCTTTTTTCTATCGGCACAATGCCGATAACCCTATTGGTGGCCAATATATTGGTGTATCACTAGAAAAGATAGTGCAGTAGGCATGTACAAAGAAAAGAAATTCAAATATATGCATCTTGAAGATATTCTATAGTTTTCTTACAGTCTGGTGATGTGGAAGTGTTCAGACCTGTCAGGTTTTTATTGCTGTCCACTTCTTTGCTAAGGAAATTCACAACCAATTTTCAATGGTGAGGATAGTCATCAGGGTAGAAAATGATGGCACATTCAAAGTTTTACTACTGCCACCAGAACTAGAGAGGAAATCTCAACAGGATCACCTCTTAAGGTGACAACTAGAAGGGGATTTCTTCACACATTAGCGTTAGAGAAAGGAGAATAAAAAAAATGTACATTTTAAAGCTGAACTCCAGGCAAATAGGAACATACACAAATGAAAAATACATATAAGGCAGTAAGGGGTCATAGAATTAACATTTTTCTATCCTATTTTTGCTTTAGTCAAGCAAGACCTGCAAGCCGTGTCCATTTCCCATCCAGTGGACCACACAAGGAGAAGCAGCAGACTGGTGAGCTCATCTGTCACTCTGCTCCCTCCTCTAAGCATAAGCCTGTGCCAAATCAGATTTAGGTACTTCCACTGCTTGCATTAAAAAATACAACTAATGATGTAGTAATGATTACAGAGCTGCAGTCTTTTGTATTTGTTTCTGCCTGAAGTTCAGAGTTATTTCCCAATAAATCCAACACAAAAAAGCTTGGCATTAGATACACTTTCAGATTACCATACATCAACATGAAAATCTTTTAAAGCTCAACTACAAAACACTTCCCACCCCCAGCTGCTTACCTACCCAAGGAAGATTGTCACTGACTCCCCCATGCAGAGGCTTTGTATATAATCTATGGCTGCCATTTTAAACAACAATGGACATGCCTGCACAGGATAGCCATGGCTGTCTATAGAGGAATGTGGGAATTTCGATTTCTCATGTAATACTAGCCAGCAGGTAGTGAGTTTCAAAACAGAATACAATATTTACAGGAGGTAGTTCATTTAAAAAATAAAACCAACCACACACACACACACACACACACACACACACACACACACACACACACACACACACACACACACACACACACACACACACACACACACACACACACACCTTCAGCCCTTTAAAACAGTAATAACTCATGCATGGCCAATACACTACTGCATGTATTCAGGCCACAAGGACCTTCAGGGAAACTGCCTGGGCATTGCCCATAATACCATACTCCAGTTACAGCAGTTACGGCATTAAATGCATTAGGATTCAGTCATTCTGAGTTTGGAAGTCCAAGGCTAAAAAGGCACACAGGATCGAGGACATTTCCCAATGAATAGAAAATTCCAAAACAGATAAGCAGTGTTCTGCATGAAGTTTAACATTTTTAACGCCAAGGAGATTCTATAGGTCATAACAATTAAAAGGGTAAAACAAATACATCACTGCTGGTTTTAAATACAAACTTCTTTATAAGTCAATAGCTTCTGGACATTTCTATGTTGTTGAGAAGTCCACACTAAAAAACAGTCTTCTGTATTTGTCTAGCATGTCTAACAAAAACCAGAACCAACATGAACTGTTGGGTAATGCATCAAATTCAAGAACAAACATTGCGGTTTATAAGGTATGATGACTTAAAGGAGATCTATGGTCACAGCATACACGTTCATATTATAACATCAGCACTGTAATAATACAAATAGTTATTTTTGACCATCCAAAATAAGCTTACTTGAAAAATCTCCTTCATGTTGAGTGCTGCCTGTTTGCTAGCCATCTTTCTCCGGTTTCAATTTCTAAGGGCTACATATCCTATGGCGCCTTGCTGTCTCCTAAAAACCCTCCCTCTCTCTCCCTCTGTAGTTCAGTTCATAGCAAATACATGTTACAGAACAAAGTAAATGTGTAGGGATTTTCTCAAAGTTAGTTTACAAGCTTCAAGATTTGAGATTAGTAGGTGTACGATAGAAAAAAAATTGCAATACAATGTAGCAACATGAATTTACATTTTATCCATCGGTTTGCTTTAAAGTCTTAATATATGTGGAATATAAAGTTAGGAATGAACAACCACTCCTGTTTTCCTGTCACAGCTGCAAATAGTAGGGGCATGCGCAAACCTAGTGTGCACAGACACAGTTGATTCTGGATGTGTGATTTATAAAAAATCAATTAATCTGATGAACGGCATATCTCTCTTCACAAACTTGGGTTCCATGCACACCAGCATTTTAAGCTAAAGAAATGCTGGAAAAACGCTGGTAATAGTGTTTTAGTAGCATTCACAAGCATTAACGTTTTATTAGTGTTTACATGGTAAAAAAGGAAAAAAAATACAGCTAGGGAAAAAAAAAAGCTGTTAGGATTGTTTTAGTAGCGTTTAGGAGCCATCAGCACTTTTTTCTGCTGTTAAAAAACGCTCCAAAGCTGAAAAAAAACAACAACATGCTTAAAACAGCTTCTAGGAGCTTAAAAAAAAACACTATTGTGCATGGAGCCTAAAGCAACAATATCATAATAGATTATATTTAAAGATCTATAAATCAAACTCTCAAATCAAACTATGATCAAGGTTTACATTTTACAGTAAATACAATAAAAGCATTTAGCCTACCCCAGAAGAAACTCCTGGGAACTATTACAAGTCTTACATTCTACTTTAACTGCAAAATGTATTTTAATATGTATATTTATTTAACATTAAGGCAATAGAAAGCAAAAAAAGGAAGTTAAACATGTTATTATAAAATCTAATGAAGGTTTTTGTTTTTTTTAATAAGCAGCATAAAGAGCAAAAAACCCATTAAATAAATACAAATTGGATCTTCAAGCACAAATGTATATTTTTTTGAACAAGATTTAGAGTATTTCATTTTTGCACAAGTTGCTCGATCCCAGATTATGTTTTATAATAAAAGAAAACTATTAATTACTGCAAAGGTTCTCCCTCTAGTTACTCTTTAGAAAGGCAACCAAAAACTGGTTAAACATACTAAAAGCAGAAACATAGTATGCATTCCCAAATCAACTCACTACAAAAATAAATAAAAAAAAGTTTAAGGTCAATAAAATTAGCTTATGGAGACAAAAGGGGACACACTTATATGCAAAACACTTCTTGATGGCTTCTCAGGTTGAAGAGGACACCATATGGCCCGCATTCATTGAGCGAAGGACAAAAACATGCAAAAAGAACAGCTGTCTTGCATGGGCATCATGTTATGTAAGAACAAAAGACACACAATGCACTTTTGTAAAACGCTTCATGAGATAATGTTTTGAGACACAAAGTAAATGACACAAAAACACAGACATGTCTTCTAATCCTATACATGAGGATTTTAAAAGCCTTTACTGAAAGGGGAAAAAAGGCTCTGCTAAAACAAACTACAAAAACTTATGTTCCTAGCACTGTGAAATTTTTATATACACAACAATCCTTATACAGACAATTTTTGTGCCCTATGAAAATGATATGCCTTTAAGGCGTACATCACATTAAAGGACCACTTATTAAGGATCCTAAGAAACTGCTTTCCATTGATGAATGGTGAGAACACAATAGCAAAGGTCAATAGCTGCCTGTGCATCTAATATTTCCATTAGCTATCCCGACAAATTAAACACCCGGGCTAGTGACAAAATTCCACACCACAAAATTATCCAGATAAGGGTTTAATAGTGGTAACAAGATAAGTCAGGTGTCCAGAAATCAAGGGCACCCAATCCCAAAAACACATATAGCAAACCTTAACAGAGAATGGGGCTTTTTAACGATGCCAACATATAATCCAACACCACATAAAAACAACCATCATAAATATATTATTGTTTATATCAAGTGTTTAATAGTAAACCAGTTATGGTCAAAAATATGTGGACGCCTGAACATCACATTAGAACTTTAAGAGATATGTGACCATCCACTCAAAATGTATCGAGCTCAGGTGTTTTGAATGAAGGGTACAGCTTAAGTTTTTTTTGCCTAATGTATATCGTGTCTACTAGCATGATTTGGGTCTGTGCATGCATTAAATATGTTCAAGCATGCTGTTGTTGGTGACCATTAAAAGAATACTGTATGAATAGAGAAGGCAACAATGTATGTATAGGTTTCAGTGAAAGTGTCGTTAAACATGCCTATTTTAGGAAGAATTTACCTGAAAAAGCAGAAGGACTCACTCCACCCACAGAAATATCCTCTGGTGTTCCCAAACCAACAGTTAAGAGCCTATCTAGCAATTTTACAATCTGGCACCTCCCGAACTAGAAACTCCAAAGTATGAAACTACAGATTTAAGTAGTATCTGTAGAGTTCAACGATTGTAAGTTTTCCTAAAATAACAAACCTGTCATACTTACCTGCTCTGTGCACGTTTTGCACAGAGCAGCCCTGAACCTCCTCTTATGCCCCCATAGCAAGTCGCTTGTTATGGAGGCATTAGTGTGGGTGCACTCCTGAGTCGTTGAGCTGTGTGACACACCGTGCTCTCTTCTCACAAATTTTGGCTGATAGCAGCAGGAGCCAGTGGCTCCCACTGCCGTCCGAGTCTTCAGTGAGTCCAGGAAGAGGAGAGAAGAGCTGCAGCAGATGGTCACAGTGCTGGATTGAGAATGGACTTGGGGGGGGGCCTGGAGTCAGCTGATATAGGAAGGAGTTTACCTTAATGCAGAGATTGCATTAAAGTTAAAAAAAAAAAAAAAAAAAAAAAAAAAACACACTTTTTCCTTTAGAACCACTTTAAAGCAACCAACCATTCTCGACCAGGGTTCCATGAAACCACAGTATACTGCAGAGAATGGAGGACCTATTGTCCTGTTGGTGTATGCTTGGTTTTGGGACACAAAAGCGCTTGGCAGAGCTATCAGCACAACACCAATAATTTTCTTAGCTATCTGACATGACATTATGACCACCATTATTGCTTTCCAATCTGTGCTGTTTAGCGTGTCAAGTCAGATACTCATCCACTATGTTCTGGAAGCTTGGAAATATATCTGATCTGTGTATTTTTAAAGATTGTGAAGGTGAGTGGTACAGATAAAGAGGTACAGCTTAAGTGTGAGGATCTGCTTCATCTGTGTATCATCTGAAGCTAGTCACTTCGGCTGGCTTATATAAGAGTTGATTAAGGACACTTTTTTCCATTCAATTAGGTGAATATGATAATTTGCATATTAAGATTATTTCAGTAAATTACCAGCCAGTAAGTGGAACACTAAAGGCTGCAATTCCAGATTTTCTCAACAATTTATACTATGCTAAAAAGTTGGTGTAACATCATCCCCCACTATACTAAAAACACACACAGAGCTGAGGGAGTCGAAAAAGCAAACCTTTCCTTTTCTACATTCAAATAAAGACAGATATTTTTAGTTAGACACAGGGAATCATAAGTGAAAAGGTAGTAGTGGGCTTTCTAATTAGAAAGCCCAGCAAGTTAAATGTCATAAAGGCATCCTGTATCCAAAACGAATTCCAGGTATTATTTTATACAAAGTTACATTGGTCGAGCTTAAAAACACCGTAATTATGAATGTGCCATACCTGGCCGATGGCCCTGGAATCTGGAAATAAAATGACGTAGACACCTCTACGCCAGGCATCTCTGGTCCCGCAATAAGCAGCTGCTGTGCTGCACAGCGAACACAGATTGGCCTAATGGCACAGGTGCCATTCATAGAAAACTTTCCATTTTCTAAACTAATGCAAAGTGTTCTCTGATTGGACGATTAAGCACAACAGTAAAGTTACCTTTGCTGTGCCTTGAGGTCAAGGTTTAAAATTTTACAATGATATAACCTATTTTGCTTTATTAGAGACTGCGGATGATTTACTATAATTGCCTCTCCACATGCAAGCTTGTAAAAAAAAAAAAAAAAAAAAAAAAAAAAAAAACCTTCAGATTCATTCAATGATTTGTTTTAGTCCTGGCCTAAAAATGGTACTAGATAGCCAAATAAATTTTTTTGCACCTCAACCCTCCCACATTCACAATACGTCGACTGCCTATAATTCAGTTTGCTTCTCTAATATCTTCACTGTGCAGTCTGCCTGATACGGCACAGCCATGGCCAAACTTGGAACTGCGTATAAGCGTCATACTCTGTTCACTTCAAAGCAATCGCATCAGGCTGTAAAATGATCTGCACCAGTTTTTGGAGACCTTGGTGCATACACTGGAAAACAATTCTTTAGATTTCTGAAGATTTTGAAAGCTGTGTAGCACTAGCAGGCCACACAGTGACGATCGCATATCTAAACATGTGTCTTTTATCACTAGAAAGTAGATATGTTTCAGTCAAGTTACTGTGTCTAGGTCTGAGAGAAACATGCTGGAGGAAGGTCATCAGTGCAAGGTGATATTCAGCGCCAGTGAGGCTTAGCTGTTTGAGATATTCTGTATACAGAGACAAAAATCAAAGACTACTGAGCAGGCATCAGGATTTACATGGCGTGTGCAATGACCTACCATCTTTGTCCAGGAAGTAAACACTGGACCTGGTAACATCAGAAAAAAAAAAATAGTACAATTCTGAGGAGAAATGCATGCAATTTCTAAAGAATTTAATTTTCTTTGTAGGTGCTACACTTGTACACTGCTTAGCATGCAGGCACGTAAGGTAAAAAATTATATATATCTGAGGATAGGTCCACTTTGAACTATAAAAAATATGTAAACAAAAAAGGTATCTTACCATCTTCTTCGCCATCATTTTCAACTGTGGACCCATTTTCCTCTTCAAAGCTTCCAATACCAGATTCTATTTGTGGAGGTTGCACTTGCTGTTGTAACAACAGTTGACGAACATTGCTAACTTCTCTTTTCAGCAATTTTAACCGTTTACTCCTGGATCCACTTGATTTCATTGCAAAAGTCAAATCTAGTTTTTCCAACAGTTCTTTTAGTTGTTCTTCCAAGGGCATATGTGCACGGTTATTAGGATTCAGCAGCTTATCAACTGCAGATATATAAATGAACAGTGAAAGATTAATTACTTGCTATTCTCAAGTTTTATGCATTTAATCCTGTATTATCAATTATAAATGATGGAATTTCTGGATGTTGAGGAAGGGGGGGGGGGGGTTGGAGGGGAGAATTTAATGACTATTGGACTTACAGCTGCCTGCCGGGAGGATTTGGACACTAGGGGTAAAAAAAAAAAAAAAAAAACGAAACAAATTTGGGCAGCCAGCTGAGAATGCTTACGTCCTCACTGCACATGCGCAAGCTGCACTGCGCTGAGTGGTCCTGTAGCTTTCTGGGGCCTGTGACAGGTCTCAGAAGGCTGCAGGGGGAAAAGGGGGTCTGAATTTGCAAACTTCGGCTCAGATCGCTGTGGCGATCTGGCTGGAAGTGGGGAGCAGGTATCTGTCAAAAGGCAGGTTATCCACCTCCCCCCCCAAAAAAAAAATAGATACAGGGGATGGGACCTTAGTCTCTCAATGCACTACAGTGTTTAGCGTTCCACGACAGACTTAGGAACTGAATGAATGCTGGACATCCAAAAGCAACAGGGGGTGAGCAACAGCAACAAAAAAAACTAAAAAAGGCACCCTACGCCCAAAGTTGCCAACAGAAGAGACATTAGCCCCTTCATGATGAAGGGTAAAACAAACCAAAAGCTTTTGGTAAAAAATAAAATGCACCAAAAAAAAAGTAATGCACCCATTATATGGGTGCAATGTCAGGCTCCTGCAGACAAGCCCTACAGCTTTGAGCATGTACCTTTGTACAGGCTTGTCAGTTTTAAAGCTGCAGGGCTTGTGACTGAACTACAAGGGTACTCATCAGCACATGTTACAAGTTACAACCTAAACATAGGTGTAAGATGCTCCAGAAGGTGAACTTATCCTTTTAATGCCTGAACAGAGTTTTACAACTCTAACATGCATTAGTAAAATTGTGCATATCATTACAACTTTGTATATCCAGATGGAAAAAAATAAATTAAAAAAAATAATTGAACAAGCTGAAGTTAGAAGCGGATTGGCTACCATGATACCAGATTCTGAATGCTCAAATTTTAGTAAATCTCCCACAACGAATAATTATTTTCTCCATTTAGGTGACCAGGAACTGGGCCTGCACTGTACAGCAGGTGTGCACAATGAACTGCAATCCACAGGAGTAGGGCCATGCTTTTCCTTTAAGCCGCTTCACCTAAATGCCAGGCTGTTCCAACAGGGAAAAGTTCTGATGCTAGTAGAGCTGGAGCTTCCCTCTCTCTTCCTGCGTTACATGCATTCCTATTGTGCCAGTGAGGCAACCCTGCCTGGTAATGGGCAAACAGGACTTTGCTAAGGGCATGAGGGACAAGCAAGCTGCACCACTACCTGGAAGTGTCAGCGTTGCCACATTTAATGGGCCAGCATTAGGCTAAACAGAAGGTATGAATAGCTGCTGCAGTTACGTGCAGGCACATCCGGCTGCCTGTGATTTGTCAAAGCGAACAATAGCAGGGAAAAAAAAAAAAACCAAAACACTACTTTTGGAAGACATTTTTACACACACCCCAAAGATTTATATATTGTAAGACTGGTGTCAACTACTTAAGACCATTTATCTAGACAACCAAGTTTGAAAGCACACACTTTCAACTTCAAAATGCACATCTAGAACTAAAACATCACTATTTCTGAAAAGATTATACAAAAAACCGAATCATATAACAATCTACAGACATAATAGTCCTTAAATTTGCATTGTTTTTTTTTTTTTAAACTAGAACCTCGCTCAGCTTTGTATTCTTGCATGTTGCAGATTCTCCCTAACCTCCTATCTGCTAAAGTTTTTATTTTTCCCCCAGAATAAAAAAGGGAGGGCAACTCTCCAATATCTAGTCTACAGTCAGGGGGCTGTAAAAACAGGCAGTATATACTGGAGTTCTTTAAAACTTCTAAATACACAAAATACTAACTTTATTCTACAGCTTGGCCAGCTTACCATAACAATAAAATTATAATTAATAGTTTAAAACATGGTAAAGTTATCAACAATATTTTTTTTTCTTGCTTTTTGTGTATTTTGTTTGCCATCATAAGAAATAAAAATCTGAAAAAAGTTTAAACAAGGTGTTACTAGACTGTTTTCTACTTTTAACCTTCAGGTTTGAAGCATTATATTCCCATTAGCTGCACTTGGCAGATAAGTTTCACCCACAAGCACCAACACTAGCTGCTGAAAGCAAGTCAGCCAAACACGCACACAGCCCCCCGTTCTAAGGCCGTAGATGTCTGGCAGTGGGCACAGGTATTTATATAAGTGAGGAAGGACAGTAGGGTATGCAAGTACAAACCTAAACCCATAACTGGTTAACGCTACAGAATAAAAGGTTGTGTTTTACGGATGTCAAAGCCAACATACGCTACATTGACAAGTTGTAGAGAAAAAGCATTTGGTTCCTTTGGGTCTTCTTTACCCTATTCAGGGTAAAGCATTGAAATTAACTTACCATCCTCCCAGGAAAATTGTGGGGGAGGTTCAGTTTTTGGTTGCTCTGGTAAATGCATCCCTGTTTCTTCATCAAAGCCAATAGCATTAGCATCACGCCTTGCTTGCCTTAATAATGCTCCTCCCTGATCTCGCAACCGAACAGCAGCTCTGTAAAACATTGTGTCCTTGGCATTGTACTTCATACAGTTTTCAATTATAAGATTGAAGTCCTCTTCAAATTCATTTAAATTACTGTATCTCTGATCTTCTAACTGTTTCTTCATTGTAGAGAAATCCATGGGATGTTTTATGTGGTCCAAGTAATCAGGAACCTATTAAAAAAATAAATAAAACCAATCCTAATACATAATATTGTAGCAAAGATGCCTTGTCAATGAAATCTTAAAAGGATAAGTTCACTTTTGGAAAGATGTTACATGTGCCACCCATTTTTATGGTGGAACATGTAACATGTTTCCAATGCTGCAACCACTGTGACAGAAGTATGGGGAGAAGTTCGCCATACAAGCTTTTACTTATTAAACAACAGTGCGGGCGTATGGAGCTATACCCACACAGCCTCGTCATTCATTCACAGTATTCTATGCCTGAACTACAGATCCTAGCAGCCTTAGTGGCTGTCGACTTGTAGTTCACTGAATCTTCCTGACCGTATATCCGCTAGCTCATACAAGACCTGCATGGCACCAGCGATTTGCTGATCGTTGGTGCAATGCTTTACAGGCTCCTGCAGCCAAGAATAATAAACGCACTTTTTGTGCATTTATTATTTGTGGATTTATTATTTTTGGTCAAAAGGTGAACTTATCCTTTAAAACAAAAAGGGTTGGCTGTATGAACAAAAAGGGTGCGTTGTAGCAGTTTTTCTGTTATCAGTTGAATAATCACTGTTGTCCGTACCTCAGAAAGATTCACAGGTTGAGAAAATATATGGGCAGGATCCTTTTCCTGCAGTTGTTCAAGAAGTGTTCGCAGGATTACTGTCAATGGCGTTAGTTGAAGCTCCATAGCAACCTGCTCAACCTTAACCTAAAAAGAAAAAAAATATACATAAATATGCACTATGCTTCTAGTGTACACTTCTACACTGTATATAAATATATAAAATATTACAGAAAAGCCCATCTGCCTGGTAAACTATCTGCAATAAAAAGCAAAGAAAGTCATAGTTCAATTAGGTTTGTGTGCATTCATAAAATGTAGACTAAAGTGTCAAAAACATTGCACTTCATGCACTGCTCCCTCATTCATGTCGAAAAGATTAAAGTGATATTAAAATGGGTTGTTTTTTTTTTCTAAATAACAAACAAGTAATTTTTACCTGCTATATGCAATGGTTTTGCACAGAGCAGCCCAATCCTCCTCTTCTTGGGTGCCCCCGCTCCTGGCTCTTCTCCCTTGACTAGTGCCCCCAATAGCAAGCCGCTTGCTATGGGTGGGACTGGTGAGTGCACGCTCCTGTGCCCCGCTCTATGCCTCCATGAGACACAGAGCTGTGACGTGGCCCCACCACCTGCTCTTTTCTCATTGTCTCACTGGCTATGATTGACAGCAGTGGGAGCCCATGAAGATAGACTCTGGACAGCCGAGGCTCCTGTGCATATTGCTGGATTGAGACCGGACTCAGGTGAGCAGCACATAGGTGGGTTTTTTTTTTTTCCTGCATGCATATAATGCATGAAGGTCAAAAAACCTCATCCTTTACAACCAACCAATCTAAAGTATAACTAAAGGCAACACCTTTTTTTTAGTTTTCGATAGAGTGGAGAAGAATTAGAACACCTGTCAGTTTTATTGTTGGTTGAGCCCCCGTAAGGGGAGATCCACCCACTTTTTGTTCTGTAAGAATTTTATTAGGCCCCTTGCACACGGGCATCATAATTTACTGATGTTTACTCAGGAACTTGTGGCGCCCCATGTGCAAGAGGCCAAAAAATGTGTAAAAAGACCAGTCAACTGTTCGTGGTATTAAAACAAAGTGGAAGCAACTGCGAACAACAGAAACTCAGCCACAAAGTGGAAGGCCATGTAAAATGACAGAGCGAGGTCAGCGCATGCACATGAAGAAGTCACCAACTGTCTTCAGAGTCAATAGCTAAAGACATGCAAACTTCATGTGTCCTTCGGATTTGCACAAAAGTGAGTAGAGAGCTTCATGGAATGTGTTTCCATGGGCAAGCAGCTGCAACCAAGCCTTACATCACCAAGTGAAATGCAAAGTATTGGATGCAGTGGTGTAAAGCACGCCGCCACTGGACTCTGGAGCAGTGGAGACGTGTTCTCTGGAGTGACGAATCACATTTCACTGTCCGGCAATCCGATGTACATTTCTGGGTCTGGCGGTTGCCAGGAGAACAGTACTTGCCTCACTGCATTGTTCAAAGTGTAAAGTTTGGTGCAGGGGAGTCTCAAGGTGTGGGGTTGTTTTTCAGGGATTGGCCCCTTCGTTGCAGTGAAGAGAACTCTTAGAACGTCAGCATACCAAGACATTTTGGAGAATTTCATGCTCCCAACTTTGTGAGAACAGTTTGGGGATGACCCCTTCCTGTTCCAACATGACTGTGCACCAGTGCACAGAGCGAGGTCCATAAAGACATGGATGAGCGAGTTTGGAGTGGAGGAACTTGACTGGCCTACACAGAGTCCTGACCTCAACCCGATAGAACACCTTTGGGTTGAATTAGAGAGGAGACTGCAAGCCAGGCCTTCTCGTCCGACATCAGTGTCTGACCTCACATATGCGCTTCTGGAAGAATGGTCAAACATTCCCATAGATACACTCCTAAACCTTATGGACAGCCTTTCGCAGAAGAGTTTAAGCTGTTCTAGCTGCAAAGGGTGAACCAACTCAATATTGAACCCTACGGACTAAGGCTGAGATGCCATTAAAGTTCATGTGCATGTAAAGGCAGGCGTCCCAATACTTTTTGCAACGTAGTGTATATAAGGGGTATTGAATTAAAATTCGAAGAGGTCCGGTTGCTAAATATAGTGCTTATATATCCCCAAATATACACTTTGCCTGACCTTCTTGCCAGTACCAGGTAGACTGGAAAGTATAATACCAATATTACAGACCCCATTACACCACACAAACACACACACACACACAAACACACTTCTGACCTAACAATGCTTTAAATCCGTCTGTCCACTCTGCCACCTGTCCATATCATTCCATATAAACCTATCTATGCAGGCAGGGGGCAAGTGGAGGGAAGTAAAATGGCAAGGAAAAAGCAAGGCTCAGAAGGGTGGCGAGTGTTGATTCACACTCTCTATTTGTCCATTTACCGTTATCCCCAGATGGAAAGCTTTTTTGGTGCATTTTCCAAAAGCGCACCAAAGACGCAACATGCAGGACTTTTGGTGATTTTCAGAAAACGCACTAAAAACGCCTGATCTGATAGAAGTCTATGGGAAAATGCACGCAACTCACAAGAAAACTGCAGGTATGCTGCACTAAAGGGGAACCACAGCAGGGAAGTGGAAAAGCGCCCTAACAGGAGGGGAAATCTAAGTGTGGACACCAAGTCTGCCAACAACCAGGGATTCCCTTTACTTTGGAGAGATTTCCTTTCACATACATGAGCATACATGCATTCTACTGGGCAGAATATTTATTTTTGCCATTGGAATGCATGA
This sequence comes from Staurois parvus, assembly GCF_062004578.1. NCBI lineage: Eukaryota > Metazoa > Chordata > Amphibia > Anura > Ranidae > Staurois > Staurois parvus. The sequence continues at coordinate 6,315,936 of NW_028317815.1, read as the reverse complement.
ATGTGCATATGCTTTACAGGGCTAGCGTTAATGCGTTCACAGGTGCGTGCTGAGTTTATTCCACTCTGTCTGTAAACACTCCTTCTAATAGGCCCGTAAATGTGCATGGACACAGTCTTATATAGAGATGTTTTTACATGCTGAAAGGGGAAAAATAAAAACTAAGATCAGCACCTGTGTGCATGAGACATTCTACTCTTATACCTGTCATTTTCACAGCATGTTGCTCAAACATATTGAAATGCTCATCTAATAGTGAGCGCTATTCATATCTATTTAAGCAAATATTATTTAAGAAATATTGTATATGTTAATCTTCGGTGGATTCTGTGTAATCCCTCTTTTTTTCTGTATTTACATTTACAATAGAATATCTGTGATACTGGCATTCAATAAAAAATATTTGAAAAATGTTTATCTAAATCTGAAACCTCATTATTAATAAACTACATATCAAAAAAGTAAAAGAGTGCTACCTGTTCACGTTTTAACTTTTCCCGTTTTCGGATAAGTTCAATTAATAATCTAGCTCTCTCAAGGTCATGTCTTAACCGTTGCCAGTATTTTAATTTCTTTTTCAAGTTCTGAACTTCTTCATCATCTTCTCTCTGAAAGAGTTAAAACAAAGAAATCAATTCTAAATTAAAAATTAAAAGGGATTTGCAAGCATGTCAAACATTAGGCCCCTTTCATACAGGGTGAATCCTTTCCAATCAGGCAGGGGATCAGCTCACAAATCCCCTGCTGATCAGAGTGGAGCAGGCAGATGACACTTCCATGTCCACTCAGTCTCTGCAAAAGTGAACAGACAGAGCCCGCTCTGTGGGCGACCGGTGTACATGGACTCCGCTGTCTATTTACACCCCAATACCCTCCTTTCCACCTAAATGGAAGAGGACAGACCAATTTTCATTTTTCTTTTAGTGGACCAGATCAGACACAGATTTAGGTGGATGTAAAAAAACACAAATCCGTTTACACCCGCCTGTCCATAAGAACTTATGGACCTTCTTATCAGATCCACATGAAAAAAATTACAGACAGACCTGATCACCCATGTGAAGGGGGTTTTATGTTTACTGTGGCACATAACTAACAATGAACAGAAAAGCTAACAGTCACTCTGTTAGCAATCTTCAAAAAATGTACAGAAAAAGTTTTCACAAGGGTCAATTATAGGGATACACCAAAATTTCAGCCACCGAAACAAATCGGTTGAAAATAGCCCTATCGGCATTTTGCCAATAGGAAAAATTAAGCAGATACAGGGGACTGTGTGTACTGCAGATGTGAGGGGGTGGTGGCAGAGAAAGGCAGGAGAGGAGCAGTGTATACAGTGATTGGCTGTCACTATATGTCAGTGCCGTTTTTTTAAATCCAATTACCGGCTTTTTTTTTTTTTTTTCACTATAGCTCAGAGAATGACCTGTCACTTTACCTGAGTTAAAAGAAACAGTTTCTTTTTAGTTACTTTTCCCGAGGTAAAACAAAGTTTTTCTCTGCGCTATAGTGAAAGGAAAAAAACAAAACAAAAACAAAAAAAAAAACAAAAAACACTGGTAATTGCATTTAAAAACCGGCACTGACATATAGGGGTTTATTTACTAAAGCTGGAGAGTGCAAAATCAGACTCACTTCTGCACAGAAACCAATCAGCTTCCAGGTTTCATTGCGAAAGCTTCATTGAACAAGCTGAGGTTAGAAGCCGATTGGTTTCTATGCAGAAGGAAGTCTGATTTTGGACTCTCCAGCTTTAGTAAATAAACCCCATAGTGACAGCCAGTGAGGGAGCCTCTCTGTATACACTACTCCCTCACTGTATACTATCCTGCCTCCTCCTTGCACACACTGCACCCCCTCCCCCCTACAAAGATGGCCTGTCACTCATATGCTATCACATAGGGGACGATTAGTCCCCCATGTGATAGCAATAAAACCATAAGTTAAAAAATATATACACAGGAAAGTAGAAAAAAAAATAAATAAATAAAAAAATTGGAGCCTCCCCATTCCCATACACGCAGAAATTTCAGTTTGGTTTTCAGCCACATGCATTCTGAATTTTCTGTCTCAGTTTCGGCACCAGAATTTTCATTTCGGTGCACCACTAGTCAATTATATAACATTATGTATATCACAGCCCAGGCTTTTATGGCAGGAGAATATCAACAGATCAGGATTCTGCA